>NC_059102.1:150038573-150347327 GCF_020740685.1 Jaculus jaculus | reverse complement strand
CCTCATCTTTCCCCAGACCAAGCACGTGTACACAACACTCTCAGTGATGTGGGCAGCAGCACTGGCAAGCCATGCCAGTCATGGGGAGAACTATCGAGACTGGAGCTGTTAGGCTGTGTTCACAAGTATGTCAATTAAATATGCTGGGTTTTTGGGGGGAGGGAGTGTTTTGAGGTAGGGTCTCTCGCTAGCCCACGCTAGCCTAGAATTCACTGTGTTGTCGCAGGGTGAACTCACAGCGATCCTCCTACCTCTGCCTTCCAAGTGCTAGGATTAAGGGCGTGTGCCACCACACCTAGCTAAGTATGGTCTTGACACACAGGACTTTTCACTTTTGACAGGTTTATCAGGAGATGTCTAATCACTATCACCGACGACAGCAACTGAGCACTTGATGGGCTCACTGAAACAAGACTGCCGGGAGCTTCTGTGGGAGCACTCATTATCATCCCTGTTACTCCAAGATGCACTGCCGCTGGGCGTGGTGGCGCACCCCTTTAATCCCAGCACTAGGGAGGCAGAGATAGGAGGATCACCATGAGCTCGAGGCCACCCTGAGACTCCACAGTGAATTCCAGGTCAGTCAGGGCTAGAGTGAGACCCTACCAAAAAAAAAACCAAAAAGAAAAACAAACAAAAAGCTGCAGTGTCACTTTCCAGGCTGGAAGGTTCTCTGGGGCTACAGGTTAACAGGAACACCTAAGGTGGTTTTTCTCCTTTTGTCTAGTAACAGGCCTTGAGGATGGGCCACCACCCAGAATTGGCAGCCATGCCAGCCATGTCCCTGGCTAGCCACAAGGCTTTGGTGCCCAGGCACTCACTTTATGGATGAGTGTGCATTGTTCATGACAATGCGGAGGTTCTGCAAGGCCACTTCCGTGTTCTGTTTCACCACTGTAAGGCTGGTGCCCTGGCCCGCACGCAAGGCTTCATTTTCCCTCTTGAAGCTGGAGACCTGTGCCTGGGGGAGGGACAAGTTGTCAGGGAGCACTATGAGGATATTTAATAGAGAACTAATGTGTCACTGTTGGTGGAGAGGTGCAGATTCGTCTGTGAGAGTTGGGCCACTCACAACAGCCTTGTAGCCTGGGCTAACCTTGAATTTGCAATCCTTCTGCCTCAGCCTCTGAGCAGTCGGCATTACAGGTCTATGCCATCAGGTCTAGCTGACAAATGCTCTTGCTTAGCTGGGTGGCCCTCCAAAGACAAACAGGATCCAACACCTTCCCCTTAATTCCAGCATGTGACTCGAGTGATGTTCCTGCAAGCACTCACCTAGGCGCTCAATGTCTGAACAAACAGGACAAGGACTCCAGCCCCTCCCCACTTTAGCTTAGGCTGAGTGGAGAACACTTTTGCTATCCTTCCTGATTTTAAGATCTCTGAGGGTGGGAAGCAGGGTCACACAAGCCTACGGGCCTCTGGTTGGTTTTTTTTTTTTGAGGGGGTAGTAGTACTGATGGAACCCAGGGTGTAGTGCAAATGCTTTGCCATTGAGCTACACCCTAACCCCGTTTTAGTTGTTTCATCTATTTATTTTTTGGTTTTTTTTTGAGGTAGGATCTTAATCTAGCCCAGGCCAGCCTCAAACTCAGCAACCCTACTCCAGCCTCTTGAGTACTTGGATTAAAGGTGTGTACCACCATGTCTGGCAGAGAGAGAGAGAACAGTTGCACCAGGGCCTCCAGCCATTGCAAATGAATTCCAGGCACATGAACTACTGTGCATCTGGCTTTATGTGGGTACTGGGGAATCCAACTCAGGTCATTAGGTTTTATGGGCAAGCACCTCAACCTCTGAGCCATTTCTCCAGCTGTTTTTGTTGTTTTGTTTTTTAAGGTAGGGTCTTGCTCTAACCCAGGCTGACCTGGAATTCACTATGTAGTTTCAGGTGGCCATGAACTCATGGTGATCCTCCTACCTCTGTCTCCCAAGTGCTGGGATTAAAGGTGTGCTTATTATTTACTTATTTATCATTTCAAGGTAGGGTATCACTGTAGCTCAGGCTGACCTAGAATTCACTATGTAGTCTCAGGGTGGCCTCGAACTCTCGGAGATCCTCCTACCTCTGCCTCCCGAGTGCTGGGATTAAAGACGTGTGCTACCACGCCCGGCTCAAGGCTACTGTTTTTTGAGACAGGATTTCACACTGTAGCCCTAGGCTGGCCTTGAACTTGCAGGCATCCTCGTGCCTCAGCCTCTGTAATGCTGAAATTATATGAGTAACCACTATGCCTGACTCCCATTTTCCTGAACTCATACCTATGAGACATCACAAATGAAAAGCAAACACTTAGCCCAGTTTCTCTAATTACCTGGAGCAAGCTTACTTCCTGTTTCAGCTTTACCACATGATTTTCTGCCTTTATAGCCCGTTTCTGTTGCCCAAAAGAGAAAGACAAACAGGATCACTGAGGCAGTCAGTACAGGACGCCCACCCTGACAGGTAGTGAACTAGTCTCCCTCCATGATGCCTGTGCCTGAGACCCAGACTCTGTCTTTGCTCACCAAAAGCCTCAGGGACAACCCATCATGAAGCAGTGTGCCCTCACCACCAAGGGACACCTGCTGGACCTCAGGGTGCAGCTGTAGGTTCTGCTAATGGCAACAGGAACCATTTCATCAGCCTCCTGCCCCACCCACTAGCTCAGAATGGAGCCCCTCCGTACAGTCATTAGTTCGAGGTTCTGCTCGACTTGCTGGACCACCGACTCCAGGTCATGGAAGTCACTCTCCTCCTTGATCATCTTTGCTTCCAACTTCCGCTCCAGTGTCCTCACCCTTAGGAAGGACACCGAGATGAGTTCTCTGGGCCATTCTCAAGAAAACTTTTAGGAGTACTTCAGCCTGACTATCTGAATAAAACCCACTAGGAGCCCATGGAGAGAGCGGGGGCCTTGCGCAGAGGCCGTGACCTCTAGCACACCACTGGGAAGGTGCAGGCACAGTGTCAAACTTTGCCGACCCAGACGGTTCCAAGTGACTTGTGTCTAATGCTATAGAAGCTCTTACACAGAACACAGGGGTCTGATGCTGAAGATTTACCATGACAGCGCTTGGGTTTGACCCAACCCTGGACACTTTGTCACCCCTCAGAACACAACTTCCCTGAGCAGTAGGAGTTTGAAGTGGGCACCTGACTAAGAGTTTACATACATTTCTGTTTGAGTTTCAGAGAAGCTCTGAACCTCATTCAGCTTTCTTCTTAGTTTAGAATTTTCGTCTTTTAGCTGTAGAGAGAGAAAATCCTTATTAGAAACCCAGTGTGTCTCGCTCAACAACAGGAAAGTACTTCTGCTCTGGAATCTTTCCTCTGTGGCGCTGAAGGTGGAAGCCAGGGCATTGCGCGTGGTAAGCAAGCACTGTGCTGCTGAGCCACAGAACTTTTTGGGGTTGGGGCAGGGTCTCATGTAGCCTAGACTGGCCTCTTACTTACTATGTAGCTGAGGGTTCCTTTGAGCTCCTGACCTCCTGTCCCTACCTCCCAAGTGCTGGGCTTGCAGGTGTGTGCCACCACACCTACCTGTGGAACTGCAGGTCACTAAAATCCACCCACCACACACCTACAGATGACCTGCTGCCACACACCACAGCACTACTCAGCACCTGGAACATCTCCAGGCGACTGCAATTTTACAAAGTACTTTCACTTAGGGCACTTAATGAGACGGGCCTGAGTTCAGTTCTGATGAGTCTCTTGTTCATGCCAGTGCATGCTCCCAACCCTCTGAGTGGGAGCCCTCCACCTGGTCACTACGTGACAAAACCAACCCAAGGTAGTCTCTACATGGAGGACTTGTATGGTCTTTTATTTTTTATTTATTTATTTTTTGGTTTTCGAGGTAGGGTCTCACTCTAGCCCAGACTGACCTGGAATTCACTATGGAGTCTCAGGGTGGCCTCAAACTCACAGCAATCCTCCTACCTCTGCCTCCTGAGTGCTGGGATTAAAGGCGTGCGCCACCAGGCCCGGCTTTCTATGTTCTTTTAATACCCGGCTCAAAGCTGGGTTTTATTTACTTATTATTATTTTTTTTCAAGGTAGAGTCTCACTAGCCCAGGCTGACCTAGAATTCATTATGTAGTCTTAGGGTGGCCTTGAACACACAGCAATCCTCCTACCTCAGCCTCCCAAGTGCTGAGAATAAAAGTGCATCACCATGCCTGCGAGAACGTCTATATTCTTTTCTTTCTTTGTTTCCTTCAGTGCTAAGGATCTAACCCAGGGCCTTCATGCTAGTAAACACTCTACCACTCAGTTACATCTCCACTCCCTCCATAGGGAAATCCAACAGCAGGTTATCAGATAACCAACTGTGTTGTCCTCAGTATGAAGCCAAGGCCACCCAGGATGCAGGGGACTCCAGTGTTTCGGTGGAATACTGCTTAGCATTGTGGTGGTGCTACACAGCATGTACTTACTGCTTCGTAACTTATCTGCAGCGTCCGCAGGTGTCGGTCTCCCGAGGATTCTCCGTGTGCTGCAAAGTCTGCACCTGGACTCCCGGCTGGAGATGCCGGGGAAACATGCGAGTCGGTGTCACTAATGGTCCATGGGGGCAAAGACTCGGGTCCTGCAAGCTCCGATGTGTTGGAGAAAAAGGAAAGGTATGTGCCACAGGGTGACGTGCTGCCTGTGACCCTGGAGGAGTGAGTCTGTTCCACGGTAGACGGCATGTAGGCTCCATCCCACCCATCCTCCTCTTCCTCCTCTTCCAGGTCACCGGCTCCTGTTGGGTCTTCAAAAAATGGCTGCTGATAATCCAGGCCATATCCCATGGTCTGAGAGGTTGGAGAACTGTGGTCTAGTCCCAATGGGTGCCTTGATGCTTCCTGAAAACAGTGGTGACAAATGCTATGACCAGGCTGGGGAGATGGTTCAGGGAGTAAGAGCATGAGGACCCGAGCTCGACCCCCAGCACCCATGTGAACAGTATGGCATGGCCAAGCACACGTATAAACCTCAGTGCTGAGGAGAATGGAGACAGGAAGCTCAGCGGGTTTCCCTGGCCAACCAGTCTAACCAAAAACCAGGAAGCTCCAAGTTCAGTGAGACTCTTGTTTCGGGGAAATATGGCAGAAGACACCCAATTATCTTCCTCTGGCCTCTGCATGTGTGCACACATGGGCATACACTGCACAGGCACGCAAAGAAGAAAACCCCGTGACCTGGAAGCCACTGCTCAGCTTCCCTACTCTACACACAGCCTGGAACAACAGAGGAAGGCCCGTCTCATCTAGCAGAAGCAGCCAAGGCTGCTCCAGCCCACAGAGCTTCTCCGCCAGCAGCAAGCGGCCTTGCTTTGCTCCACACCCTCCCATGCCGGTCTCCAAAGTGCTAACCTCGATGGTGCCCATTCAGATGAACTCTACCTCGAACAACTCAGACATACCTTCGGATAAGTCCTACTGTTGGTTGACGTGTCTTCTTTCGACAGGCTAAGGTTCTTGGTTTTTAGAAACTCTTTAAAGGAGAATGGATTAGCCTCTTCAAGGTCTTCCGGTTTGTCATCTGGAGTAATAGATACCAGAAAAACTGTTAAAGGGCTTAAGCACATGCACTTGGGATTGTCACTCTCACATTTCCCTGTGACTCGAGAGACACTAGCAAATGAGAAAGCTGCCCACAAAGAGGACAGTAAACAAACCTACTTCTGCAGTTTGTCCTTTCCCTCCTCACCCACGGCTCCCACAAGGCACTCTCTCCTGGGCAACCCCACCTTTTTCAAAATATAGTACCAGGGTTCATTTCCAGGGTATCACACAAGCACTCTGCCAACTCAGCTACAACCTCAGACTTTGGGGCAAGCTTCCTGATGGCTAAGGCTCCCTGCACTGCACACTGTGGGCTGAGATTCACTTGGGGCTTCAAAGCTCAAGGTCTGCAAAGCTGGGAAGTGTTCCACCTTCCTGGGACCTTTTCTCCAGGCAACCTGACTACTATACTTCAACCCTTTATCTGAATCATTTTCAGGTGTCAATGTGTACAAAGTGGGCTCCTATTATCTATGCCCTGTTACCTTGGCAGGTCCCCTGGATGTCATTTTCGACATCCTGGAAATCTCCAACATCTTATCTCTCCTCCCCACCTGCTCTTTTGGGTTCCAGGTACACCCTTTATATATATATGTATATCCTGTCAACTGGGCACCCCAAGGTCAGACCATTGCCTTGGCACTGTGTTGGATGGGGAGGAAAAGAAATAAGCACTGAGCTACTCTACCTCCAAAACGTGTTTCGTGGGCTCCTGATGGACTTTGCTTTGTACATTTTCCCTTTCCATAGCCAAAATCTGTAAAGAGACATTGTCACCCCAACAGCTCTAGGACTGCACTGTTCCCCACGGTGGTGGAGGCCCTGCAGTTGATTCTCACTGAACAGGGAGCTTAAGGAACAGGTCAGGGGTTCCCAAGCTTGCAGGTGACCTGACTCCTGCTGACTAGCCTTGTCTGGTCTGGGGACTGTAAGGATGCCGCGAGAGGGGACGATGAACACAGTTCCTCGGTCTTGTGACGCTGGAAAAAGCGATCTACAGACACCTGCACACCTTGTGTGTGCTCACAGTGCGGCTGCCAGGGTGGAACGCGGGGGTGGAAGGAATTCCAGGACCAAAGTAGGTTTTTGGCCCGCAGGTGTTTCCAGTTCTCCTGGCCTCGGCGGCACCTGGAAGCCTGAGCTGATTTCACTGGGCACTGACCTTCCTGCACTGGGGCTGGCTGTGCGGAGGTGCACTCCAAGACCAGACCATGATCCCCAGCCTCACCTGTGTCTCCCACCGAAGCCAGCACCGGGCTGGGCACATAGCACATAAACGTCGGCCGAAAGCCGAGGAGGTGGGGGTGCAGGGCCCCGCCACGGGAGCGCTCACAGTCTAGCTGGGGGAGGCAAGACCGGCGCTCATAGAACGCAGGAGCTGCAAGCGACAACGAGAGCGGCTTCACCGCGGGCCGCCGCACAAGCCCGGACCGCCCCTTCCTCTTCCCCCTCCCCAGCCCGGGCCTGGCTTCGAAGCCGCTCACCGTCGGGAACGACGAGGCTCCGAGTCCGGGACAGCGGGGGCGCGCCAGGGCGGCGCGCGTAGCCCGACATCGCCGCGCCCGCTAGCCCGGCGCCGGCTCCATGACCCCCCGCAGCCGGCCGGAAGCCAGCGCCCCGAACGCGGAGCGCGCGGCGGAAGCGGAAGTGACCGCAGAAGCGCGGCGGCGCGATGGCGACGGCGGTGTGGGCGGCCGCGCGGTTGCTGCGGCGTTCGGCGGTGCGGGGCCTGCCGCCCAGGTGAGTCGGAGCTGGCTACGGTCCAAGTCCCCGGGGAGGGCGGGTCCGCGGGCCCGGACGTCCCTCCGAGCGCCCTGGGTGTGTGTGCGTGCGTGCGTGCGTGGAGAGGGAGCGACGCGCACCGACCGACCCGTCCGCACCGAGGGCTCTCCGGAGCTGCTCCGACTGGAAATGACGGCAGAGGTGGGAAGGTTCCGACCTCTGCTCCGCTGGAGGGTGGACGGTCCCGGAGCTGGGCTATAGCTTTGGGCTTGACCGAGGAATCGCCGGGACCTAAGAAGAGGGGGAGGAAGAGGCCAGGTGGCACAGGGCTTTTTAAAGTGTGTCTGTGTCCGCCCGTCGGTCTCTGTACGTGTATGCCTGTGCGCACGTGTGTGGAGGTCGGAAGACCACGGGGAGCCGTCTGGGCTTCTCTTCCTTTGAGACAGGGTTTCTCGCAGACGAACTGCCAGACTGCAACCCAAAGTCACTCGAGCCGCCTCCCCGCCAACCACCTTCCGATTTTCTCCCGACACCGTCTCCCATTGAAGAGACTTTGCTATCACTTGTGCATATGCCACTTTGCACCTAGTTTGTACTGGGGAGTTAAACCCCAGGTCTACAGGCTTTCCCAGTAGGTGCTTTTATCGGCTGTGTCATCTCCCCAGCCCTTCTCTTTTTTTTTTCTTTTCTTTTCCTTTTAAGAAGTAAGGTCTCATTCTAACCCAGTCTGATCTGGAACTCACTCTTCGGTGTCAGGCTTGCATCAAACTCACAGCAGTTCTTCTACCTCAACCCCCCTCAAGTCCTGAGATTAAAAGCAAGAGCTGTCAGCTTGGCCCAGGGTTTTCTGTGTGGGAACCATTCCCAATTCAATGAGTTCCTGTCAGTTCTCACACCCAGAGACCCAAACCAGGCTATGCCAGGCCCATGGCTCAGCTGGGATCTCCCATTATTCCTTCAGAAGGAATCCTTTTGAAAGATGTTGGTCTTCGATGCAGACACGTATTTAAGTGCACATAGCCTAGCTCTCTTGTAACCTACTAGTTTCCCCACTGTAGGTCTGGCCTTCCTGCACACCGACAGTTCAGTAGCGGGAGCACCCACTCCAGCATCCCCCTCTCTTCTCCTTTACCTGGAGTGCCCAAGCCCGTTTTCGCTACTGTTGATGGACAGGAAAAATTCGAAACCAGAATTACCACACTGGATAATGGGCTTCGTGTGGCATCTCAAAATAAGTTTGGCCAGTTCTGTACCGTAGGAAGTAAGTATGGCTGGTGGGTTAAGGGTGGGCGCTCATCTTTTAGCAGTTATCATTAGCATATCTGTTATGAACTGCCCCACGGAGAAATATGTTAAGTATGAAAACTGACAGAAGGCAGAAGATGGCCATTTTTGATGGTGGCTTGTGGGATGAGGTCCCTCTGCCCACCTTTTACGTATCTGTAATTCTAAAACGGGTGTCCGGCCTTTTGGCATTGTGACTTAACCTTCATGTACTAATGTGCTGGGCTGTGCTTGTAGCTATCCTGAGATGCTTGTGACACGTAAGCCCGGGCAGCAGAGAACTGCATAAGTGTTGCCGTGACACCATCAGCAGCATCCTTTTCACTCCCATTATCACTGACTGACTGGCCAAGTCACAGCCATGATTCTGAGTGCTCTCTCAATTAAATGTTTTGAATATTTGAATTGAATGTTTTGAAATTTAACCTATTAATTTTCCTTTTGTTGCCAGTTCTTATTAATTCAGGATCAAGATATGAAGCAAAATATCTTAGTGGAATTGCCCATTTTTTGGAAAAATTGGCATTTTCGGTCAGTGTCCCGTTTCTTTTTGGTAACTTTTTAAAGAATGATTGTCTTAAATGATTTATCCTGATGCTAATAAATACGTTAATAAAATGCTTTGGTTTTATGTGCTTCGAAGCGAAGGTACATTTTTTTCTTATTTTGTTTTAGACTGCTTAGTTATGCTTTCTTATTTTTATAGTCTACAGCTCAATATGACAGCAAAGATGAAATTCTGCTTACTTTGGAGAAGCATGGTGGTATCTGTGACTGCCAGACCTCAAGGTACTTTGTGTGCATGCAGAACTGTCCTCAGCCTTCCCTTTTTTTTTTTTTTTTTTTTTTGAGAGAGAGAAGTGGTACACCAGAGTCCCAGTCACTGCAAACAAATCCAGACACGTGTGCCACTTCTGTGCATGCATGGCCTTGTGTATCTGGCTTAAGTGGGTTATGGAGAGTTGAACCTGGTTCCTTAGGCTTTGCAGGCAAGCACCTTAAGCACTAAGCAGTCTCTCCAGCCCTGTCCTCATCCTTGCTCAGAGTCCCTCCCATTAGAGAGGCTTCAGAGATTAGTGGCAGGGCTGATGGAATATCGGGTGGAGAATTGGAAGCAACACTGACATGGAGAGTGAGAAAGTCCCTGGAAGGACACTTACTGAATCAGTTCAGTGAGGACGCCCAGAGCATGCCTTGTTCCCCAAGTGCTCGCAGATCCGGTATGGACTAGCCAGGGCGAACAACGAGCTGGTAGTAGGGCAAGGGATCATAGCAAGTGTGACATTAGGGTCTGGAGAGATTGCTCAGTGGTTAAGGTGCTTGCCTGCAAAGCATAACAACTGGAGTTCAGTTCTCCAGTACTCATGTAAAGCCAGGTGCACAAGGTGGGATGCATGTGTCTAGAGTTCATTTTAGTGGCTAGAGGCCCTGGTATGCCCATTTTCTCTCTGCCAGGTATGGTGGTGTATGCCTTTAATCCCAGCATTTGGGAGGTAGAGGTAGGGTTGCTGTGAATTCGAGGCCAGCCTGAGAATACACAGTGAAATCCAGGTCAGCCTGGACCAGAGTGAGACCCTACCTCAAAAAAAAAAAAAAAAGATAGAAAATGTAACATTATAGTCTGGAGAGATGGCTTAGTGGGTAAAGGCACTTGCCTGCGAAGCCTAAGGACCCAGGTTCAATTCTCCAGGTCCCATGTAAGCCAGATGCACATGGTGGCACATGCATTTGGAGTTCGTTTGTAGTGGCTAGAGGCCCTGGCATGCTTATTCATTCTCTCTCTGTGTCTGTCTAATAAATAAGTAAAAATAAATCTTTAAAAAAATTAAAAAAAAGAAAATGTAACAGTGGGGTTCCTCCTAAAGGGGTCTTGATGGACAAGGCAAGGACATCCCCTCAAGGTAGCAGTGGGCTGTTTGGGACAGGGAAGGGTGGGTGGAATACAGGTATGGGGGACCTGGGTTGGTCTTCAGTGAGCAGACACATTCAGAAAGCTCTGGCCATGTGAAATGGTGGACATTAATCAGACTGCTAAAACTGTCACTTACCTAAGCTTGAGCACCTTAGCAGTGCATGGTGGTTCATACCTGTAATGCCAGCACTCAGAAGGCTGAGGCAGGATGGCAGGGAGATTTTTGTTTGTTTGTTTTTTTTTTTGTTTTTTGAGGTAGAGTCTCACTCTAGATCAGGGTGGCCTTGAACTTACTACGATTCTCCTACCTCTGCCTCCCAAGTGCTGGGATTAAAGGCATGCGCCACCATACCCAGCTAGGAAGATTTCTTTGAGTTCAAGGCCAGCTTGGAATACAGAGTAAAACCATGTCTCAAAGAAAAAAAAATGATTATTTTTAAAGTAAATGATAAAAAGTGACATAAAAATTAAATACTGGCTGAAGAGATGGCTTAGCAGTTAGGGCACTTGCCTGCAAAGCCAAAGGACCCAGATTCAATTCCCCAGGACCCACTTAGGCCACTTATACAAGGTGGTACATGCATCTGGAGTTTGTTTGCAGTGGCTGAAGGCCCTGGCACGTCCATTCTCTCTCTCTTTTTCTCTCTATCTTTCCCCCCCCCTGCAAATCATAAATAAATAAATATTTGTTAAAAAAAAACCCTAAATACTAAGAACTAAAGTTGGTCAGGAGGGTGGGCTGCAGATCAGGCACAGGGATAGAGCTAGGATTTGGGTTCAATCCCTGCACCACAAAATCAGTTGTGCCGAGGAAGCCTAGTAGGTTAAGTGTTGTATTCTGTTTTTTTGAGGCGGGGGGGGGGGGGAGTTCAAGGTAGGGTTTCACTCCAGCTTAGGCTGACCTGGAATTCACTATGTAGTCTCAGGGTGGCCTTGAACTCTTGGTAATCCTCCCACCTCTGCCTCCTGAGTGCTGGAATTAAAGGCGTGCTCCACCACACCTGATTAAGTGTTGCATTTTTGTCTCAACTTTTCTTATACCAAGTGAAACCTTCCCGATAACACAGGCTGTATCCTGACTCCAGCAGCCTAGTGCACTCAGCTGAGGCTATTTGTTGCTTTAAGCTTCTTCCTTGGGGAGATGTGAACATGTTTCCTCACCCCAGATAAGGGCACAGATGACAGACCAAAACACCAGTTTTGATGATCCAATGAGTTTATTGAGGTTACTTACAGAGATACAGAGACCCCAAAGCAGCTGTAACATTGAGAAGTCTCATCCCAGCTGGGCATGGTGGCACACACCTTTAATCCCAACACTTGAGAGGCAGAGGTAGGAGAATCACCATGAGTTCAAGGCCACCCTGAGACTACATAGTGAATTCCGGGTCAGCCTGAACTAGAGTGCGACCCTACCTCAAAAATCCAAAAGAGCAGTCTTGTCCCACCGTGGATGGCGACCTCCGCATAGCTGCTTAGATGGAACTCACTGTCCCTTGATCTTTTCCCCTCTATATACTCTCTTTCCCTAGGGGTTTCTTATGAGCTGTTTCAGATGCTTTTGATAAAACTGGCAACGGTTTGCTGCTTTCAGTTCAGAGGGATTTGCCATACAGCACCGTTGGTCTTGTCAGTCCTCCGCAGGACTGTAGCCCATCACAAGTGGGTCCTTCTCAGGTCATGGGTCCTTCCCTTCCCTTCTGTCAGAGTTTGATTATGTCCTGCTCCTAGGTCCACCCCTCCTTTTTTTTTTTTTTTTTTTGGTTTTTCGAGGTAGGGTCTCACTCTGGCTCAGGCTGACCTGGAATTAACTATGTAGTCTCAGGGTGGCCTCGAACTCTCGGAGATCCTCCTACCTCTGCCTCCCGAGTGCTGGGATTAAAGGCGTGCGCCACCACGCCCGGCTCACTCTTCTTGATACTCAGCTGCTCTATGGTTTTATGCTTGTTTCCTCCCTGAGCTCCTGTACACTTCTGACCCTGACTTGAGGATTGTTAAAACTAGACAGCAGGCTCCCTGAGAGCTATGTCAGCTCCATCTCTGGAGCTGTCTAAAGCTGAGCTCACTTCCACATGGGCCAGTTGCTAATTCATCCAAGTGTAGGAGCTTGGGGTAAGATGCTTCCCCTTGGAAAGCCTGTGATCATGACAACCTCAATGGAACTGGCTGTGCCTGGCTCCACAGTATCTTACTTAAAGCAGGTAGCTATGACTTCTGCCAGGAATTCATACTCTAGTAAGAGGGAAGAGTAGGGAAAATGGTGGAAGGTCTGTGCTGGCTCACAGAGCTTCAGGGTCCTGAGTTGAGGACCTGGCATTGTGGCTTCTTTTCCCTGCAGAGACACCACCATGTACGCCGTTTCTGCTGATAGTAAAGGCTTGGACACGGTCGTCAGTCTGCTGGCTGAAGTCGTTTTGCAGCCCCGCCTGACAGGTGTGGCTCTGCTGCTGGGATGTGGTGGGAGTGGTGGAAGTGCTGTAGCTGTGAGGAAGAGGACTGTGTTAACACATCTCTCTGCCCTGGGATATCCTTCTGTCTATAAACACCAGGTGGCATGCCTACAGAAGTTTTCATTGCACTATCTTCATTATCCTTTGGCCTTGTGAATGGCAAGATTCCTGCTAGGAGGAGCCAGGCCAGGAGGAAAGGGATGCCGGGCGCCAGGGCCATATGTGTGCTCTGTTCACAGCGTCCTGGCTTGGTGTCAGGGGCAGAGGAAAGATGTCTGACTCAAGCTACCCATTTGCTGAGCACCTTTGATCCACTCTGTGTTCCTGCAGGTGTGTTTGGGACTTACTGCAAGTGAGGCAGCCAAGGCTTAGAACAGGTCCACAGCTAGGAGAGGACAAGAGATCGGAGTCCCTAGCACTTGCTCAGCTGATGTCTGCCCTCCCTTGTGCATGCGGGTGTCCCAGGCCTGCCCCCGGGAGAGGACCACAGTGTCTAAATCAGGTCAGCTCAGCCACTCAGGGTTAGTGCTGCCTTCTCCTTGTTGGTGCACACCAATTGCTTATCTTTGGGTTATTGCAGATGAAGAAATCGAGATGACACGGATGGCTGTCCAGTTTGAGCTTGAGGACCTAAACATGCGACCTGACCCAGAACCACTGCTCACGGAGATGATTCATGAAGTAAAATAGGAGCCCACGTGTGCCCCACTTCCTGTAAACCTCCTGTAACAGTGGCTCTCTCACAGGGCCAGTTCCTGCTGTTGGCCTTGCAGGTGGTGGGTGCTTACAGAATAGGCTCAGTTGCTTTTTTATTAGGTTTCCACATAGTCATGTAGCCCAGGCTGGCCTGGAACTTGATTCTCTTTCCTCAGCCTCCTGAGTGCTAGGACTACATGCCTGTGCCACCCTTCACTGCTTCTGCCTCAAGCAGTTTCCATTTCCCAGTTCTTAGTAGCGCCACCTTTATCCTCCTCCTCTATTGTGACCCTTCTACCTATATGTGACCTTTACATGCTGTTTGGAGAAATGGGTTTATCACACTCAGGAGCACAGCACCGCTGCTGCCAAACTGGGGCTGAATGACCCATGCTCTGGCTGGAGGGATGTTGGGGAACCTGCATGTTCTTCTCATAACTCGTGTTTGACCTTCCTCAGGCTGCCTACAGAGAGAACACAGTGGGCCTACACCGTTTCTGCCCTGCAGAAAACATAGCAAAGATTGATCGGGATGTGCTTCACTCCTTCCTGAGGAACTACTATACCCCTGACCGCATGGTGCTGGCTGGAGTGGGTGTGGAGCATGAGCACCTGGTGGAATGTGCCAGAAAGCACCTCCTGGGAGCTCAGCCTTCCTGGGGGGCTGCTGGGGCAGTGGACGTTGACAGATCAGTGGCTCAGTACACTGGGGGGATTGTCAAGGTAATAAGAAAGCTCTTGTGACTTGGACTATGTCCCCTTCAGACCTGTGCTGTGCTTCCCTTAGCATATAGTGCAGCCATGTCACATGAGCACATCTCCTGATTGAAGTGAGAGTTATTAGGGGAGGTCAGTGCAGTGTCTGGTTGGACGTTAGTGGGGGTTTACCACACTTGTCTTGGATTTCAGCATAACGGTCCCTTGGTCTTGGCTACAGGTGGAGAGAGACATGTCTAACGTCAGCCTGGGCCCAACTCCGATCCCTGAACTTACTCACATCATGGTCGGGCTGGAGAGCTGTTCTTTCCTGGTGAGTTGAGGTGCAGGTTAGGTGTGCCAAGGGGAGCAGGCTGCTGCAGGCTGACTGCTATGCTTCTGTACCCTACAGGAGGACGATTTCATCCCCTTTGCTGTGCTGAACATGATGATGGGAGGAGGAGGCTCCTTCTCAGCCGGTGGGCCCGGCAAGGGCATGTTCTCCAGGCTCTATCTCAACGTGCTCAACAGGTTGGTGCCACTGTTTTCTTGTGACCATCTCCAGGCTACCAAGCATGCTTGGACTGTTACAGCCTTCCAGATTTCTCCAGTTTCATGTGGCATGACATGGCATCACTCTCACGCAGCCACCACATGTCCCCTCACAGGCACCACTGGATGTACAATGCAACCTCCTACCACCACAGCTATGAAGACACGGGCCTCCTGTGCATTCATGCCAGTGCCGACCCGAGACAGGTGAGGGCAGTACCCATGTGTTGTAACCTCACCTTACCTCAGGGCTGCAGCCCCGCAGTGCTGTGTGCTGCAGCACCACAACGTCAGAGAGGGGTGGACCTGCTTGAAGGGTCAGCAGGCCGACAGGTGCAACTCACACCCTCATCTGCTCTCTGTAGGTTCGAGAAATGGTAGAGATCATCACGAAGGAGTTTATCTTGATGGGTGGAACTGTAGATATGGTAAGTAAGGTCTAGAGCCAGCCCCAGTCCCTTGGGCTGAGCCGCTGTGCTCTGGAGTTGCTCTGCTCCTACACCAGGCCATTACTGTGTTACTGTGTGTCCCTCTCAGCTCCTCCTACAGAATGATCATGAGTTACAGCAACATTGTGCAAGTGGTGTTTTTCCTGGCTTCGTTTTGTGTTGGAACCGAAATCTTTATTGAATCCTTTTGGTTTTGGCACCCTATTGTAATATTTGGAAGCTTCGTAACTTCCTGGGCCAGAACTCGTGAAAAGAACATTTTGCATGAATATGTGAAAATGAGGTTCATACAGCGTCAGAGAGCACAGCTAGTGTGAGCCTCATGCCCAGCAGTGTTCTAGAAGTCCACACTCACCTCTAAGTTGTCATCTGCACAGTCCAGGTTTTATGCAATGAGGACATGCTCTGTTTTTATTATTTATTTATTTATTTATTTGAGAGAATGAGAGAAAGAGGCAGATAGAGAAAGAATGGGCATGTCAGGGCTTGATAGCCACTGCAAATGAACTGTAGACATATGTGCCACCTTGTGCATCTGGCTTAATGTGGGTCCTGGGAAATAGAACCTGGGTCCTTTCCTTTGCAGGCAAGTGCCTTCAACCACTAGGACATTTCTCCAGCCCCCCCCCCCCCTTTGAGGTAGGATCTTGCTGTAGCCCAGGCTGATCTGGAATTCACTATGTAGTCTCAGGGGGTGATCCTCCTACCTCTGCCTCCCAAATGTTGGGATTAAATGCGTGTGCCACCACACCTGGCACTGGTGCCATACTTTTTCCTTTTTTAAAAAAATTAATTAATTTTTATTATTAACTTCCATGATTATAAAAAATATCCTATGGTAATGCCCTCCCTCTCCCTACTTTGCCCTTTGAAACTCCGTTCTCCATCATATCTCCTCCCCCTCTCGCTCTCTTATTTTGATGTCATAATCTTTTCTTTCCGCTGTTGTCACATTTTCAATTTATTTGCATGTGTGTGTGTGCATGGGCATGCTCTTGTTGCAAATAACTCCAGATGCATGAGCCACTTTTTGCTTCTGGCTTTACATAGGTGTTGGGGAATTGAACCTGGACCAGCAGGCTTTATAAGCAAGTGTTTTTAGCCACTGAGCCATCTTCCCCAGCACACATACCTGTTTTTTTATTTTTATTTTTTATTTTTTTGGTTTTTTGAGGTAGGGTCTCACTCTAGCCCAGGCTGACCTGGAATTCACTATGAAGTCTCAGGGTGGCCTCAAACTCATCGTGATCCTCCTACATCTGCCCCCAAGTGCTGGGATTAAAGGCATGCACCACCACGCCCGGCCACATACCTGTTTTCAAATAATTTTTTTAAATTCATTTTTATTTATTTATTTGAGAGTAACAGAGAGAGAAAGAAACAGGTAGAGAGAGAGAGAGGGAGAGAGAATGGGCATGCCAGAGCTTCCAGCCACTGCAAACAAACTCCAAACAAGTACACCCCTTTGTGCATCTGGATAATGTGGGTCCTGGGGAATCGAGCCTTGAACCGGGGTCCTTAGGCTTCACAGGCTTAACCGCTGAGCCATTTCTCCAGCTCACATACCTGTTTTTAATCAGGAAAAGCATAAAGGCTAGCCATGGTGGTGTATGCCTTTAATCCCAGTACTTGGGAGGCTGTGGTAGGAGGATCATTGTGAGTTTGAGGCCAGCATGGGACTACAGAGTGAGTTCCAGGTCAGTCTGGGTTACAGTGAGAACCTATCTCAAAAGAAAAGAAGCCAACGTGGGCGTGGTGGGACATACCTTTAATCCCAGCACTCTGGAGGTTGAAGGCATGCCCGAGCTAATATACAGCCAGACCTTGTTAGTGATTAAGATTCTTGCCTGTGAACCAAAGGACTGAGGTTCAGTTTCCCCAGCACCCATGTAAGCCAGATGTGTCACATGTGTCTGGAGTTATTATTCTTTTTGCTGTCCATCCAACTTTAGGTTTCTGGCCCCATGGTCACCATTTCTCCCTTCTGCTGTGAGTCAGTTGGCAGAGAAGAATTAGCACAGACAGGCAACAGAGAATGGGGCCCAGGTCCTTGTCTAGGCATGGCGAAGGCCCTCTCTAGTGCAGTCGAAACCCATGCCCACCTGTCGCTGAACAGCCTTTCCCTCTTATTGAGGGATGCAGAAAGTATTTTTGCTGGGACACTTTCCCATGAGCCTCTCGGCAGCTTTACTGAGCTGTAGGTGACCAGAACTTGTGACCTTCAGGTGGAGCTGGAGCGAGCCAAGACGCAGCTGATGTCAATGCTCATGATGAACCTGGAGTCCAGGCCCGTCATTTTTGAAGATGTGGGCAGGCAGGTGTTGGCTACGCATTCGAGAAAGCTGCCCCATGAGCTGTGCACACTCATCCGTAAGTAGAGAGATGGATAGCCCTTGTCTGCTGCACAACTGCAGACTGGGGTTTCCTAATGGCTTGGGCAGGGAGGACAGAGCAGGTCATAGACTGCCTTTCTGCCCCGTCCTGTGTCAGCTGGGCTCATCTATGGTGACTCAGCCTCCCATAATCCTGGGAAAGGCTACCCCCACCCTGAAGGGATTTTGAGGAGCACTAGCTTTTGAATCCAGCAGCCTCAGGCTATACTGGTGTAGCAGAGAGCCAGTGTCCTGTGGCTCTGGCAGGGCAGCTAATGGCTTATGTTTAATTTTGGGCTCTTCTGGGGTCAGGTGGAAAGCCTGCACAAAGCTGCTTGTAGGTAGGGGTATCTTGGGTATCCCCTGTCCTCTGTGGACATCTCAGCCCTGCCCTCAGGAGGTCATTCTTTTCCAATGCAGAGTGGCACCCCCAAGTCCTTAACACCAGTGTCCAGTCTCTGAGACTTGTTCTGTGTGAAAGAAAATAGGCTGATTGGTTGGTGGGTTGCTATAAGATGGTCTTCTGGTGGGTTCTTGGTCTTCTTCCAAAAGCCAGGCTGCAAGTGTGGCTGCTGTGGAGGTCCAGTCCTAAGTGGGCCTCAGCTTTCTTCATCAGACAAGCAGCCCCCAAGCATCCACAGTCCTCTGGAGTGGCTGTGCCTTCGTGTTGCATTGGATTTCATTTTTTTTCCTTCCTAGCCCAGGCTGACCTGTAATACACTGTGTAGTCTCTGGGTGGCCTTGAACTCACGGCGATCCTCCTGCCTCTGCCTCCCGAGTGCTGGGATTAAAGGTGTGTGCCACAGTGCTTGGCTTGGATTTTTATTTTAAGGTAATGTCTTGCTATGTAGCTCAGATTGGCTTCAAGCTTCAGCTCCTCGTGCCTCAACCTCCCGAAGGCTGGAATGATAGGGACATACCACCCTGCTTGGCTGAACATAGTGTTTGTTATTGTCTTGGGAGGTTTTGAGATGGTCTCAGGTAGCTGAGGCTGCCCTTGAACTCCTGATCTTCTGGCCTCCACCTCCTAAGTGCTGGGATGCCAGGTGTGGTAGCATATGCCTTTAATCCCAGCATTTGGGAGGCAGAGGTAGGAGGATTGCTGTGAGTTCAACAAGGTCAGCCTGGGATTGAGTGAGACCCTACTATGAAAAACATCAACAAAGGAAAAAGAAAAATTTTTTTTTTTCTTGAGATAAGAGTCTCACTCTAGTCCAGGCTAACCTGGAATTCACTATGTAGTCTCAGGGTGGCCTTGAACTCAACGGTTATCCTCCTACCTCTGCCCAGCTCAGGAAAATTGTTTTAGGCCATTGTTTTACTAAGAACAACTTGTGGTGTCCTTTGCCTATTCAAGGCTTGGTCGGCCCCAGCTGAAGCTGGACCTTTGGAGCCTGGGATGGGCACAGTGTTGATTAGTGAGCTCCAGCCTGCCTGGATGCACATGGTGCACACAGCTGGAGGTGGAGGGGCAGACTTGATGGTGTTTGCCTGATGTTCCCTTCTCTGTTCTAGGAAACGTGAAGCCAGAAGATGTAAAGAGGGTGGCCTCCAAGATGCTCCGTGGGAAGCCTGCTGTGGCTGCCCTGGGTGATTTGACAGATCTGCCAACTTATGAGCATATCCAGGCAGCTCTGTCCAGCAGAGATGGGCGCCTACCCAGGACATACCGTCTCTTCCGATAGTCTGTCCAAGCTTCTCAGAGAGCCATGGCTGCAGTGTGTTACAATGGGTGTGGACTTAGCATGAAGATGCGTGGTTCTATAAACAGTGCCAATTGAGGGACTGCTTGAATGAGCACAGTAAATGTTATCACAGCACCTGCTGGCCTGCAGGGTGGCTTTCATTCACTTAGAATGAAACTTGGCATTTGGAAACAAATACTCCTTTCACTCTGTAGCTGGAAGGTGGGCCTGGGAGTAAAAGCTTACCACCATGGCCTGGTGAACACTCACTTTTGTATGGGCTCTCAGTGTAGGGCACTGCAGGGACTAGAGACAGCTGGGTGTCCCTGACTAGAAGCTTGGGACATGGGTTTGTTTGTCCTCTCTCTGGTCTACCGCCTGTGTTGTGTACATACTGTCCTGTGCCTGTGATGAGCCCAGCTTCCCAACTAGTGGATGAGGCGCTGTTGGCATGCTCACCTGCCACCGCTCTTAATAAAGTGCCGGATTCTCTCAACGTGTTTTCTTTCATGTATGGTTAAAAGGGGTGGGAAGCTTGGAAGAGGTCTGCCTAAACTTTTCTAAATAGCAGCCTGTTTCTTGAGCTTCTTATCTTTGGTGGGTTATAAATCATTCTGAGCCAAGAGTGACTGCTCACATCTGTAAGCTCTGCACTTAGAAGTAAGGCAGAAGGATTGCCACGAATTTTGGGCTACATAGCAAGATCCTGTCTCAAAAACAGAAAGGGGCTGGAGAAATGGCTTGAGTTAAAGGTGCTTGCTTGTAAAATCTGCCTCCCCAAGATCAATTCCCCGGTACCCATGAAAAGCCAGATGCACAAAGTGGCACATGCATCTGGTTGGTTTGCAGTGGCTAGAGACCCTGGCATGCCCATTTTGTCTCTCCAATTCTGTTTCTCTCTGCTTGAAAATAAAACATTAAAATATCTCCTAGTTCCAGGGAGTCTGTGTGTGGCTAGGTGTTCTGTAGATTCAGTCTGGTAACTAATGACATGCGGTGGAAGGCAGAGCATGGAGATACTAATGATGCCCATCACAGTGGACAGTCCAGGAACACAGTCCGCTGATGAGACTGCGTTGTGGTATACTTGGTGGTTCTCAAATGCAGATATCCACAGATGTCACCCAGGGGTTCTGTGGCAGGGTGTTGGGCCTTGGAACCTGCCTGAACTACCTGGGGCCATCAGAAGGGCAGTATGGTGGCTTGTGTTCATCTGTTTGAGTGCCCAAACCTTGGCAGTGCTGTTGGAGGTGGCGTCAAAGAAATCAGCTATGAAAGACTGGGCTGTGGGGCGTCTGCAACTGTGTTGAAGGTGTCCTTTAGGATCACACTCACGTCACTGTACCAAGTACTGTGTTCCTGAAAGTACACCTCTCACAGCAGAAGAATCTAAAGTTGCTGCAGCAACAAGTGCCATGGTTACCAATGAGGGAACAGGAACAAGTCCTGCCTAGACTGCTGGAAAAGCTTTCCTAAAGCATGGTTCAGAACTCCGAATTATTCCTAAAGATCACATTGGAAGCCGTTAATACAGGCAACTTGGAGCACAGTTACTGACCAAACAATATTGATGTCTGTTGTTGCTGTAAAATTGAAATCAGGTTTTTAAGATACTATGAAAATGCCAAGAATCAGTGAAACAATCAATGGTGGCCCTTCTGTCCTTTGTTCAAACTTCTCATATGAAGTGGGAAGCCTTGTGAGTGGAGGGCACGGCCTCCACAGAAGGTTGTAAGGTTGATTGCTACCTCCTAATAGAGTTCACTTGTGGCAAATGGATTATCCTACTGTCTAATAATCCTTACTCAGAACATTTGGAAAATTAGGGCTGGAGAGATGGCTTAGCAGTTAAGGCACATGCCTGTGAAGCCTAAGGACCCTGGTTCAATTCTCCAGGTCCCACGTTAGCCAGATGCACATGCTGGTACATGTGTCTGGAGTTCGTTTGCAGTGGCTACAGGCCCTGGTGCGCCCATTCTCTCTAATTAATAAATAAATAAGTAAAATCTGTTAAAAAATAATAAAGTTCACTTTAATTTTTTAAAAAGTCAGCTGTGAATGCATCTTCAACTGATTGTGCCTGATGGGGGTTTTGGAACACTGGAACTTGCACCCAAGGGAGGTGTCAGCTGCTGCATGCTGGTGGGAAGCCAGTCCATCGCCAGAGCGGATCAGGGCTGGTGCTGCAGTGGCACTGTGCAGCACAGCGGGTGTACTGAGAGGGCACCTGTCACCGCTGGAATATAGCTCCCTCAGTGTCCGTGAGGAACAGGCCACGAGCCAACTGCCAAGTCAGGACATTCTAGAGACTGACCTGCTAACCACACATTTGTATCATGGTTTAGCAGCTGACCCTGTCCCACTGTGCCCACGAGGCCTCTTGCCCTTTTCTGCTTCTCCCCAGGCCTTCCCTGCCCACATTCCTTCTTTTTTTCTCTTATAGTAGGGTCACCCCAGTGTGGCTGCTGGGTACGAACAGATACTTGCTGGGGGTGGGTGTTTGTTCCAGAATGCAGCCATGTGCCTGCTGTAGCATAACTCAGGAAACACTTGTAGGATGAAGGACAAGCCACTCGTTTGAGTCAGAGCCAAGTTTATTTGTGTTTGCTTTGTTCTTTGACACGTTCAGATGTAGCCCAATTTTACAGAGCCCTAGAACTTTTTTTTTTTTGTCTCCAAATTTAATCTTTTTTTGAGGTAGGATTTCACTGTAGCCCAGGCTGACCTGGAATTCACTATATAATCTCAGGGTGGCCCCAAACTCACAGTGATCCTCCTACCACTGCCTCCAGAGTGTTGGGATTAAACGTGTGTGTTACCTTGCCCAGCTAGGTTTGTTTTAAAAACAACCTTTGTGACTCATATTTCACGATGCCCCCTATTTGGTGCATTTTTAAAAAATATATTTTTTATTTATTTGAGAGAGAGAGAAAATGGGCGTGCCAGGGCCTTCAGCCACTGCAAATGAACTCCAGATGCATGCCTCACCTTGTGCACCTGGCTTACATAGATCCTGGACGGTTAAACCAGGATCCTTTAGCTTTGCAGGCAAGTGCCTTAACTAGTAAGCCATCACTCCAGCCCAGGGATTTGTTGTTTTGAGAGAGGGTCTATATGGCCCTGGTTGACCTGGAACGCACTGCATAAAGCAGGCTGGACTCAGCAATCTTCCTGCCTTAGCCTCCTTGTGCTGGGATTACAGGTGTGACTTACCATGTATGAAGCAGTTGCCATCTTCTTTTCTTGTTTTGTTTTCGAGGTAGGGTCTCATTCTAGTCCTGGCTGACCTGGAATTCACTACGTCATCACAAGCTGGCCTTGAACTCACAGCGATCTCCCTACCTCAGCCTCCCGAGTGCTGGTATTAAAGGCCTGTGCCACCACAGCCAGTTTCATCTTCTTTTGCACTAGTTTAAGTTTTAAACTGATTTTCTAAACAAAATGCCCTTGTTTAAAATGTAAGAACATCAAGGTTATCACTGTACTTTGACAATTATTAAATGTATGTAATGACCCCCAGAGACTTGGCACAACTCAAACATATCCTCAGTCTCCCCCAAGGTTTGGGTCAGAGAATGCCTGCAGAGAGAATCATCAGAGAAGGGCTGGGAGATGGCTCAGCAGTTAAAGGTGCTTGCTTGCAAAGCCTGCCTGCCTGGATCTCAATTCCCCAATACCAATGCAAAAGCCAGACATACAAAGCGGAACATGCATCTTGAGTTCATCTGTAGCAAGAGTCCCTGGCATACCTATTTTCTTTCTCCTGCTTGCATACACTAAATTAAAAAACAAAACAGAACATTTAAAAACAAAAGAATACTGGGCATGGTAGTGCGTACCTTTAACCCCAGCACTCGGGAGTCAGGTAGGAAGGTCGCTGTGAGTTTGAGTCCAGCTTGAGACTACAGTGAGTTCCAGGTTAGCCTGGGCTAGAGTAAGACCCTGCCTCAAAAAAAAAAAAAAAAAAATCCCCCAAATAATCATCATACCTTCCTCATACCAGGCACACACACACTGTGATCTTGGCACTGAGGAGGCTGAGGCAGGAGAACCATGAGCTCCACTGCAGCAAGACCAGTCTTGGGGAAGAAAACAAAACACATCTCAAGACCAGGCATGGTGGTGTATGCCTTCAATCCCAGCACTTGGGGGGCTGGTGTAGGATTGCCATGAGTTTTAAGGCCAGCCTCAACTACACAGTGAGTCTGGGTAAACCTGGGCTACAGCGAGGCCTGCCTCAAAAAAACAACAAAAAATATTTCAAGTTTCATTACCACAAAAGTCTTTCCAGACTTTTGGCTTACTGATATATCTGTGGCACTTTCCACACACATCTGGGTTGTTTACTGAAGCAGACAGGCTGAGCCGTGCCTGTGCTAGGGCCACTCCGGTCTTTATCTAGAGAAGGTGCGCACTGCTTTAAAGTCGACATCCTGCCTCCTGGAGAGAAGCTAACATGTTTGATCTGCGATTTGCTGGAAGTGCAAATCCTTTCACCATGGCTCACTGGGGTCTGAAGCCCTGGCTTCCCTTTCCCGGCTGTCCTTGTCTCTGGCGGTGTGAGCAAGGACACCCAGCAGACAGACCAGGGATGAGATTGGACAGCAGTTCACAGCTGAGACCAAATATACTGCCTTATGATTCTTACTGTCCTTTGCAAGCAGAGCCACAGGACTTCGTATGCATGCAGACTGCTTCTTCCAAGATCCAGTCTTTGGCCAGAGAGAGCTTATGACTGAATATATGTATTTATTTAAAAATATAAATATGGAAAAATAAATAATTTAGACTAGAGTGGATGCCCCTGGGCCTCTATACATTCAAAGCTACACATTTTTTCTCTGGGAAGGGTAAAGAGTCAAAGAGTAGTGATAAGTCCTAAGCCTTCTAGGGAAATGAAGCTGGGAAAAGGCAGACCTGCCTGGTAACATCACTTCTAATGCCTTTTCTAGGGCTTGTGGCACAAAAGCAAATGTTCTGAAAACCCTTTCAGAGGCCCAGGCTTGGTCAGTGAAGAGCATAGGGAAGGTGGTCCTTTAACTGTGGGGAAGGTCATGAGAACAGGATATAGGACCTGGAAGCCTCTGGGCTGGGCACATCCTAAAGTGGCTGGCTTCGGCTTCTGACGTCTACTAAGCCTCAGAAGGTTCCAGGGCAATGGCGACCCGAGGCCCCAGAGAATGCTTGCCCCACTGTAGCCCCTCCCGAGATACTGATGAGGTGCTTGGAGGGCTGCAAGGAGGGTGCAGATCTAGAGCCTGGGCTGTGGCAGAGAAACATGACTATAGGGAGTGGAGGGAGACACCGTGGCGCTCACAGCGGATCCTCCAGACAGGCCTGACTCGGACTGCTGCTGCTCTGTGTACCTGGAGGAGGCAAGGTTGCTGTGTGGGATGCATGTGCCCCGTTCTGAGAGCAAAGCCCTGCCTGATGCCTGTGGGATGTGTCACAAGTAGAATGGGCTTGCCCAGTGACAGACAAGCAGCTTCCTTCCTGGGACACCAGTGGGAATGGCCTGGCCACAGCCCACTACTGTCCTGGGGGAATCTTGGTGGGAGCAGAAGACCCCCCCCCCAAAATGGCTAGAGGTACCAAAGAGCACTCATATGTCTTTCCAGTGACTTTGGTCCCTGAGTTGCAGTGGCCAGTCATCATCGGGCAACTTCAAGAAACAGTGCAGACGGCACTGGAGCTCTGGTTCTTCAGCGCTTGCTGTTTCTGAATTTCTTTTGAGATCCGTCTTTTAATTCCTAACAAGTACAGTTCTCGGTCAAACTTGCCTGCAGCTAGTGGGATGCTGTGGAGAGAAGTGTTACAAGAGTTGGTCAGGGACTGGGGAGATGGCATAGTGGTTTAGGCATTTGCCTGCGAAGCCGAAGGACCCAGGTTCTATTCTCCAGGCCCCACATAAACCTGATGCACAAGGTGGTGCATGTGTTTGAAGTCGTTTTGCAGCAACTGGAGTCCCTGGTATCCATTCTCTATCTGTCTTGTTCTCTGCTTCTCTCTCTCTCAAATAAATAAATTAAATAATAATAATAATAATAAAAAGCTGGCCAGACGTGATGGTGCACACCTTTAATCCCAGCACTTGGAAGGCAGAGGTAGGAGGATTGCTGTGAATTCGAGGCCACCCTGAGACTACATGGTGAATTCCAGGTCAGCCTGAGCTAGAGTGAGACCCTACCTCAAAAAGCAATCAAACAACAGCAACAACAAAAAGCACTGGGCTGGAGGATTGGCTCAGCATTGAGTGCACTTGCTGCACACTCATGGGAGCCTGAGAGCGCCTGAAATCACAGCCCATTCCCAGTTGGAATTTTCAGGTCCCATATAAACAGCTGGGCATGGTCACCATCTGTACCTCTGTCCTGCACAGGGGAGCAGAGACCAGGGAGGAATCACTTGGGCTTGCAGAAAACAGTAAACTCTGGTCTCAGTAAGAGACTCTGTCTTGGGGCTGCAGAGATGGCTTAGCAGTTAAGGTGTTTGCCTACAAAGCCAAAGGACCCAGCTTTGATTCCCCAGGACCCATGTAAGCCGGTGGCACACATGTCTGGAGTTTGTTTGCAGTGGCTGGAGGCCCTGGCATGCCTATTCCTATTCTCTGTCTCTGCCTCTTTCTTTCTCTCTCTCAAAAAATCAAATATATACATGCACATACATACATACATACATACATATATATATATATATATATATATATTTTTTTTTTTTTTTTTTTTTTTAAGAGATTGACTCAAGATGAGAACAGGTGGAAGGACAATGGGACAATGGAGTGGCACACCTGACGTTGTGCTCTGGCCCACAGGCCAGTACATGAGTCACTGCAAGGGCACGCACGTGTATATACACATACATATACAACATCTCACATATGCAAAAAAAAACAAAACAAAACAGTGGTCTCAGCTTTCCTTAGCAGGACACCCACTGACTAGGGAGAATGGGGCCAGTTCCTGAGAGCTCAAGGGCACACCGTCCCTGAGGTCCCACTTGGGCCTGCCTTCTGCAGGGATCTACCTGGCCCTGGTCATAGAACATCCCAAGGTCACAGAACAAGCCACCTCTGCATGAAACTCTGAGGATGACCCAAACAAACACTGTGTGAACCTCTAGGATGTGGGCGCAGGTGACAGCGACTCAGACCAACCTGGGGGCCTGCTGACACTTGTCTGGCTGTGTTGCCGCATGAGAAGACAGTGGCATGCACCTCCACATCTAAGCCTGTCACCCCACCCAAAAATGTCAGGGTCCTATTCCCGGCCCAAACCCCACCCAATTCTGAGGGTTGAGGTATGAACAAAGACTTACTTATCCCGCCCTGGCCTCACTTTGACCTGGAACAGGCCGTACACAGGGCGGTGGTCGGATGTCTTGATCCCAGGGCATGAGGAGTACTTCATGGGACATATATCACCCTTGTGGCGGCTTTTGTATAATACTCGGTCCTTCACAAGAGAGCATAAAGCAGGAAAAGAGATGGTATGTGGCAGGGCCTGGCCTGCAGCCTCGTCCTAGCTGTATTTCAGCACACGCCCGTGGGAGCTCTTCCCCACTAACCCTTGAGCTTTTTATTGCTGGGTACTGGAGACCACCATCTGGGAGCAGTGTGGAGCTCCCTTGCCCCCTAAATACTCTGGGGTTCCACCAGCTGCCTAGAGCCAGAGCCCAGGTCTGGTGGGAAAGCCAAGCAAGGCTGCAGGTGCCTCCTGATAGTTCCCTCCTAGTGCTTGACAATGAGGAACCAGGTGTGGACCTAAGAGTGGCCTAGGCAGGTGCAGGGCATGTACTGTGTCTGGCTTCTAGGGCACTTTCGAGGGCCAGCTTGCCCAGCTCCGGAGCATCTTTAGAGGAGGCCCTGTCCTCCACAGCAAGCCTGTACTGAGTGTGCAGTCCAGGCTGGCTGTCACATGCTGAGCACCTGATGGGGGTGACAGTCCCACACTCGTGTTTGGCATAAGCTGTGGTGGGCAGGAAGCCACAGAAGAAGTGCACTAGGGCACCTGAGACCAGACTGAGGGCACATACCGTGTAGGAGGGTGTCCTCTGCTTGGAGGTACTGTCATAGGTGTCCTTCCCGATGTCAAACTTGTAGGATGGAAGGAAGTGGATGTCTGGCTCCTGGAAGCCCCTGAAGATGGAGCCTGCAACATAGGTGGGTTCAGATAGGGCCAGGTGAACCTGAGGTAGCACCCCTGAGCCACTTACCTTTCTTCATCTCCTGGGTGAGTTGGTCATGCTGCAGGAGTGCTGGCACGTCCACCTCTGGGTCCTGCCTCAGGAGGGCCTCTATGGCCACTCGCCCACCACTCAGGCGGAAGTTGAAGTCTCCAAACCAGAACACCTCATCGAACCGTGTGGTGACATCCACTAGGCACACATGGGAACGTGCATTGGTGCTGTCCTCCACTGCCTGATGTGACCCACTGATGGGTGGATGGGGCCCAGGCCAAATGACAGGACCTCATTCATCTGAGTCTTCCTCCCCCAGAATCCTAGCTGCGCAGCAGATCCCCCGGGAGGGTAGGGGTGAAAGCAGCAGAGGAGAGCACCACTGAGCTGACCAAAGTCAGACAGCTGGAGAAGGCACGTAAGAGGTTCCGGTGCGAAGGGAAGCCTTGACGCACAGCAAGCAGCCATCGCCTGAGCTCCTTATGGCCCAGTGAGGCGCAAGAAGTTGCTGGCAGGGCCAATGATGCTCCCGTGTTAAGTGCAAGCCATTAGACATTGTGGGTTCCCATCTGCCCCGCTGCTAACCAGGTGGCTCTTTCAGTCATGAGACTTCCTGTGCGCAAAAGCCCTGGAGGGTCTCTGCTAAACCACCCAGAGAACAGGGACGGAGCCTGGAGCGCCCAGTGCAGCTGCCGCCCTCACCTGCGCTGGAGCGGTAGGGGTTGGTGTCCGGCACATTCCGTGGCAGGGCCAGGGCTTGGATGGTCTTACTGTAGTCCAGGAGCCGCTCTGCCACCTTCCCGTCTCCAGCTGAGGGTGTAGAGAGGAGGTTTCCTGTGGGGAGCCCACACCCTGGCCCACTGGGCCTAGTGGTCTGTGGCAAGACTCTGGGCAGGCTCGCCTCAAAGGGCTATGGCTTACAGCAGCAACTGTCCTGAACACCAGGCCCTATCACGACACAGCCCATGGCTAGGCGTGTTGGTGCACACGTTTAGTCTCAGCAGATTGAGGTAGGAGGATCGTCATGAGTTTGAGGGCAGCCTGAGACTACATAGTGAATTGCAGGTCAGCCTGGGCTAGAGCGAGACCCTACCTCAAAAATCCAAGAAAAAAAAAAAAAAAGAATAAAGACAAGAGCTCACAATGTGGAAAGTGACTGCAGCCCAACTGTAGCCCAGAGTGACCGGCACCTCACCCAGGGACAGAGGAAGCCGCTTGCAAGCCAGCAACAGGACTCCAGGACGTGAGCTGGGAGAGACTTACAGGTAAAGTGAGACGTAATGAAGAGGAAGGAGGTGCCGAAGAAAGTGAAGCTGACGCCCAGGGCCCCCTTGGTCTTGATGTGGGACACGATGCGCGTGGTTACTGTGGAGCACTCCACCTCTGTGGGGCAGGAACAGGGTCTCGTTGCACTTGATGGACACACTCATCCCAGGTGTTTCCTTGTGTATGTATTCCCAT
This sequence comes from Jaculus jaculus, assembly GCF_020740685.1. NCBI lineage: Eukaryota > Metazoa > Chordata > Mammalia > Rodentia > Dipodidae > Jaculus > Jaculus jaculus. Next base: position 150,318,338 of record NC_059102.1, on the reverse strand, counting down.
GCATGAGGAGCCCCAAAGGCGGGGATCCCGGGTGCTAAGTGCACATCGATCCAAGAGGCCAGAGACTGCTATAATGGGCCCATAAGTGGCAGCAGCCGCAGCCCCGGGAGCAGTAAGTGCAGGAAGGAACCTTGGTGATGCCTACCTGAGCAAAACCAGATGAGGTCCCTTCGGATGAACAGGGACATGTACAGCACCCCATGGGCTGCCGAGGACAGCAACACATACTGAGGGCCCAGTGTCTCCTGCAGGCGTGTTTCCCACTCTCGCCTGTGGGAAGAGGAAGGGCAGCTAGGGCTGTAGGGCCTTTCAGTTCCACCACACACACTTGCCCAGAAAGGCCTTGAAAGAGCTCCTGGTGGAACCCCACAACTTGGACTCAATACGCACTGAGAATGACGAGCAAGCAAAAAGACCCAAGACCTTGCCCTGCTAGTGTGTGCAAACTCGGGTCCTGTGTGAGAACCAGGGATACTCTGTCTCCAAGCTGACAGAAACCCGCAGACCAGCTGGGATGGAATGCATCTCAACTTAGGGACCTTAGGGGTAGCAGGCGGTCTGTTGCTCTCCTCACGTGGGCAGGACCTCCTATGAGCTGCATGGCCCTTCTGTCAACTTCTCAAGGAATCTTCAAGATGCCACAGGGTATGGCTGTCTAAAGTGCCAGTGATATCCTCCAGCAGTGAGCTCAGAGCCCTTAGGAAGCCCAGTAGCCTCCAGAGAACCCACATCATCTTAGCTGAACTTTGCTTTCCCTTGCACAACTGTCTACAAAACCTGAAATGCCAGAGCTTTAAACTCCCAGGTCTCCATGCCTCAAATTAAATGGAAGATGCGGATCAACACCCGAAAACTGACCTGTGACCTCCCATGTGCACATGGCCTATACGCACTTGTACACATGCATGCACACCCCTGCTCCCCGCCCCCCCCTCAAAAAAAAGTACCCAGGTCTCTATTTGAAAAGAAGCTATGTGCATTTCATCCAGGCATGGAAACTGCCCTTCCGGCCTACAAAGCTTTAAGTTCCCAGTGTACTGTCCACGTGGTACACTGGAGGCCCAAGTGGCTTATAGACCTGAGTGGTGCCCCACCTGTCAGAGCAGCCCTCTTGGACACCGATGATGTACAGGTCCTGGGTGTAGTCAGCCTCAGTGGGCAGCAGGAACTCATCCAGGCTGGGTGGGAGCTCCTACCAGGAAGAGCCATGAGATGGTCAGGGCCACCAGGCTCCTCTCGGGCCTGGGTACAGGGGTCTTCAGGGAAGTCACTGCTCTGCACCTCAGGACTGGTCACAGGGTGTCTCTTCTTAAGAAGGGGAAACTGAGGCCATGGCTGAAATGTTCTGTGCACAGCTGTGTTTTTTTTTGGGGGGGGGCTTCTAGGGAGCCTTGACACATCAGATGACTCAGTTTCCCTCTCTGAGCACATCTGTTCACTTACCACCAACCAGCTGATGACCCTTCTCTGCCAGACACTCCTGCCTGTGCTGCATCCCACCATGTCTGAGCCCCTGGGTACATTCTCTGCTCCCTTAGGCAGATGACATCTTGGCCAGGCTGGTGCTTGACCTTGGTCCCTCATGGAGCCTTGCAGGCAGGGATCTACCCCGCTCGCCCATATTCATGGCCAGGCTGTGCTCAATGGAGGCCACTCACCCCAGCCATGCCTTGGCTCTCTCACTTTGTGGCAGTCCCTCTTACCTTCTGGCCCTGCATGTTCCAGGTGGCCACGAAAAGGGCCATGTTCCGGTCTGGGAAGTACCTGGCCAGCTCATCTGCCCCAAGCAGGGCCCCAGTGGCCAGAAGACTACCCTCCAGATAGTTCCTGCAAAGAGAAGGGGCGTAATGAGCACCCAGCCTCCGTGGCACTGAAGCAGCCATGGGGCTCCCTTGCGTAGACAAGGTGGCTGCAAGGATACTCTCTCTAGGGTCTCACTTCCAGAGGCCATGAGGCCACCACAGGGCTGGGCGGGCCTAAGGAGCAACCCCCCCCACACACACACAAGTCCCCTTGGGATGCTGGAGTGACAGCCAACATCTGCAGGTGGGATTTCCTTTTTTTTTAAAACAAATTTTTAAAATATATTTATTTATTTATTTGTAAGCAGAGAGAGAGAAAGAGGGAGGGAGGGGGAAGGGAGGGAAATATGAATGAATGGGTGTGTGGGACAGAGTGCCACTACAAATGAACTGCAGATGCATGCACCACTTTGTGCATCCAGCTTCACATGGGTACTGGGGAATCGAACCTGGGTCATTAGGCTTTGCAGGCAAGCACCTTAAGGGTTGAGCCATCTCCCCAGACCCTGCAGTTGGGATTTCTTGAGCCAGAATGCACAACACCTCTGAACAGCACCTGCATCACCTCAGTGTCAGTCACCTTCAGACTGCAATGGGATGACGCATACCAATGGTCACTCCACCAAGTGGCAGCACAAAGGACACATATGTGCAGCATCTGCCAGAGGCTGGCAGACCATTTGTGCAGAGATTCTGGACACATGTGGCTCCGTGGGTGATCTCATCTCTACCACAGCACTACCGCCCATCACCATGGATCAGAAGATGCCGCAGACCCTGTGGAATGATGGGTGTTGCTGTGTGTCCAGAAAGCTGCATTTACGTGTACACTGACATCTGAATTTTATGGGATTTTATTTTCTTCCTTCCTTCCTTCCTTCCTTCCTTCCTTCCTTCCTTCCTTCCTTCCTTCCTTCCTTTCTTTCTTTCTTTCTTTTTTTTTTCCTGAGGTAGGATCTCATTCTAGCTCAAGCTGGCCTAGAATTTATTATATAGTCTCAGGGTAGCCTTGAACTCATGGCGATCCTCCTACCTCTGCCTCCCAAGTGCTGGGATTAAAGGCGTGCGCCACCATGCCGGTCTTCTATCTTTCTTAAAAAAAATATTTTATGTGTTCATGAAGAGAGTGAGAATGGGTATACCAGGGCCTCTTGCCTCTGCAAGTAAACTCAAGACTCATGTACCACTTCATGCATCTGACTTTATATGGGTACTAGGGAAGTGAACCAGGGCTGGCAGGCTTTGCAAGCAAGCACCTTTAACTGCTAAGCCATCTCCATAGCCCTCTTTTCTTTTTTCCTTCCCTTTTTTTGGGGGGGTGGTGGAGGAGAAGCAAGGTCTCACCATAGCCCAGGCTGACCTGGAACTCACTGTGATCCTCCTACCTCAGCCTCCTGAGTCCTGGGATTAAAGGTGAGGGCCACCACGCCCAGCTTTTCATGGGATTTTCATACCTTGTGAAATATTAGACTCCTGCAAGGCCTCACATCTGCATGTGCTCAGGTGGGCCCCGGACCAGGTCTACCTGTGCCTGCCCCCACGAGAGATCAGGATAGAACAGGCTCAGAGCTGAATGTGGTGGCTCACACCTACAATCTCAGCACTTACAAGAGCTTCAGAGTGAGTTACGGGTCAGTGTGAGCAAAAACAGACAAAAACAGGAATAGGCTCAGAACTCACAGTTCTGATTGACCCACAAGGACATCCTCATTGTCTCCACTGTTCCTGTGGCTTCAGAGACCCCAGAGGCTGCAGGAGCCACCTGTCTTCCAGAGTCCCAGACATACATCCCAAGCATCTGTTCCTACTTCATGGACACCACAGATTCCTGACACTCATGGGCACAGTCTGTTTCTTCCAAGGTCACGCCTCCCTGATCCTATGGTGTTGTTCCCCTACCCCTAGGTACTACCTGTAAAGCATGAGCCACTGCACCGAGCAGGCCCAAGGCATGATAAGACTGTACTGCAGTGACAGAGGACAATGTGGCATAGCTGTAGGCAGGCACCTTCTCTCCTCATGCCTTTATGTTGCCCCAGTCCCAGTAGAGGACAGCTGGGGTCACGGTACGCTGCTGAGAGTTTTCAGTGTATGGGACATTCTCCCATCCCACGGGAGAGCTCACCAAGCTCCGGGAGGTAGAATGAGTTGTCACAAGGGTGGCACCTCTTTGGTCTCACCCTCAAGCTGGTGGCTGGAAGTCCGTAATGGGCTGGATGGATTCAGACACCAGTCAGTCAGGGTAGAGCAAGTTTCTGCCTCATACTGAAGGGGGGTAGAGTTAGGGTGACTGGACCCCTGAAGGTAAAAAGGGCAGGAAAGTTTTTCTTATCTCTTGCCTAGTTCCAAAGAACTGTTTTTCCACAGTCAGGACCCCTCCTGGGAGGGAGGTCTTTCATAAGATTTAAACATTGTGGTTGGTCAAGGTCAGGCCCCAGAATTCTGTGCCAGAGCTAATCTCGTCCTGAGACAGCCCCTCGTCCTAACCAACCAGCTGGCCCTCTCGCTCACCTGGGCCAAAAAGACAGCCCACCACCCTAAGGTTATAAATCCCTTTGCAAGGAGAGGGCAGGCCCTCTAGCTCTCTGATCACTTGGGAACTTCCAGCTGCTGGCTCCAGGAGGGGCCCCTAACCCTTACTCTCCACATGGGTTCTTTATTTCCTCCAGTTCCCCACATGGCAGAAGCTCCTTGCACTTTCTTTTCTCTTTTCTTTCCACACTTTTCCCCACTTCCCTACCTGGTCACATGGACTCCTGAGCTACACGTGGCCCACATGGGCTTTTGGGCTCCACGTGGTGCACTTCTCTTCTCCCCACTTTTTTCCCCCTGGCCTCTCAGCCTTCCCCTTTCTGCACTCCTTTGTAAAATCCGAATAAAATGTGGTATTTTCAAAATCATTCTCTTGAGTCTAGAAATGCCAATTCTTTGGTTAGTCTGCAGATACGAACTCAGGGCTTGGGGTTCCAGGAAACACCCCAGGACCCCAATTTCCCTGTTACAATACTGACACTAGTGACCTCAGGGCAGGTGCGGCCAGGCTCTTGGTTCTCAGACCTGAAGTCACCATGTCCTTTCCTGCAGGCCATCTTTGCCTTCCCCACACTACAAGTTACAGAGTTGGTTTGCCCAGCTGGTTATGAAGTGTAAGTGGATGGTGTCAGGGTGAAGGCCCTGTGCTCATTCCTGTGTCCAGCCATGGGGTAGGAGCGTGGCTCCTTCCTGACTTGTCCAGAAGGAAGATACCCTAGATCCACTTAAAGTGACAGGCTGGCTGTGGTCTCTAAGAACAAGAGGCGCTGGTGGTCACTCTGGAACAGCAGTCAGCAGGTTGGCTCAAACCAGGCCCAGCCACTTATGATGTCCATGAACTAAGATCTGCTTTCACATTTGAAAACATTCAAAAGGAAAAGAGGACGGTATTTTAAGATCCATGAACATGACCTGAAAATCAAATGTGAACACCGCCACCCTTCTCAGTGTGGGTACCGAGGGTTCTCCCACAGCTGGGGGCTTTGGTCTCTGGCCCACAGAACTGAAAACTGCATAGGACTTATTATAGAAAAAGTATGCCAATCGTTGATCCAGAACAAGCCAGCAGTGGGAAGTGTGCCACAGCCCCAGCTGCCCTCTGCTGGAAGTGGGGCACATGCTGAAATGGGGCACAAAGGTCCAAGGAGGGAAGGTGCCCGCCTAGCAGCTACACCAACATTGTCCTGGTCATTGTCCTGTCACTGCAGTGCAGTCTTGTCAGGTCTCGGCAGCAGCACTAGATGAAGGAAGCCTCCTCATCATTTTTCCATGATGAAACAGGGGCCTGTGCATGTCACGTAGACTGGTTCTCATTCCTATGAAAGGCCTATCAGCTGGTGTAACTTTTATCTAACACTGCTGGGGCTGGGGAGATGGCTCAGTGATTAAAATGCTTGCTTATGGGCTGGAGAGATGGCTTAGTGGTCAAGGTGCTTGCCTGCAAAACCTAAGGACCCAGGTTTGTTTGACTCCCCAGTACCTCGGAGGCACATGAGTCTGGAGTTTGTTTGCAGTGGCTGAAGGCCTTATTGTGCATAAAAAACAAACAAACAAAAACTTGCTTATAAATCTAACACTGCAAATGCATGTGGAAATCTCACTCTAGAAAGATCCCTGTGATGACAGCCTCAGGTGACAGTTCTGGCCTATCAGCCACTGCAGGTGCTGGAAGAGCACCAGGGCAGCAGTGAGGAGCCAGGCTTGCCCGGGCAGTCACCAGGGCAGCAGTGAGGAGCCAGGCTTGCCCGGGCAGTCCCTACTCCAGGTGTGGCCCTGAGGGCCAACCCCAGGTGCTGGGAGTGAGGCTGATGACGTTTAGCAGCTGTAGGAAACGGAAAGGCAGCCCTCAAAAGACACATCCGCCACTGGCTTTCTTTGCAAACAGCCTTTGCAGGTGTTAAGTCATGAAGTACCTCCAGATGAGGACCCCCTGTGGTTAGGGTGGCCCTCATTCATGAACTGGGGAACTTGTGAGACATGAGGGCAGAGATGCAGCGAAGCAGTCACATTAAGACACCAGGCAAAGACTTGCATGCCAGAGACCATGGCCCTCTCCGACGAAAGGAGAGTTCCCTGAGCACTCCACAGTGAGGCAGCCCCACTGACCCCCTTCATTTCAGACTTTGGCCTCCAGAACGAGAGGAGGAAGACTCGGGTTCTTTTGTATAAAACCTCCCAGTACATGGTCACATGTTAGGGCAGCTCCTGGAAACCACCAAGGGGCCATCTCCTGACTCTCCCTGCTCTCCCTTTTCCACCCACCTCTTGACCAGATATATGGCTGTGGGAGGGCTAAAGGCAGGGTGCACCTCCCAGGCTGAAACCCAGATCCCAGGATGGGATCAGCTCTGGACAGGAGGCTCGAGATGCAGACAGGCTGTGCTCAGATTCTGGCCCAAGAGAAGGGGACCAGAGATAGCACTTAAGTCACAGGGAGAGAGGGCCAACCAGGGGATGGCTCCCGGGCTCTTTTCAGTACGCCAAGTCCATACAGGTTAATTATTAGAATCACAGAGGTTAAGCACAGGAAACCAAGAGTTTATGCATCCTCAGGTGTGACCCTACCCACAAGTGTGAGGCTTGGTGAAAAGTCACAGGACACCGGGACCCTGTGGCTCTAGACAGTGTGGAGGCTCTCCCAGAGGACAGAGGGCAGCTGGTCAGGTCAGTCACTCTGCCCTGGCTGTGAGCAAGTGGCCTCTGGGGAGCCATCTGGTCTGGCAAATTCACATCTGTCTAGACATCCTGGTAAAATGCCAACCCATGCCCCAGAGTGCTCCTCAGAAGAGCTGCAGTCTTCACACAGCAAAAACAAATGGGCCAATTCAGATAAGAAAACTCGGCCAAGAAAGGCACCCAATGCAATGTACAGAAATGAAAAATATAGGAGCCAGAATAATGTGTTATGTGTGTTCATCTGTTTACATAAGGAATGAGACAGAATGATCTACTTTTACAGACCTGCTGTGCCCATGCCAAGCCACAAAGAAAAGATTCTGGAAGGTTACAAACAGAATTGAAAAAGCATCTCTCTGGGAAGTACTGGGATTCACTATGTAGTCTCAGGGTGGCCTTGAACTCTTGGCAATTCTACCTCTGCCCCCCCAAGTGCTGGGATTAGAGGCTTACTACCACGCCCATTTGTTTGTTTTCAGATAGGTACTATGGACCCCAAGCCTGCTTGTGATTGTCCTGCCTCAGCCTTATGTGTGCTGGAATTACAGGCATGAGCCACCATGTTTGGCTCCGAGCCTGCTCTTGGCAGGTATTCATACAGGCCTAATGCACTCTGCCCCGCCCCCTAGGATGCCCTACCTGCTCCGGACATCCTTGGTGCGGATGGGCGCAAGAAGGCTGAAGGTGGATCTGGCCGAGTGAAGAGAGTGGTCGTCGCTGGCCAGGGGGCTCTGGGGCCGGCTGGAGCCCAAGCTGCTGTGGGCCCGGACCAGCCTGGTCTGCATGCGGTGCTTGTAGTCTGTATGCTCCGGGTCGACCCTGTTTGTTGTCCTCAGGGAGTCGGAGGCTACGTTGAGGTCCATAGCAGGCAGGGGGTGTGGAGGCAAGCTTGCCAGCTTAGGAGAGCCCCCAGCTGGGACAGCCTCCCTGCGCAGGAGGTCCGGAGAGGTGCTGATCATTCCAGAGAGGCCATCACCCAAGGATGGGCTTCCACTTTCATCGCCCATGGCCCTACGAGGCTTGGGGATCTCCTGCAAGGATGTGCTGAGGCAGGGCAGGGGGTGGCTGCAGGCAGGGGTCTGGGGAGCAGCATCCTGCATGGAGCCTCTGCTAGGAGAGGTCCCATTGTGGTTCTGGGCTGCCAGGTCCTCCTGGCTGCTTCTGAAATGCCTCCTTCTCCAGCCCTTGTCATCTAGGGACAGGGCTCGCTCCAACTTCGGCCTCATAGGGGGCTGTGGGGTGATAGGGTCCGCCTTGACTTGTGGGGCCTGGCTTTTGGGTTTTGCTGGGAGGCTGATGGGAGGAATGGGGCCTTTCTCCAGGCCCTGAGAGTGGGTGGCCAGCAGGGGTCCTGAGCTTGGGGGTCGGTCCTGGCCTGTACTGGGAAGCTGTCCCTGAAGCATTCTGCCCTCTGTCTGCCCAGGTGCCTCTGGGTGACGTAGGCACGTTGACTTGGACGGCATAGTTGGGGCCTGGTCAGCCCTCACCCACTGCAGCCTGGCCTTCCTGGAAGAGGGCTCCTCCCTGTGCTGCTAGCAACACGCGTTGGCAGGGATGCTTGTCATAGGTCCCTGGCTGGGTGCAGAGAAAACCCGGGTGGCTCCCTTTCTGGCCTGGGGTGGTCCTTTTGAGGCAGGGCCAGTGATTGCATGGCTGAAGTCCTGGAATTCCCACCAATGCCTGGAGGAAATCCGGAAGACCTCGCTGTTAGTCCTCCCAGTGTCTCATCCTCGGGTCTTGTCACAACCAGCTTGCTGGTCTTAAAGGCTATCCATGGTACAGGTGACAACGTGGGAACAGGCACCAAAGACAAGGGCTGCGTTTCCTCTTCAGAGACAGGAAGTCTGACCCCACCCCTGGTGCGCCCAGCGAAGGGTGCTACGGACCCCAACCCTCCACCCCACGGAGGCAAACCGCGGCCGACCTGGGCTCACCTGCTTTCTTCTTCGCCTGAACCCCAGACCCACAGCCGGAGGTCCGATCCTGCCGGGTCAACCTGGGTTCCGCAGCCTGAGCAACGACCGCTGTCCCGCGCCGGGGTCACCGAGCCCCGGCCCTCTTCCCAAGGTTCGCCCCTTCCGGGCTGAAATGGTCACCCTGGTCCTGGTCCCGCTCAATGGTTGCTCAGCGATCCACGGGGCTCGCGGTAGCGCAGCCGCAACTTGCCTACCCACCGCCCACAGCGGCCCCTGCTGGCCGGAGGACCACACGGCTCCTGTAGACTGAGGCCCCACCTCTCCCGGCAGGTCACAACACCCCAGAACAGACCACGCCCCATCACAGTGCTCTCAGCCCCGCGGATCCATCCATGCAGGTACTCAACTCACCCCCTAAAACACAAGGAAGCCGAGAGCCCAAAATATTTTATTTAACAATTTGAATTTTAGGAAAAATAGCAGCTCCCACCTGGGAGGAGGCTTCTTGAATCAAAAGTGGATGGCAGTCAACAAAGCCTGCGCAGGGCCATTCTGGAGGCCAGAGTCTTGGGCCCCAGGACAAGAGCCAGCCCACAGGGGCAGGTCTTTCTCAGTGACAGATGGAACAGGAGAGTCCAGGCACACTCATCTATGGAGTATTTTGGAAACCATTCTGAGGGGTCTGTCTTAGACAAAGGGAACCAGAAATCTGGGAAGGGATGTGCTAATTGCATTCTACAATTTTCTACATTTAAATTTAAAATACCAACCACTTATGTTACCCTAGCAGAACCTACCCAAATTATTACCTGCTGATTTTTTATAAATATTAAATATCTCTTTTCCCTGCCTCTTTAGATCAACAAGACAGTTTTAGGAACAGTCAGTGAAGCCTTAAAGCTCTGAGTCTGGAGGAGGTGAGCGGCTCCTCAGCAGGTTGATATGGCTGAGTCGGTAAGTAGCTGCTGAAGGTCCTAGATGGACATTCAGGGGCAGAGATGCCAGGTTCCAGAGTGTCTGCCAGAGGCCTTCTTCAACCACTCCCTTCAAGATATGAAATCCTTAAACTGATGTCTGTAGACGAGAGGCCTGGCATGGGAGGGCAGCACCTTGCACAGCATAGCCAACAAGCTGCTCCTGGAGGAGTCGAGCAGCCGTGGGGGAGCTCCAAGCCAGCTGCATGGCAGCCAGTTTCCATTGGGTCAGTTAATCAGAACAGCCAACTTAGAACATTAGCTCCCTGGGGCTCTTCTCAGTGAATGTACCATAATGGCGGTTTTGGGCTCATAAAGTCACCCACAGTCCTAGTCAAGAAAGTGAACTGAAGCTGGAAATGGCTTTAGAGACAAGCTTCTGGAAACCAGCACCCCCCTCCCAGCCTGCCAACCACTGCCATCCATGACCCTTTATGAGGCTGGTGGCCAACTTGGCCCCATTTGACTGGTTGTGACTCTTCCTGCTCACAGGACAGGGCAGAGCTGCCTGCAGCATGGGTTGGGGCTCTTCTCTGAAGTGGAGCACATGCTCCTTTCTCTCTGTATTCTAAGGATCCCTGGGATTGTTCTGCACCATTTCTCAGGTAGGTTTGCAAGGCCCTCAAGTATCCAAGGTTTCCTTCATTCTCTTGTGAAGCCACACTTAGCCTCTCTTCAGGGGGCATTCAAGTGACTGAAAGTATTACATCCTTAATTTGTCTGAAGTGACTAAGAGAGGAATATTGTTCTTTTACATAAAAGGCTTTGAATCAGATTCACTCTATCCAGCATCTGGAAGGAACTGTGGAATTAATTCTGCAGTAATTCATACACGTGGGTGGTAAGGAGGGAGACACACAGTATGACCGGCTCTGAATCACTGCCACGTCCATGTGGGTCTGTGGGACCCTAGGCAGTCCGTTTGGTTCTTGGCGGAGAGAACAGTCTTCTGGTCACCAGAGTTCCAACTATGAATCCAAAAGGGGCAAGCAGCTCTTATTTCAATGCTGGGTATTTTCTCTGGCCAATCCTCCCCAGTCTTGAGCTCCCCGAGGTGGTGGAGGCCTAGAACAGAAGGAACAGCACTGATCTCCATCTGCCCACCTCAGGATGAGCAGCATTGCTAGGGGCTGGTCTACAGCGTGAGTCCACAAGCCACTAACAAAAAAACTGGTAAGCTCTGTGTTGATTTAAAGCTATGAGAATGTCCAGTAAGGGGCCAAGTTTCTATCACTCGGTGCCTCCTAGAGCACAGAACTGAAGAAATGTTTTGTTATGTATGGTTCTGTCAGAGAGACATAAGACTGAGGCTCATTCTATACAGCTGGTCTAGCTAAGTGCTCAGGGAGTCCAGCAGTGGCCTATGGTCTGCCGTGGATGCAGGGCATGGGAGATGCCACAAGACACCAGCATTTATTCTTCTTCCCTCTCAATATATCACTGTGGTCAAAGGCAAGGGATTTAGCAAAACTATTATAGTACAGGATGAAGAGACAAAGAAGAAAAGGAGGACTGAATCTTGAAGGTGACGAGATGGATATAAGTGATAACTGGGCCACTACAATCTCATCTCTCAGCTGCACCGTGCTAGTGCAGGGGTCAGGCCCTCTAGGACTGTAGTCAAGGGTGGCTAAAGGCTGGGTAAACATCACATTTGGAATGTCAAGATGACTGCCCAAACCTCATTCTCTCCACAGCTCCCTTGCATACAGTAGCCAAACTACACTCCTTTAAGAGACTGGCTAGAGAAACCACACTCCCAAATGTTCCCTGGGCAGAATGGAAGGGCCATCATAGAGCGGGGAGGGGTGGAAATGGGGAGGCATGGCAGCACAGACCCCTAAGAAGAGCTGCTGGTCTAGGACTCAAAGAGGGACTCACACTGGGCACAAGAAATGGCACTTCTACAGCTGACGCCCATCTGGGAATTCTGTGCCAACAGCCACTAAATCAACCCCTTAGCCAGGAAGGCCCACAAGAGTTACCCACAACGCTTGAATTATGGGCAGTGGTGTCAGAAGGCAAAGGGGTTAAACAATAAAGATGCCAAACCAGGAGGCCCAACTTGAGGAGAACTTCTTCTAAGGAGAGAGAAAGGGAAGGGAAGGAAGAAGAGAGCAGAAGGCTGGGGTTGGAGTGTGTGGCTAGAAGCCATGGACTTGGCCCTAGAATAGTGCGTGCTGTGCAACCTAACTTGGGAAAGCCACCCCTCACATACCTGCACCTCAGGAAGAAACAAAGATGCTCACTTGAGATCTACTCCCTAGTGCTGGAATGGGAGGCCAAGGATGGGTTGTTTGTGTGTGTGTGTGTGTGGGGGGAGCCAAACAACCCCTGTGGCTAAAAGCTGAAAGAAAAGGCCAGAACCTGAACAACAGTGACCGGGGAGCATGGGACTGCTAAAGGCCAGATGCCAAAACCAGCTGAGAGAATGCACAGGGAGAAGGACCAGTGACCACTTTTCCTCCATCCTGTGGGTGTGCAATTCTGAATGAAAAAGGAAGATAATACAGGGGAGAGAAGACATATTCGCTGAACAGCAGCGTCAGAGATCAGAAGGCAAATTGGGGTGTTGTGAGGCAAAGGCAAGGGCCACTCACTCACCTGTGCCAAGTGAGCTGGGTTGTAGAAGGGCACAGCCCCACTGGGCGGGCCTGTAGGATGCCGTTCTCCAGAAGCCTGTGAAAGCAAAGAAATCCTCAGCAAGGCAACATTGCACAGCACTTGCTGCCCCAGCTGTACACACAGGGCACACCTTAAGAAAGGACCACTACTACTCCACAGAGGCGACAGGTGCAGGTAGCTCTGGCAATACTGGGTTTGTTATTAGATGACTCACAGAATGCAAAGATCAAAGCACCATGCAGAGTGGAATGCCTTGAACAACATGCATGGACAGCATGGGCCACCGAGATTCCATTAGTGTTGGCAAAGCAATTAGGAGATCTGGAGAGTGGCTCTAGATCCAGGGTCTCAAGGTGCAGAAAGGTCCCCTTGGGTCTTTCTGCTGAGCTGCTGAGCCCTGCTGACAAAACCAAGCTCCACAATATAGAAGATGGAGCATTCCTTATCTCCCAGACCAATAAAGGACACCCATCTTGGCCATACTCCTACGGACCACAGACTTCCTCAAGCTTGATCAGCAAGAAAAAAAATCTTTCATCTCAAGAGGTTAGCCTGACTCAGGAGATGCTGACAGTATGGCTAGGCCCAGGCCCACTCCATGAAACCCACTCACAAGGAGCAGAGCACTCTGAACCCTGTGGTCAGTCCATTGCTAGCCTGAGGGGCCTTGAGGGAGAGGAACACTGCATCTTGGCTCACATAATGCTTGGGTAAGACAAGGGTATGCAGTTAGTTACAAAAAGGATGACAGACTCTCAAAGGGACATAGGCACACAGCCAGCCCCATGGAAGGAGAGAGAGCCGCCAGCCACAGGTACCTGATGGAAATGCCGGCTCACTTCCTGTGAGAGCGAGCTCATTGAGCTACAGCGCGAGAGCTACGGAACGGCAAGAACACACACAAGATACAGACGTGAAAATTGGCATGCACGCCACTGCTCCAAGATGCCAGCTGAGCTTCAAAAGCTTCAATGCCATTAGAGTCAATGTCACCCAAACGAGGAAAGCCATGTTAGCTTAAAATTTCTACTTCACAGTTTTTAAGAAAATAGTCATTAGTCAGGGGAAGATGAGGAACTGTTAGCCCTCATCTAGACCAGCTTCATTCACCTCGTGACAACTCAAAATTCCAGAATGCTTTGGCTATACTGAGGGAAGAGCTGAACTGAGGAACATGATAGCAGACCCCAAAACCCATTTGGAACTCCTGAACACTAGTGACCAAACAAGCTAATGTTTTTCTAAGAATGAACACTTTCTAATTCCCAATTCGACACTGTCTTTTCTTACTCTCACACACTGTTAAGGGAAGAAGCAACTGGGCAATAAATCTAGGCTCATAGAGCCTCAACTCCAGGACACACACCTACACACGCAGACACACATAGGCATAGTGCTCCCTACCTCTCCTCCCTGGGAGCCGTCCACCTTGGAAAGTGAGAGTTCAGGACCAGGAGGTGAGGCTGAAGAGCTCAACACCTGCTAAGGAAACAGGAAACGCGGAACTTCCTAAGCACAGGATCATGAAGGGTCACACTGGCAGAAGCCTCCCACCTGCCCCTGTGGTGCAGCTTGCAGACAGCGCTTCCAATCCCAGGTTCCTCTAAGAGAGCTGCAGAAGGTGTACCCCATGGAATCCCACTGCCCCACCTGGAGTTCTGGGCCCCAGCAGCTCCTGATGGAAGAGTCACCATGCACCTGGCATGGTTCACAAGGCTCTGGACTGAAACTACTGCCCTCCCCATTCAACAGAAGGCAAGTGTATAGCCATACTGAACAAAGAGCCATGCTAAACTGTCTTACTAAACATGGGAGTTCGGGTGAAGATATACCTTATGTGACTTTTATTATTGTTATCTTATATCTCCTTTGTGTTTCAACCTAGTTGCCCTTTTTTCCTTATTTTAAAATTCTAGTAAAACATGGATAACATAAACTCACCACCCTGACCCAGTCAGCGTGTGCAGCACTAGCATGTTTACATTGCTATGCAGTCATCACTCCCATCACCCTCCAGAGCTTTCCATCTTCCCAAACAGAAAGTCAGTTGCACTGTGCCCTTCTCAAGCCCTGGTACCCATCCTGAACTGTCTGTCTTGGCCACACAAGATTAGAAGAACATCAAATGTGCATGTGGACCTTGACAGAGAAGGTAAGGGACATCTTACAGATACGAAGGCAACATCCAGCTGGGCATGGTGGTGCACGCTTTTAATCCCAGCACTTGGGAGGCAGAGGTAGGAGAATTGCTGTGAGTTCAAGGCCAGCCTGGGCTAGAGTGAGACCCTACCTCAGAAAAAAAAAAAAAGGCAAACCTCCCTCCCTAGGGGCCCCTCCTTTCCCACCGCACTGTGCCTGCCTACCTTGGGTTCCAGGGTGGGCTCCAGCTTGGACTGAGTCTCAGTTGGTGCCTGTCCCCTGCTGCCAGCCCCATCTGCAGCTTGTGGCTCCTCAGCATCTGTGAATGAGGGAGGGAGGAGGCCATCACCCCACCCCAATTCCTGGGGCATCCTTCCCATGGGGAAGGATTCTACCTGTACTTCAAAGAGGAGAAGCCAGAACTGTCAAGTAGTGTGTGCAAGCCTCAAGTCCTTTGTACCTGGGCTGGGTAATTCTTAAGGGGAGGTCTAGGCCACAGGCTCATATGCTGGCAAGACAGGCTGGTCAGGTCAGAACCCAGGAAAGACATGACCTGCTAGCACAATGACTGCTTACCTGGATTTGGTATGAACAAGTTGGGAGGTATCGGGAGTGGGGCAAGTGGAGCAAAGAAATCTGCAGGAGCAGGAGCTGGCTCGCTCCTCTGTGTCCCATTTGGGTTTAAAACGTCCACATAGCGAGCTCTGGATCCGCCTACCAAATGGGAGAAGTGAATTCAGGTGGGCACCAAGAAATTCCCAGCATCCAGCCCACTGGGTCCCCACACTGAGTCAGAAAAGCAAGTAGGACCCCCTGGGGGAGGGGAGTATGGTGCTTCCCTCAAACTAACACTGCTTGGTCTTGGAAATCCTCTACAATACCACATGGACCCATTTCTGCACCTGCAGAGCAAGTCAGATGCCAAGAACTGGACTCCTCCCTACAGGGATTGATATATAAGAAGCTTGTTCTCTGCACTGGGGGCAGACTGGGAAAGCTCACTGGGCTCTTAACATCTGCAGGACAGTGCTCTGCCCAGATACTTCTGGTTTCTGCTATAGCCATTACCTGCTTTTCTAGAAAACATGTTCACAGAGGCTGTGGGTGGTCCTGCAGGCCCAGTGGGAGCTGCCTGTGGAAGCCTGGGAAGTGATGGAGGTGGGGGTGGGGCCTTCTTCTGCAGAGGGAAAGACAGCTCAGTAATGCCTTCAGCACCCTGGACACCCAGCAAGGACTCTCCAAAGGGAAGCAAAATTTCCAGATGGCAAGGAGTAGAACAGGTGCTCACTGCTCTCAAAGCAAGGCCCCAGTGGCACACCTTACCTCCTCCTCTGGCTCATTCAAATTCACCCACTGGTTTTTCTTTTCATCCCAAACAATCTGTCAAGAATTTAAAGGGGAAAAACATCAATAGACTGAAGCTCAATGGAATTGCAACCTAATGAACTAAAACACTCAACTTCAAAAAATGTCTGCATATCCATGTTTGTTCCAAACCTGCATGACAGGCAAATCATTAACCTCTTCCTGATTCTCACTGTGCTGGACTTCATAATACTCACTGATTTGTTCTTGTCATCTGGCAAATAAGCTTCTGTCCTCCTTTTCCCAGGCAGCCAACGGGAGAACCAGGACTCACTCTAAATACAAAACCAGAAAAGCTTGAGGACGCTGTGCCAAGTGATAGGAACACAGCACAGAAATTCAAGCACTGTGTGACACCACTCACAGGTGGTCTCCAGAGGAGTCACATCCAGAGAGGAGGCAGATGGGAGGAGAGGCAAGGGCGGAGAAGCAGGTGTAACGGGGCAGTCTCAGCTTGGGAAGAGGAGTGTTCGATGCTGTCCCTCATGGAGGACTGCAACTAAGCCACAGTGGAGCAACAATAACCCAGCAGGATGGCCAGTCCAGAGCCTGGCAAGGCCCAGGCATGGAGAAGTGTGAACACCTTGGACGCTGCTCTGTGGCTGCTTACCTGACTTGATATGACCACTTGGCAGTGTCTCCTGAAGCTGAATGCATATGTACCTTGTGACCTACATTCGTCTCCAAGGCAGACTTCTAGGAGGAATTAGCCAAGGGGTGCAAAGGACACTCCTCTGGCTATAGCTGTACAACCCCCCAGCCCAGCATCTTCCAATCCTAGGAGCACAGACAAAAACCACAGCACACACGCACGCGCACACACACACACACCAGCTGACACAGGGGCCAGGTGCTGACTGATGCCTCTGGATGCACTAGGGCTGGGAGTGCCCTCACTAACCGGGTGCTTATACACATGTACAAGCAATGACACTCATCTAGCTGCTGTGTGATTTACCCACATTCAATCATACATACATTAAAAAATTCAAGAGTTTGGTTTAAAACACAAATGCCTTTTCCTTGCCTTCAGCTCTCAAGGAAAGCTGCCCCAGCATGTTGAGGCTCCTCGGCGCCTGCTCTGCCTCTCTGCCTACCAGGCAGTAGGGGATATGAGTAGGCTGGGCTGGGCTGTACCTTCTTGGGCTCCTTGGCTTCCTTTTTGACAACTTGTACAGGTTTCTTCACTTCAGGAACAGGTGTCAAAGATGGGGCTGGCTGTGTTAAACTGGAGCCATCATGATCCCATGCCGAGGTTGTTTCCAAATCTTGCACCATCCTGGAGGAACCCTGTCCCAAGACAACATGGGAGCCAGCTCTCTTGAGGCTCCTTTTGAGGAACCCAAGGAAGGTGAGGGAAGTTCTTCCCACTACTGCCTCCCTGAGTGGATGCACAGGACTGAGGGAGCAGGGTTTCAAAAAAGAGGGAGGGCACCATGCAGGGTGCTCCAAAGCCTCCTGAAAGGCACCGTTAGCAAGCTGTCATGGTGCTCAAAAAAGGGACAGTAAGGCCGGGCGTGGTGGTGCACGCCTTCAATTCCAGCACTTGGGAGGCAGAGGAAGGAGGATTGCTGTGAGTTCGAGGCTACCCTGAGATTCCACAGTGAATTCTAGGTCAGCCGGCGCCAGAGTGAGACCCTACCTTAAAAAAACAAAACAACAAAAAAAAGGGACAATAGCAGGCACCGAGGATAGGACTGGGTAGAGCTAGGCAATGCAATGTGTCTCTTGAACAATAACAGGTCTGTAGAGCTTAGGAAAGAATTCCAAAGTAGAGGAATAACTGATTGATAAGATACGATCACAGGTTGTCTATAAAAAAGCTTCTAGAACATACTATCTGTCCCTCCAGTTTATAGAGGAGGTATCTATATCAAAGGTATCTGCTAAAAAGAGCAGCACTGTCATGGAAACTCAAGAAAGCTTAGGGGTTCTGTGGTACAGAGGTCCAGATGTTGGGAAGGTTCTTCAAAAGTTACATTAGGAGAGCTGGGCATGGTGCCTTTAATCCCAGCACTTGGGAGGCAGAGTTACGAGGATTGCTGTGAGTTCCAGGCCACCCTGACACTACATATTGAATTCCAGGTCAGCCTGAGCTAGAGTAAGACCCTACCTTGAAAAAAACAAACAATAACAAAAACAAAGTTACATTAGGGGCCTGGAGAGATGGTTTAGCAGGTAAGGTGCTTGTCAGCAAAGCCAAAGGACTCAGGTTTGATTCCCCAGGCCAGATGCACAAGGTGATCCATGTGGCTGGAATTCATTTGTAGTGACTAGAAGTCCTGGTGCACTCATTCTCTCTCTTTCTACCTGCCTCATTTTCCCTCCCTCTCTCTCTCACAAATAAATTTAAAAAAATACTTTAAAAAAAAGTTACGTTAGGGATTTCATTACAGCTGAGTATTTCTTCTCCTTAAAGGGAATGCCAAACTCTTATCTGTCTTTCAGATTTGAAGGGGTAAGGTGATTTTTAGGGACACTTTCTCTTTAAGAACTACATTTAAAAATAATCTTATTGGGAGCCGGGCATGGTGGCACATGCCTTTAATCCCAGCACTCGGGAGGCAGAGGTAGGACAGTTGTGAGTTTGAGGCCACCCTGAGACTCCATAATGAATTCCAGGTCAGCCTGGGCTAGAGTGAGACCCTACCTCGAAAAACAAACAAAACAAAACAAAACAAAAATCATCATCATCATCTTATTGGGGACTAGAGAGATGGCTTAGGTGCTTTCATACAAAGCCAAAGGACCCAGGTTCAATTCCTCAGGCAGGACCCATGTAAGCCAGATGCACAAGGTGGCATATGCGTTTGGAATTCATCTGCAGCAGCTGGAGGCTTTAGCACACCCACTCTCTCTCTCTCTATGACCCCTTTTCTCTAATAAATTAATAAAAATAAAATATTAAAAAATACAAATGAAATATGGGTTCGAGTTGCGTGTTTATTTTAAAAAGGGGGGTGGGGTGAAGAGATTGCTTAATAGTTACGGGGCTTGCCTGCAAAGCCTAAGGACCCAGGTTCAACTCCCGAGGACCCACGGAAGCAAGATGCACAAAGTGGTGCATGCATCTGGAGTTTGTTTACACTGGCTAGAGGCCCTCGTGTGCCCATTCTCTCTCTCTGTCAAATAAACATTAAAAAAAAGGGTAAAAAAAATAAAGTAGGGCCAGGCATAGTGGTGCACACCTTTAATCCTAGCACTTGGGAGGCTGAGGTAGGAAGACTGCCATGAATTCAAGGCCACCCTGAGACTACATAATGAATTCCAGGTAAGTCTGGGCTAAAACTAGACCCTACCTCAAAAAAAAAAAAAAGTCATCTTCTTACCTTTACCATTTTCCTAATTAGAGTCAAAGAACAAGTAAGAGTCAGGCACTTATGCAACAAATTATTGAAAAGTTGTAAAAAGGTGTGGGAAAGTACCAGGCGAGTCAAGTTTCCACTGAACTCCTCTTCACTCAGCTCAGGAGGTGGGTTTCTGACAGGGGCGTCCTGTGGTGCAATTCCTGTGAGAAGCAAGAGAGTGACTGGGTCCTGGCGCTACTGCGACAGGACAAATGAGGCAGGATGCTGACATGACACAACCTGAGAAACAAGCTGGATAACCGTTGGGCTTGGCTACACCACTGTGACTTTCCAAGACAAGAATGAAGGCTTTCCCATATGGAAATTGCTTTGCTTTTTATAGCCAGGCCTGTTTTCTTTTATTCAGAGACAAAGTGAGTGGGCAAAGCCAGGCACAGGACCCACCAAATCTGATTTTCAGACAGAAATCTGCTACCTTCACCTATGTGGCCCATTGGAACTTAGGATGGATCATCAAGAAAGATGCTGCAAATGTCCCAAGATCATTGTTATATTCTAAATGGCCATTTATGCTCATGTCATAGTACACAGCCAAATCAGAAATCAGCAGTAGTGTTTTCACTGCACTGAGACTCAACCCATTCAAGTTTTAGAACCTTTTTTTCCACACAACTCCTTCCACCATTCACATCCTTGAATACCAAGGCCAACTTAGTTCTGTTCTCAGGACAGCACCTGCACCTCAGCAGACACACCTGGGTCTGGGTTCCTGGCCTCATTGAGTGGAGGCCCACTTTCCTGGAGACATGGCGCAGAGGGCAGCAGGGTCGGACCCACATGCAGGGCAGCAGGATCAGGCCTGGGGGGCTCTGGGAAGCCAAGTGCAGACCCCGAGGGTCCGTAGCCAGGACCCAAATCCAGGGGGCCCCGGGACAATGGCACGGGGAACATCGGCACCCTGGCAGGGTGGGCGGGCTGGCCATCAGGGAGTGTCTGTGGAGCTGCAGGGCACAGTGGAAAAGAGGAAGACTAAGGTCACTGAAACCAAATGTTCATAGGCCAGAGCAAAATGGTGAATCATAAGCACACTTTTTTTACAAGTTACTTTACACAGACACACTTTTTTGTTGTTGTTTTTCGAGGTAGGGTCTCATTCTAGTCCAGGCTGATCTGGAATTCACTATGTAGTCTCAGGGTAGCCTCAAACTCACTAAGATCCTCCTACCTCTGATCCCCGAGTGCTGGGATTAAAGGCGTGCGCTGCCATGCCAGCCACTTTTTTTTTTTTAAGTCAAGAGGTGGCTGGAAACATCACCCTGTCAAAAGTCTAAAGAAAACAACATTTACTTTTAGGGGTCCTGGGACAGGTACCCATTAGCAGTTATGACTCAGGGGCTCTAACCTACAACCTGACCCAAAAAGAAGCACTGAGTGTCCATCTGGCAGAGAGTGCTTCAGTGTTGGTGGTACCCTCTCCCCATTGCCATGCATACACACAGGCATATGCCCCATGCAGCTCAGCATGCAAGCAGGGTCCTTCTACCTGCCAGATTTGTGTTGAACACTAGCTATACAATGAACAGAGCAAAGAGCTGGGTACAGAGGCACATGTCTGTAGTCCAGACGCTCAGCAGCCTGAGGGAGGAATTTGTGAATCACAAATTCAAGACTAGCCTGAGCAACACAGTGCAATCCCATCTCCAGAAACAAAGCAAACCAGAGTCCTCCTGAGGCAGGGGATGAACCAGTAAGAAGGAAAACAAGACTGTGTGTAACAGGGGAAGACATTTAGCAGGCAGCAGTTGGGGCTGGCAGTGGCCAGAATCAGGAGTGTCTGGAGCACCAGGTAGGAGGGAGAGACAGTGTAAAAGTTCAGGAGGATGGCAAGCTGACCCTACAGGACCTCAGGCCAGTTGAAGAACCGTTGCAGAGCAGGTGCAGAGCAAGAGGCATGTGGGCAAGAAAAGTGCCTGTCTGCCCAGGAGAGAGGTGCAGCAAAGAGAGGGGAGGTCTGGATCACTTCAGGCTCCCTGAGATGAGGATGGAGAGCAGCAACTGCAGAAGGTGAGGGAAAAGCCACTCTCACCCAGTGCTTGAAAGGCTCCGAGGGAAGCAAGCAATTAAGAGGCAGCCAGTCAGGGACAGGGACAGCCAGGGTAGAGAAGTCAGTGACATCGGCAGAAGGGTAGCTAAATCTCTGTGACTTCACAGATTCAACAAAGGAAGGAGGAAGCATAAAGTGGAAGGAGAGCTGGCTTAGTGGTTTACATGCTTTCCTGCAAAGCCTAAGGATTCAGTTTCCCAAGACCCATGTAAGCCAGATGCACAAGGTGGTACATGCATCTGGAGTTCATTTGCAGTGGCTGGAGGCCCTGTGTGCCCATTCTCTTTCTCCCTCTCTCTGCCTCTCTTTCAAATAAATGAAAATATTAAAAAGAAAGAAAGAAAGAAAAAGGAGAAAGGAGTAGACCTGGGGTCCCCCAAATGACCATGGTGTCATCCATCTCAATTCCCCTGACAACAAAACAAAAACGTTTCCTGTTCAAAAGCAGACATGAGAACAGGTGCACGGTGCTGTGGGTCCCACCTGTGGGCAGTAGCTGCACTCCCTGCATCAAGGGCTCGGTGCCTGGCATTAGCAGAGGGTTGTCAGTCATCAGCCCTGTCTGCTGGTTGAGTTCTGGGCCGCCCAACTGCTCCACCTCGGAGCATGGTGTGCTGGGACACTGCTGGGGGTCAGCTCCATCCTGGCTCCATAGCACAGCACCCTCCTAGAGGAGAACAGGGTCAGAGGCTGCAGCCAGTGCTGTAGCAGTGCCCAAGGACTCACTCAAGGGCCCCTCCAGTGTGTGGCACACCACCTCATGCCCTCCAGTGAGATCATGCTTCTGAAGTTACATTGTCATGACCAAAAGCCTTCAAGAAAAACAACTGGGGCAAACCATCTCATCAAATGCCGCACCTGGATCTGCCTTTCCACTTGCCGCAACTGTGCCAACCAGGCAGGCTCCACAAAGGACTCCTCCTCTGGCTTCTCCTTCAGCTGAGGATCAAAGAGGCGCAACTGGGAAGCCATCTAGAACCCAAGAGAACAAAGGTAGAGCTGTCTGCTACTGCCAGGTGACATGAGCAAAACCATTTCCAAGTGCACTGCCCTCTGGGACAGTTGGAACAGAGGTAAAGAGAGCATTTCTTGAGTGTGAAGTTGGGTGATCAGAGTGCGCCAGAAGGGCAGAGCTCTCCGTAGATCTATGAGCACACATACACTGGTCAGCAGGGCCTAGAAAGGGAAAGGTTTGCAGGCACAGCCCTGACCACACACCCTCTGCTCCCTAGGTCCCAGTGCCCAGATGACTGGGAAAGGTGAAGTTCTTCCACAGGACACTGGGAGGTTGTGGTTGGGTACAGAAAAACCAATTCTGGCCTTGTTAGTGACTGCTAAAGCTAGGGTCCAGGAGCACAGGCCTCCTTAATTAACCTCTATACTTTTGTGTAGGTTTAAACATTTCCACAGTGACAAGGTTACTTAGGTTCACATGAGCATATGTTCAGGAATTAAAGCTACTGGGGAGGGGACACCATGACATACCACATACTGGAGTTAAGACAGTAGCTGGCAGAGATGCAGCCAGGACTCAGACATGACTGCTGACCTGCAAGTGTAAACTTGTGTGTACACCACTGGAAACAAATGCCTGACGAGCATTATGAGGGAGGCTGGGGAATTAGACCTAGGCCAAAAGGCTTTGCAAGCAAGCATCTTTAACTGCTGAGCCACTTCCCCAGCCCTAAGTATGCACTTTTATTTTATTTTACTTATTTGCAAGTGTGTAGGGGGTGGGCACCAGGGCCTCTTGCTACTGCAGATACACTTACATCACTTTTTAGAAAAATTCTTCTTTGTTTTTTATTTACTTGAAGAGAGATGGGGAGATGGAGAGAGGGAGCTTGGGATGCATGAGCGACTGTGCATCTGGCTTACTTGGGTACTGGGGAATTAAACTTGGGTTATTAGACTTGGCAGGCAAGTGCCTCAACCACTGAACCATCTCTCCAGACTTTACACCACCTTTGGAGTACAACTTACACGGGGTGGTCTGGGAATTGAATCTGAGCCAGCAGGCTTTGCAAGCAAGCACTTTTTTTTTTTTTTTTTTAAACCACTGAGCCATCTCCCCAGTCCCTGGTATGAGTTTTCAATCACCAGTGAAACCATTCACAATGCAGATCCCCTGGAGATGGATAGGATCCTTCTTATCTTAAAGCTTACCACTCAGTTTCTGCACTGGTACAAGGTACACAACCTAAACAGCCACCCATGAGTGTTTAAAGGATCCAAAGTCATCTTGGAGGTAGGTTCCATGTGCCTGCTATGTTGAGCCCTACTCACCAAACCCCACCCCCACGCCCAGTAAACTGATGCCCTGTAACTTTCCCACAGGCATCAGAAGACCCACCTGAACCAGCTGGCTGACGAGTACTGGAGAGTATGCGGCAGGCTGTGTCAGGACATTCTTGGCAATCACTTCGCAGTAGTGGAAGGCCTGTGTGGCGAGCCCCATCTCAGCCAGGCGGCAAGAGTAGATGAACTTAAACACCTAAAACCAAAGCACAGCTTCACTGTCCTGTACCATTTCCCATCTTTCCTAAAAGACCCTTGATGTTGTCAATCACTCTACGTCTCATGTGTTGCTGACACCCGTTCCCCAGTGCCTGGAAACAGTAGTACCAGTCTCCACCCTCTGCGATATTCAGAGTCAAAGTAAACCAAGCTTCTAAGCAACCCATTCTGCTTCCGCGTAACACTTTTGGCCAATGGCTCATGACTTGAAGTTCAATGGTACAGCAAACACTGACAACAGCCTTCCCTATGGAGCAAGTTACACCATAAACTTTCCCTACTAATTCTAATCCCTCCCTTACACTCATGCTAACAACATTAAAACCACTGGGTCAATAAAAAAAGACATGCAAGTAGAAGGGGGAATAGTTAGAAAGAGAAAGGGGGGGGTGTCAGTGGGAGTGGAATGAAGACAAGAGAAGGTAATAAAGGGTGAATATGACCAAAATACATACATGTAGTAAGTTAAAAAATAATAAATACTTTCTGATTAAATTAACACGGGGGGGGGGAAACCTCACCACTAATGTGTAAGAATTCAGGAACTCTAAAACAAAGCAAGAGTGGTCCACTGGGCGTCCCCTTCCCTGAGCCCGTGCTCACCTGGAAGTTAGGTAAGGAGCAGGTGTGCGCCCCAAGGGACTGGGCATACTCATAGGCTTCTGTCCTCTGTATAGCTTCGTTGGTGGCAAACTTCAAAAACGGCAAACTGTGGAAGAAGTGAACTGTTTCAACTTGAAGAGTGGTCAGTTTCTGGCATGATCAATTTCAGAGAAGGTCACCCAGGAGTGTGTCAAGATCCTTCTATGCTGACTTATTTCTTACCCGTGATTTGAGCCAATCAGGACAAGCTTTGTAGTTTTCTTTGTATAAACCCCAAATCCAACCTGGGCCATAAGGTAGCAGAAATGTGCAGCATCCAGCAGACCTTTTGAGGCTAATGGGAGACAGAGCAACCTCATCTTTTCCTGAAAACTCTCAAAGTGCCAAAGATACACTTACAAATGAAAATCTGTGCCTCTTATGCGACTTGAATTCACACAACTGGGCCTTTGTGGTGCACCACCCCCAACTCACCTAGGGTATCACCCATTGTAGCCATGGTCCTAGACTCGACATCCATGTTGTTGTTCAGGTTGGACAAGACCATTGCAAGATGCGGCCTCCAATCTCCCCACTTTTCATCTCCACAACACTACAATGAGAAGATGTAAAGCAAATGTGCATTCTTCCAAGACTATCACCTTTTTAAAAAATTTACAGTATTTGAGAGATAGAGGCAGACAGACAGAGAGAATGGGCACCAGGGCCTTCAGCTGATGCAAATGAACTCCAGATGTACATGCCATCCTGTGCCTCTGGCTTATGTGGGTAGTGGGGAATCAAACTAGTGTCCGTCGGCTTCACAGGCAAGCACCTTAATTGCTGCCCAAGACTGTCACCTTTTAATTTTCCTAATGGGCACACCCAATGAGAAAGCAACAACAAGACACACAGGCCTCAGACCCCGCATGTCTTCAGCAGAATATCAGCCCACCATAAATATCCCAGGAACCTGCACACTCACTGTGGACGCAGCAGGCATCCGTCCAGACATGAGCTGGTACACTGTCTGCAGAGGATCATTGATTGGAAGACTGTTGGCAAACCTAGGCAGGCACAAGAATAGCAAAATCTAGCCGGGCATGGTAATGTATGCCTTTAATTCCAGCATTTGGGAGGCAGAGGTAGGAAGACTGCTGTGAGCTTGAGGCCAGTTTGGGACTACAGAGTGATATCAAGGTCAGGCTAGGCTAGAGCGAGACCTTACCTTGCAAACTCCCCCACCCCTATAAAAGAAAATAGAGAAGGCCAGGTGTGGTGGTGCATACCTTTAATCCCAGCACTCGGGAGGCAGAGGTAGGAGGACTGCTTTGAATTGAAGGCCACCCTGAGACTACATAGTGACTTCCAGGTCAGCCTGGGCTACAGGGAGACCCTACCTCAAAAAACCGAGAGAGAGGGAAAGAGGGAGAGGGAGAGAGAGAAATCGATCTAACTGGCTCAGCTTGAAGAAACCAAGACCTAATCTCAGCCCTTCATTCAATAGTCAGACTGAAGAATTACAGAAAATATTAAAAACTACCACTTACTAAAAAATTTACAACTTCCTCAGCAGAACAACCCAATTAAGAGAGTCAAGAAAGCCTATATGAGCCCATGGTTGGCAGCCCCCAGCAGAGATAGTGCCTCTGGTGCCATGGAGAGCCATAGGCTAAGCAAGTGGACAGGGTTATGTGACAAGCTGCCTTACCTGGTCATGACACGGGCATGTGTTCGGCTGTCCATCTTACTTGCAAGCAGCAGCGCATGACCCCATAAGCCATTTTTCATTGCAGACTCCAGAGCATCCTGCAATGCATTTCAGAGCTCAGGGAACACGGCATGTCATATGGACAGAGAAGGACAGATGATGGCAGGTCAAAAGACAAACACTGCAGAGCCACCAAACAAGTAATCCTCAGCTATAGACTGAAACAATTCCATCTGTTTCTCCCTTATCTCAAAGTCCCTATGGGAGGGGGACTTCCAGGTAAGGTGGTGGCATAGTAGCCACACCAAAGCAGCCTAGGGAGGGAAATAAGCAGAAACACAGCAGAGAAGCAGGAGAGACTAAGACCTTCCAAAAAAGAGGAAACCAGCCAGAATCCCACTGAGGTGCCCGCAGCCCTAGTCTACATGCTGTCTGCCTGCCCCGCAGACACAACACTGCAGGAGCAGAAACCAGGTGGAGGGATTTTCCACTCACATCAGCCTCTTCACAAAGTCAACTCCCCAGGACCCACGTTAGCCAAATGCACAAGGTGGTGCATGTATGAGGAGTGTTTGCAGTGGCTGGAGGCCTTGGCAACCATTCTCTCTCTCTGTGTGTCTACGTCTTTCCCTCTCTTACTCTCTCAAATAAATAAATAAATAAATAAAAGTTTTAAAAAATTAATTTGCAAACAGAGAAAGATAAGAGAGAGAGAGAGAGAGAGAGAGACAGAGAATGGGTGCTCCAGGGCTTCCAGATGCTACAACCACCTCTAGATGCATGCACCACTGTGCATCCGGCTTTATGTGGGAGCTGGAGAAAGTCGAACCTGGGTCATTTGGCTATGTAGCCAAGTGCCTTAACTGCTGAGCCATCTCTTCAGCCCTATTCTTAACATTTCTGGCATGTGTATGTGCGCATCGAGGTCAGAGGACAACATTAAGTATCTTCCTCAGTAGCTGTTGGGAGAGGGTCTCTCATTGAAGCTTCCTTATTCTGCTAGACAAGCTAGCCATAGCCAACAAGCCCCAGAGATCCTCCTGTTTGTCTCCCTGGAGCTAGAATTACAGGTGTGTGTTACCATACCCAGCTTGTACGTGGAAGCTCTGAGTATCTGAACTTAGGTCTTCATGTTTGCATGACAAACACTGAACCTGAGCTCTTTCTCCAGCCTGGCAGTGAGTTCTAACAGGTGCACATTGCTTTTACTCTACTCTTCTTTGTGAAGAACCAGCCCTCTAATCAGGGACAAGTAGGAGCGCCCTCCTCAGACAGCACTACCCACTCGGAGGAATGCTGCAACAGCATCAATTCCCCAATCCAGGCAACACATGAGCGTCCATGAATTTTCTCTCAACACAGAAAGCATCTTTAACAATCAGTCTGCCTGTACCCAAAATAACCTTGGGCACATTTGAGTATTTCTTGCTGGGAGAACAAAAATGTTGCAGCAATTCACAAAAGCTGATAGGACATTTCAATCAGCTATGAAGTGTCCATGTAAAAATTCAGTTATCACACAGAAGCTTTTAATGGACATGGAGGTACACACATGTAGTCTCAGCACTCGGGAGGCAGAGGTAGGAGGATTGCCATGAGTTCAACGCTACCCTGAGACTAGAGTGAGACCCTGCCTCGAAAAACAGCCAGACACAGACTGCTGTGCAAGAAAAGCTGCATCAGCTCCCAGGAGGGGAACTGGTCTCTTCCCTGCTGAATGCCAAACACCTGAGCCATCAGGTGAACTTGGGAACATACCTGGAGGGTCCATGAGTGAGGGGACTGCTTACCTTCTTCCGGCCATACAGAAGAAGCTCACGGAACCTTTCTGTTTCCTTCTCGAGCACGTTGGTGGTCACTGTCTGACTATCTGTGAGAAATGAGAGCTGGGCCTCTCCAGACTCTTCTTCTACTTGTTCCACGGCCTCATTAGTAAAATCTATTAGGTTTGCCTCATTAGGTGATTTCCCAGGAAGCCACACGGTTCTGTGGTCTTGTAACAAAAGCTCTGCGATGTCTGTTCCCACTACGGTCTATAAGGCCGACAAGAATGGGACCAAAAACAGAAGCTTTACTAGATACAGGGTTTCCAGCAGGATGGCCAAGATGGCTCCCCTCCCCTCCCAGGCCCAGATCTCCACAAAGTGGCATGTGTTAGGACACCTCAGACACACAAGTAGCTCTCTACACAGCCTCCCAGGACTGAGGTCACAGCCCACCATAAATCACACATCTTTTTTCCCTTCCACCTCACCAGATTGTTGCCATGATGCTCTTCCTAAAGGAGACACCCTAAAGGCATGGAGACCTGACACTGCCCAAAGCTCAGGACATTAACCGGGGACCCCAAAGCCAAAGGCCAACAGGAAAACAATAGAAGTAAAAAAGAACATACCCCATTCTGTCTGCATAACAGAATAATGAAGTTCCAAAGAAGACTTGCAGACTCTTTGTCAATTAAATGTTCATTCTGCAAACATTTTGTAGCTTTATTCTGTGCAAAATTAATAACATCTACTTTATGGGTATCATCTCTGGGGAAAAAAATGAACACTTGGTGAGTGGTGATGCCAGTACTGTGAGGCCAAACTCAGAAGCTGCCACTGTACAGGCACCAAGAGACATCTCAACAAGGAACTCACTTGCCAAGAGGCCCTGGAAAGGAGCGCATCTCCTCCTGCTCAGGCGTGTGCTGCAGCAAGGTCTGTAACGAGAAGGGCAGAGAACAGCTCATATGTGCACCCAGAGTCACCAGAGGGCCAAGTCACAGAGGCTGTTCCTGAGACCATATCTGTCCCTCTGTCTGGAGAGTCAAGGTACTAGAACAGTTGTTACATGAGCTATGACAAGGGTTTTCTTTTTTATATATATATATATATTTTTGTTCATTTTTTATTTATTTATTTGAGAGCGACAGACACAGGGAGAAAGACAGATAGAGGGAGAGAGATAGAATGGGCGCACCAGGGCTTCCAGCCACTGCAAACGAACTCCAGACGCGTGCGCCCCCTTGTGCATCTGGCTAACGTGGGACCTGGGGAACTGAGCCTCGAACCGGGGTCCTTAGGCTTCACAGGCAAGCGCTTAACCGCTAAGCCATCTCTCCAGCCCGACAAGGGTTTTCAAACTTCAGACAGAAACATCCATTTGGGTTCCAACAGATGTGATGAGAGGCTTCTGAGGCCACAGAGCTGATGTGTCCCTTACTGGCTCAGATTCTCCCAGAATCTACCCCTCTCCCCTCCCCATCCCATACCAGCCCTTGTCCATTACTGAAATTCAGAGACAAAATGACCACCACCAAAGTAAAAAAAAAACCACGCAGAAAATGCACATGTAACACCCATAGCAGCTGCTGAAAACGCAGACTTCTGGGAGAAAAAGCAGCCATTGAAGAATGAAAGCCCTGCAGGCTGAAGTCTAGGAACACACATTTTCCAACGGCAAACTGTGAAGCATGGGGTGCACAGGGCCAACAGGTCCTGGCATTACCTCCAGGCTGTGGACTTCCACTAGTGCAGGCTGTCCTTCTGAAGGCAGGTTGGGAATCACTTTAATGAGCTGACCACCAGGACCAAACCTGGCACAGACATGAGGCACTGTAAACTTTTCGGGAGAGGTTGGTCTTGATGGAACTGTGTTTAAATAAATGGGAAGAGAAACAATGGGTTAGTCTTACAGCTTCTGAACCACATGCCCAGCCTAGACTTGCTGCCAGACTCCCTGACCAGCCAGCTTCAGATCACAACAAAATACTCAACAGCTACAGCTCAGCAGCCCAACTGACATAGTACTTTAATCAGGAAGGGAAGCTCTGTGCACTTGACCAAGCACTTTGGAGAGAGTCAGGAAGGGACACCTGGTACGAGACTTTTGGGAGGAATCTGGAGCTTACTATTCACTGCCATTGCCATTCAGGGAACATGGAGAAGTGCCACCCATGGGCTTGGCAAGGAAGGGTTCTGTCCTCAGAAATACACTTTAACAATACACACGTTGACAAGAAGGCAGCACTCAGATACTGAGCCAAAGAGCAATGTGGAACGGTTGGCCTACACCAACAAGCTGTGACTTGGGACAGTGGTGACAGGTGCAGGGGAGCTGAGCCAGCCTCATAAATCCCAGTTCTGGACTGATTCCCTTTCTGTCCTGGGCTGGTGGCCACACTGAACTCTGAGACACACCTTGCTCCATGGTAGACCAGGTGTTGTCTGCAGGGTAGCTGTACTCTGCAAAGCCATGAGCACTGCTGAAGTTGCTGTCGTAGGTGCCATAGGCATAGTCACCATGAAAGGAGCCCGGGGGATGAGGAGCCTCAAAGGAACCTGCAGTCACGTTGTGGCTTCTGTAAATCTGACTCTTGAGAAAGAAAGCCAGTAGGGAAAGTAAGCTCTCATGAGCACAAGAAAGAACCAGGCCAAGAGGAAACTGGGCTCTACGTGGAACCATCCTGCTCCTCCCGTCACTCTGCCAAGCACACCTGGTGTGAGTGGGAGCTGATGCTGCTTCGGCGGCTAGGCAGGCTGTGAGCACTGCGCAGGCTCCGCGCTGAGTGCTCACTGTGGATGCTGCGCCTGTCCACCTCTTCCCCGTAAGGGTCTCTGTGAAGCTCAGTGTCATCGTCGAAGCTTCCCGTGAAGCGAGGGTCATACCTCCAGTGATCATCACATTTCTCAGGTCTAGAGGAAGCACAGGCACAAGGCAACGATTAGAAGTTAGGAGGGCAACTCCTGGGCATGCCATGCAAATGCCAGGCACTTCCCAGAGCTGTAGCACAATCCTCATTAGTTACAGGAAACCCTGCAGGCCAGGCACCAGGAATCAATCCCAGGTTCAGACTTAGGTACTAACCTCAGAGGTCACACTGCAGGTGCATGAGGGAAGTCTCTTTTCTGGGGTATGAGTGGGATGAAGGAGACAGGATACTGAGGAAATGGGGAGGCAGACCTCAGGACCAACTAGGGTCACTGGCTGGGCACTCATCTGAGGCCAGTTTTTCTTCCCAGAGTCCAGAGGTGGCACCAGGAGGTGTGGCTAGTCCTTTCTCTTTCAGAGAGCGGGAGGCTGCTTCCCAGAAACCCCAGAACTACAATTCATTAGTTCTAAAGAAAGGGGGGGGGGGCAGGCAAGAAGAACACTCAGCTTACTGTGCCCTCCTTCATGCACATGCACTTTACTAACCTGTCGCTGTAAGCGTAATTTTCCTTCCTATACGGATCATGCTCGGAGTCATACCAGTATCTCCGGTCCCAGGTGCGAGGGTCCCGGAATCGAGAGCCATAGTAGCGATCCCAGCGACCTGAGTCTGTAAGTGAAGCATGAAAAGATCAGCGCAGCAACACATACACGCTAGCTCCTGTGCAGCAGACAGACGGCTCAGGAGAACAGGCACGAACTGGAAGACGAGTCCTGACAGAAAAGGAAGAGGCTGCCTCCTGCCTGCCTATGACTTCCCATGACAGTCAGCTGGTAGTTCTCTCAATACAAAGATTTCTGTTGGTTTGTTTGGAGCAGGGTCACTCTAGCCCAGACAGAGCTGGAACTTACTCTGGAGTCCAGGTTGGCCTCCACCTCACAGTGATATTCCCAACTCAGCCTCTCCAGTGCTGGATTAAAGGTGTGAGCCACCAAGCCCAACTTTCAACACCTTTTTTCTTTAAGTGATAGACTGTTCTTTATTAGAACAATGAAAGGAGACAGCCATTGCAGGAATGGAAGCTATGTGGCAGGTACAGCTGGGCTGAGGCTTTTATGGGGTCGGGGCAGGGGAAAGAATAAGCAGCAATGGGGGCCAGATAAAAGGGAACGGGGTCAGGGTCATTCCACCTGTCTGGTAGGCCTGTTTATACTGGTAATGTATTTGCAGCCTAGGAACTTTCTGGGCAGCTTTTATTCTGAGCCTTCATTGGGGGTCAGCTTGTCCAGTCTTTTCATGACATATTAACCCTTCATTCCAGACCCTGAGGACAAGTAAAAAGATAGGGAGCATCATAGATTCAAGTCTCCAGCTGCTTCCTGAAGTCTTGGGGGTGATGACAGGGGCTTAGGGTCTATCTCTAGAGCCCATAACAGGCAGGGGTCTGTTAAGTTGGTGTTGTCCAGTCACCTGGTGTCTTGCTTTACTGTTAGCCACACAAGAGGGGTGTGAGATACTGAACTGGACAGGAAATTAGAGGCTGATTATTAAGAGCCAGATTCTCAGCCGGGTGTGGCGGCGCACGCCTTTAATCCCACTCGGGAGGCAGAGGTAGAAGCTTGAGTTTGAAGCCAGCCTGGGAGTACACAGTGAGTTCCAGATCAGCCTGGCCTTCAAGACCCTCCCTTAGGTGAACAAAAAACACAAACAAACAAAAAGCCAGATTCTTGGCATGCTGCTGACAAGGGGGAGTAATTTTTTTGTTTGTTTGTTTGTTTGTTTTGCAAGCAGAGAAAGAGACAGAAAGGAGAGATAGATAGAGAATGGGTATGCCAGGGCCTCTAGCCATGGCAAATGAACTCCAGACATGTCTCCCTTGTACATCTGGCTTATATGGGTCCTGGGGAATCGAAACTGGGTCCTTTGGCTTCTCAGGCAAACACCTTAACCACTAAGCTATCTCTCCAGCCCAAGTAGTGGATTCTTAGATACATCAGTTTAACAGTGGCAACCAGCTGTTTGATAGCTGATTAGTCAGGGTGTAATCATTAGGTCTGTTGCGGAATTAATTCCCAGACGAACTGAGATTCAGAACTGTTTCAGTCAGAGGAGAGGAAGTTTATTACACCAGTGGGCGAACACCTGGATCACTCCAGAAAGGTGTCAGTCCCAAGCTCAGGCATTTGGAGTCTTTTATATTCTTTACCTATAGCAAAAGCAAGCAAGCAGGAAAAATAGAAGTGTTCATGTAACATTAAGTGAGCAGCTGCAACGTAAAGGGTCATGTTTCCAGTAACAGCATTTTTGATTTAAAGAAAACAACAACAAAAATATCGCGGGCAGACTTCTATATTAAGTCCTGTGTGTGTGTGTCTATGTGTGTGCATGCATGCGGAGGCCAGAGGCAGACCCTGGGTATCTTCCTCAACTGCTTTCCATCTTATTTTTGAGGCACTGAACCTAGAGCTCATTGACATGGACAGCCTTACTAGTTTGTGAGCCCTAGGGTTCCTTCTGTCTTGGCTTATATATAAAATGAGTACAAACACTCAAGGGAAAACAACTCTTTGGGAACCCAGGAGTGGGGGCACAATAGGTATGTTGTTGAAGGGCTCTAGGGCTCACACTTTCACCATATGTAGCCAAAGCAGTCCAGACAACTGATCATAATGCTTCACTAGAAAATCAAGACAACCACCAACAATAAAGACTCATCATGCTATAGGTAAGATGTGATGTCTCAGTGGGTTATTCTCAGGTGCAAAGAATTTTCAACTTTGGCTCTCAGGATAAAAACTCAATGAAGGGTTGGGAAGATGAATCAATGGGTAAAATTTTGCTGTGCAAGCACGACAACCTGGATCTGGATCTCCAGAACCCAGACAGCTGGACACAGTGGTGAACATCTGCAATTCCAAAGCTCCTTTGGCAAGATGGGAGGTAAAACAGGAGAATCCCCAGAAGTTCATGAACTACAAAGTTAGCCTGCCATGAGCAGAGTAAATGACAAGAGACCCTGCCTCAAACAAGGTGAAAGGTAAGGACCAAAACTGGAAGTTTTTCTATCACCTCCACATGTGCTCATCTCTACCCACACACACAAAGATTAAAAACAACAACCCAAGCTGGGCATGGTGGCGCACGCCTTTAATCCCAGCACTTGGGAGGTAGAGGTAGGAGGAATGCTGTGAGTTCGAGGCCACCCTGAGAATACATAGTGAATTCCAGGTCAGCCTGAGCCAGAGCGAGACCCTATGTTGAAAAGCCAAAAAAAGAAAAAAAAAAAAAAAACACAAAACCATGGGCTGGAGAGATGGCTTAGCGGTTAAGGCATATACCAGCAAAGCCTATGGATCCAGGTTCGATTCTCCAGGTCCCACATAAGCCACAAGCACATGGCGGCACCTGCTCTGGAGTTTGTTTGCAATGGTTGAAAGCCCTGGCCCGCCCATTCTCACTCTATGGCTCTCTCCTTCCCTTTCTCTGTCTCAAATAAATAAAAATGAATCTTAAAAAAAATAAAAAATAAAAATAAAAAACCCACAAAGAAGAAACTAGTAAAACTTTGTAAAGTGAGTGTGAATGACCAAGCATGGTCAAGACTTGCCCACAGCTACACGGTGACAAGTAGTCTATGGACAGAGCATCTGCTAATGTGTGCAATTCAACATACCTCCATAATCATATTGGCTGGAGTAATAATTTGCATAGTAATCACTTTGACTGCTCCATCCACTCTTGGAATTATAGTATCCTTCAGGATACCCTTGCCTGTAAAAGCAGACAGTTGTTAAAAACATACTATCTATTTCTTAAAGTGTAACAAGAAATTCGCCAACACAAATCACACCTATGATATATTCATCAAAGTGCTCTGGTTGTGAAAAACTCTTAGTCATAAGATCAAAGCCAGAAACAGAAGAGAATATGGGATTCCCCACCATGTGTCTGACTGAAATTGAGTTCAGCAAATCACTGTTTGACAATGCTCAGCAAGAGAACTCACCTCTTCTGTGTTTTTAGTACTACATCCCACATATATGTACTTTTTGGTTTTTCAAAGTAGAGTCTCGCGCTCTAGCCCAGGCTGACCTAGAATTCTCTATGTAGTCTTAGGGTGGCCTTGAACTCACAGCGATCCACCTACCTTTGCCTCCTGAGCACTAGATTAAAGGCATGCACTACCACACCAGCAACATAGATATTTTTATATTGTGCTCAGCAAAAGGAAAAGCACTGAGCCCCAAATTAAGCTTAAATGCCAATTTCTTTCTATGGTACTTGGGCTTTTGGTTTGTTCATTGTTGTTCTTTTTTGAGAAGGGTTCTCATTGTATAGCCCAGGGCTTGTCTCAAACTCATGACCCCAATCCTGTCTCAGCTTCCCAAGTGCTATGATTACAGATGTGAGTCACCAGAAAAATGCCGATTCAACGGCTGTTAGGGTAGACCATGAGATGTGTGCTGTTCGCCATGTGAGATCAGACCTGCAGGTCTGGGATAGGGCAGGCTGGGGCTGGGCCTCCGGAGCCTGACATGGTCTAAGCATGATAAGTCTTCTCTTGAACCAAGATCAAGAAAGAGCATGCTACCACCTCTGCCAAACACCCTGACAAAGACCAAGATCAAGTGAATGCTACCAGGCTGGAGATGGCTTAGCAGTGAAGGTGCTTGCCTGCAAAGCCAAAGGACCTAGGTTTGAGTCCCCAGGACCCATGTAAGCCAGAAACACAATGTGGTACATGCATCTGGAATTCATTTGCAGCAGGGCTGGAGGCCCTGGCATGTCCATTCTCTCGCTCTCCCTCTCTGTCTCTCTCAAATTTAAAAAAAAAAAAAATTTTTAATTTTTTTAAAAATTTTTATTTATTTGAGAGCGACAGACACAGAGAGAAAGACAGATAGAGGGAGAGAGAGAGAATGGGCGCGCCAGGGCTTCCAGCCTCTGCAAACAAACTCCAGACGCGTGCGCCCCCTTGTGCATCTGGCTAACGTGGGACCTGGGGAACCGAGCCTCGAACCGGGGTCCTTAGGCTTCACAGGCAAGCGCTTAACCGCTAAGCCATCTCTCCAGCCCCCCCAAAAAATTTTAATTAAAAGAGAATGCTACCACCTCTGCTACATACCCTGACACAGACCAAGATCAAGAGAATGCTATCATTGCTGTTGTCCTCACTGACCACCTGCCACTCAGGAATGCCACAATCACAAAAATGAAAGATGTGGACCACCTCAAGGAGGTCTTGCAAGACTCTGGCCACCCTGGACATAAGGTGTCAGCTAACACTTTATCATGTAATACTCAGTGCATGCAGGAAGGGGAGCACAGAGGGCAAACTTCCTTCAGGGTTGTGACACTCAGAGAACCCCAGCTGAAGGAAAAGCTGCAGTCCCGGTGACAAGCACAATAGTGGTGACCTTGCCTAGTCTACCTAGAGGTCTGCTCAGTGTCATGTCATGCAGCCAGGCACCCTTGGTCTCCTGGTAAACTCCTATGTGAACCTGCAGGTAGGCAAGTGGAAGGAAGGAAAGTTGGTACAGTGAGAAGACCTGCCCCTCGCTCTGCCCTCTCCATGCTCTTCCCTCTGAGGGCTCTAGGAAATGCCTGTCCACGTGCTCTATCCTTCGAGGCTTTGAATCAGAAAGCTGTGTAAGTCTAAACACCACTTCTGTGATGATCCCAGGAATCTTCTCACAATCAAGGGTGTTTCTATCCCCATCTCTTAGCAGTGGGGATCATACTAGGCAGGTGCTCTATGACTCACCAACACTCCAGACCCACAATTAAGTCCCTTGAGAAAGCAAGCCTTGGAGTTGCTGTGCTTTATAAAGCAGCCAGAATGATCAGCTATGTATATTTAAACATGGTTCAATGTGTGCCTTTGGAGCAAGGTATGTAGGGACCAGCTAAATGGCCAAAGGTTGACAGGACACACCTTCTATCTTCAAAGAGACCACAGACTACCTCAAAGAGCCAGTATAAGGAACCTCCTGAAACAAATGAGTATACAGAGGCTTTTGTGCCTTAGCTAATGAGAGTTTCTAAGCTAAAGAATGATGATGCATCCTTGCAGCAAAGCTGGCTCCCATAAGGCACCTGCTCCTACATTCAACCAAATGGAACAAATAATTGCAGGAGCTGAGGTGGCAGAGTCCAAAGGGACCATTACCTGCACTCCACTACTTTGCCCAATGCCATCAATAGCCTGGAATGGACACAAGATCAAAAGCAGGCTCTGGGGCTCTGAGAACAGAGTCCAAGAATGCAGATGGACTCTGACCTGGCACACAGACTCACTCTGAAAACACCAGAGCTCTTTCCAAATCTGTCTTCCATGATTGTAAAACAGACACAAGCAGCCAATGCAGGAAACATGATGGCTGGAGATGGGTGCGAGCTTTCAAGCAAATGGGTAGAGTCACGCACAGAATATAGCTTCAGGCTGTATTTGGAAATAGACTGATGGATCCTCAGACTATACCATTTCTGTGACCTGTCCTCTTGGGCCTCTGGAGACTTTGGAAGAATCTGTACCAGTTAATAAAGTGCCTGCGGTCTTGTGTCCTAACCAGCAGTCAGCAATCACCAGTGAAACAGACCTGCCTGCAAAGAGGGATGGCTACCCATCCTTTAACACAGAGGCCATTGCTCTGTGGCCCTGCATAGGGTCTGGCCAGGCTAGGATGTGAAGACGAGCTCTGCTAGGATTCCATGTGGCAGTGCGCTCACTTCGACACGTCCTGCCACTTGCCCATGCTGACAAAATGGGTTTGTATAATTCTTTACAGATGAAGAATTATTATCATAGCCAACTACACAAAGATCAGTTTGGGTATGAGAATAAAGCAGCCATGTGGACGCAGCTCCCACCTGGGAGTAGGCCGGTCTGAACAATGACTTGCTTGGGAACTGGGCCGCTCAGGCTCTGGGTAGCGATAGTTCTCGGGGTAAGACGCTGAGCTGTCATAGGACCTGTATCGTGGTTCATATAGGCCGTAGACATCCTGTGGAAAGAAGGTTTGGGCATGGTTAGACATATTGTGAGGCCAGATCCAGCTTTACATGGTCCAGATGGTCATTGTTCAAACATGGGACTGAGGGTTGCTTCCTGTGTGCACACCAAACTTATAAAAGCAAAGTTCTAAAACAAAAAGCCCCAGTCCTCAGGAGCATGTGGAGAGGGCCCAGAAGGACAGCTGTTAACAGGCAGCACAAGGGGTCACAACCTCCAAGAACACTGTGAGGTTTCTGTCTCCTGAGGTGTCCAACATGGAGATGCCACAATCTGAACCACGTACATGTGCCCTGCCTCCAATACCACCTCAGTTAAGCATCAGGATTAGGAATCTCTATGAACAAGTCCTAAAACCACAGGCACAACTCCACAAGAAAACACTGCAGCCCAGGCTGGCCTCAAACTTGAGGCAATCTGCCTGTTTCACCCTTTCCAGTGCTAGGATTACAGGCATGAACAACCATACCTGGCTTAAAGATCACATTTTACTCTGACAAGGCGTTCATCTCCATTACAACACAAACCATGGTCTCAGCCATGTCTGAAGAGAGGCCCCAGCAGACACAGGGAGATGTGAAATGCACTGGGCCTTGAGCCAGAGCTTATCCCTCTATGTCCAAAAATCTCATCTCTGCCAGTATGAGAAAACACCAGGAAATGGACTCTTCTGACCATTGGAGATGATGGCGTCAAGGAGAGGATGTGCTCACAGGGTTGGGATTCTTACCAAGGGGTCTCTGGGAGTCTGTGGCTTCCCTTACTCTGCCTTCCAAAGTCAAAGAGAGCTGAACTGCCTTGTACAGTTTAAAGCCTATGGCTCCTTCTTTCCAGAATCTGGGATTCACAGGTCAAATAGTTGGATTTATAACTATGTACAGTGCATGTGCACCTAACCATACTCTGAGCTGGCAGGGAGGTGCAGGCAGGGCCAAGCCACAGCAGCCCAGTTTCTGAGCTTTCTTCAGACCCAAACTTCCTGCACAGCCCCAAGGCCAAATACTTTCAGGCAGTGCAGAATTCAAAACCATCTGGCCCCATACAAAGGAAGACCTGGGTATTCAGATATTCTGTAATCCTTCTAACTTGCATGATGCTGAGGCAGGACCAGAGGTGAGGAGAGTATATATAATGATCAAGTGTGCCCATGGACCACACCCTATCAAACTGCTGCTACATGAAGTGAACCTGAACAAAACTACTGTAAGCTTGCATCACTAGAGAGGCAGGAAAGGACACAGCATGGCCTCACACTCTGCTGGATCATTACTGTGCACTCAAGACAAGTTTATAGACTCTCACCTCTCTTCACTATTACATGAGGATAATATTCTAGCTGTTTTTCCTTCAATATTCTCATACAGGGATTTAAAAGATTCAGTAATTCCTGTTATTTTGTCATCATTAGTTGGTTTTGGTTAAAACCATAAAGAGCTGGGTATGTATGGTAGCACATGCTACGTAGCACTTGGGCGATGGAAACAGGAGGATCAGAAGTTCATGGTCATCCTCAGCTACACAGGGAGTTTGAGGCCAGCCTAGGCTAAATGAAACCCTGTCTCAACAAACAAACAAACAACAAAAACATACAAAAGCTCCCAGAGGCTACACCACTTCCAAAAGTGCCCAACATACAGCCCTACTTCTGTAGTGAGCCAATACATGCTTCAGGAAATTACACAAAAACGGCACTGGCATCACATGCAGTTCAATATTCTACTGCCGGTAGGACCTCCAAGTTATTGGAATGATGTGCTTTACTGCTAGTAAGCACCAAGGAATTTAGGGGAAAGGACTTTTTCTTAGGAACATCACATGAGTCTGATGACGTCACTAACAAGAAACATGAAAGAAACCCAAGTGAGATGAGAGAAATGGCTGAACGTTAGTGCTTTTACCTGGTAATACAGGGAGGCCGTCCCAGGATCTGATGGGTATGGCGAGGGGTACTGAGACTGGTATGCATCGTACAGGGGTCTGTAATAGTAGTAGGATGCCAAGTCTTGAGGTGGTGGGCCAAATGCACTTGGAGGTGGGGGGTGGTGTACCCATGGCTGGTCAGGCCGCAGAGCTGCCTGGCCAGAGCTGGTGGATGCAACCGACGCGCTGGAGGACTGAGGTGGCCGAGGTGGCAGCTGCTGGCCCACGTCAGTTGGAGCTGGACTTGGTGGCTGAGCTGGGCTTTCAGATTGTCCCTGCGTGGGTGTACTATCTGGATTTGAAGGTCCTGGACATGTTGCTGGGGGCACTTGTTGGGGAGGCGTCTGTGGCTGAGGTGGCACCAGCTCTGGCTGGGCTCTTTCTAGGTCATGCTGGTCCTGTGCACCTTTTGTTACCTGCTGGTAGAAATGGTCTGGGTTATGTGGCCTAGACCCAGATTGTTTGGGATGACTGGCAGGGGCTTGCTGAGAAGCTGGCCCATCCAAATGTGACGGGCTATACATCCTCAAGGAATTTTCCAATGCTCTATTTAATGTAAAGTCTAGGGCACCAACAGCTTCTTCCCGGTTACTGGAATGATTTGCTTTATTGCTATTAGGTACCAAGGTACTGTCTGCGGGTGGAACCAACATCACACTTGTGCTTCCAGCAGGGATATGAACAAACTCAGGAGGAGCCTGTTCTGCATTAGGATTCTTCTGACTTTCTGGAACTGAGTTCAATGGAACTGGGTGGGCTGGCTGTTGAATCAACAAACTGGCAGGCTGGCTAGAAGTCATTTCAGAAGACCCGGAACCTTGTGGGACATGACTCTGGGTAACACTGTTAGGCAAAGACAAGCCAGGGACAGCACTAGTTGGAACCCCAGGCAAAGCAGTATGTTCTCTAGTATCACCGCTGAGAGCCCGGCTGCTACTCACTGTGGCTTTATCCACCAATACACCATCTCCCCAGGACTGATTCTTGTCATTAGGATTCGGCAAGGACAGAGAAAAATTAATGGGCTGAGCCAAATTATAGCTCTGATCAGGCTGGGCAATCAGAACAGGTTGATTGTGCAAAGACTCAGTGGGTGGTGAGGACAGCAAACTCACATAACCAGAACCTGCCTGCAATGGAAGGACCTCCTCTTCTCCCACCTTGGGAGGGTTCTCAAGGTTCTCAGAAGCACCAGGGCCATCTTGGTTCTGCAAGTGGGGGACAGAGCCTGGCTTCTGCGACTGCTGCCCAGACACCCCATTTTCTGGGTGGTGAACTGTTTCTGACAGCTTTGGCTTTACAGGGACATAAAGTGCAGGGGCAGCAGGGGCTAGAAGGACATTGCCACCAAAATCTGGCAGCTCATTTTGTGCCCACAGGGTTGTTGCTGGGCTCTCACATTTCACAGCCCCATGGGACCTTGTAGAGGGCCTCTTCTCAGACATGGAGCGCACAACATCCAAGGGTGTCCCTGATGTATGAGAAAGCAGGTATCTAGCCTCTGCAGTGGTGCTAAGAGGCAGGGTGCAGGCTTGGGGTGCAAACAGCGTCTCCATGTTGTCTGGCGGCTGCTCCAGGTTGCCTGGGGAGGCATTGGATGGCGCAGCAACTGGTCTGCGTTTCTTCTGGCGGTCCTGGGTAGCCCTCACTTCAACCACCATGTTGGCACGATCTGCTTCGACTGGTTTTACCCCAACTAAATGAGACTTTACTGGTTCAAAGGAACTATTTGCACTTGTCTGGAATATTCCTGTAGGTTTTGGGGGGCTTGGGGTTGAGGGCTGAGACAGGCTGCTGTGGTAAATGTGGCCTCCAGTGGTCTCATCTGTCTCACCTCCTACAGGAGAAGAATCAATTTGCTTAAAAAAACTCCCAGAGGTATCATCTTCAGGCTTCCCAACTTCTTGCTGAATGAATGTGCCCACTAATTCTTGGGGTCTGTCTGAGCCAGGAGGACTCCTATGGCTGTGGCTACTATAGCTGGATGACACACTGTCAGGCCGCGTACAGTGTGGTGTATCAGGGGCCTCAAGATTCAGTCCTCCACCTCGGGCAAGGCCTGCAGGACTGGGTCTGGGGACAGCTGGCCCAGGAAGGGGCCCATATCGGAACTGATCACTCAGGGTGGAGGAGTCCACACTCTGGGGCTCACTTGGCAACACTTCTTGATTCTGAACAAATTCTAGGTTCTCAACATTCTCATATTGTGAGCCACTGGCATCCTGAATCCCTGCACTTGCAGTGGTTTTAGCAGTCTGTTTTTCACGTGGGATGCCTGCAGACTGAAGAAAGCAGGGGTGTGTCTCTCCTTCCTGCTGAGCAGTCTCTTTGCTGGGGCCCTTCAAAAAGGCCTGGTAAATACCACCAGCTCCATGTGCAGGGGGTGGTAGATGGCCCACTCCAGGGCTCGGGGAGAAACCATCCAAGTCTAATCTGTCAGCAAAGCTTGCCTTTTCAGATGCAAGATTCTCCTCATTTTCTGTCTCTCCCCCTTGGAAAAACATTGAAAGAGCTCCTGAGGCTGCTTCGGGCAGGACACGACTAGGCATAGCCCCGGGGGAACAGCGCACCTGGTTGTCCTGGCGATTTCCCTGAGAGAGAGGATTCAGAGGAGCAGGGTCTGGAAAATGCTCTTTATTTGCACCTGGGTCCTGCTTGAATTCTGGGCTTGCCCACAGACTCCCAATTCTAGAATTCTGCCCAAAGGTATGTTTAGTGGGGAGGTGAATTGCTGAGTGGTTTCCACTCTGCTGATGGACTGCCTCGTTTCCTTCACCACTGGCCAAGGGTGCTAGAGAAGACACTAGTGGGATGTGGGGCTCATGGCCAGGACCCTGGTGCAGACTAGATGAAGGGGGGAAATGGGGAGAGCTGGTGGCCTGGGACCCCACACTCTGAACAGGTCCCTCTGGGCAACGCGAGTAATGCTGATGGGAGGGCTGTGGGCCTCCTTGCACTGGCCCCCACTGACCTGGCATCTGTTGGCTAGGCTGGGGGAAGAAAGAGGATGCTGCTTGGGCCATGGCACCACTATTTAAGGATTGGTCAGGCCTAGGCACAGGCCCACTCTCATGCGGCTGGCCACCATGAGGCTGCTCAGGACCTACTCCTGGAATGTAGTGAGGTGGATGTGGCAGAGTCTGAACTTCAGGCCTGGAGCCAGAACCAACCTCAGCACTCCTATTTGTCTCAGGCCCAGGTAGTGATGAAGGGATGGATACAGGAGGCAATGGATGGGCATCTGCTCTGGGCTGTGGCAGAGGTCCCAGCAGAGGCTCTTGTGGTCCTTGGGAACAATCCCCAGCATTTGTGAGGGGCACAGGCAAACCTGGCCACTGGGAAAACATGGGCAGGGATGGGCCATGCAAAATGGGCAGGCTGCTTTTGGATGAACTATCCGATGATGTGTTCTGGACCTGTCTATTAAAAGCAAATGGATCTGTTACTGGCTGTAATGGGCAAGTTATTGGAGCCACTGGTGCATTATTACTGGTCGGTCTCCTATACGGGCTAGTCTTCCAGAACATGCTTCGAGGATTCCCAGATGGAGGTGGTCCAGCCATGCCAGATGGGACCACCTGAGGTGGCGGCTGCATGTTGGGTCTTTCACACAAGATGCTGCTGCTGACAGAAAAGAAAGGGTAGAGCTCTTCTTCAATTTGTGCTGAAAAAGAAAAGGAAAAATGAGCATAAAATATTCACAGTCTTGGCTACAAT
The DNA here is from genome assembly GCF_020740685.1 of Jaculus jaculus. Lineage (NCBI taxonomy): Eukaryota > Metazoa > Chordata > Mammalia > Rodentia > Dipodidae > Jaculus > Jaculus jaculus. The sequence goes on along the minus strand of NC_059102.1, from coordinate 150,274,802 downwards.
CAATAAAACTATGAATACACAGATAAAGACTAATATGACTTTAACTATCTTTCTTTCTTTTTTTTTTTGTGAGGTAGGGTCTCACTCTAGCCCAAGCTGACCTGGAATTCACTATGTAGTCTCAGGGTGGCCTCAAACTCACAGTGCTCCTCCTACCTCTGCCTCCCAAGCACTGGAATTAAATGCGTGTGCCACCGTGCGTGTCTCTAACGTGACTTCAAATCATTCAATTCCTGAGGACTGTATCTCTTCCATACTCCACCCCAGTGGAGAGCACCTGGCCTTAGGAGCTGTTCCGAGAAAGAAGCTCTGTGAGGAAGAACAATCAAGAATACAGATGGCTCTGGTGCCAGATAGCTGAATGGATGCGAACAGCCCCTTCCTGATCTGGCATTCCTTACTCAGCCTGCCACTGCCTCTGTGGATTCTCCCCACACTTTTTGAGATAAGAAGTATCTGATCCCCAGCTGATAACACTACCAGAACATGTTCCTTACTCTTTAAAACTTCTCAACCATCACCAGATCCACAAAGAACCAACTTTGCTATTTAGAAGAAAACTTATCATACTCTGTGTGTGCATGTATACATGCATGCATTTGTGTGTGTACGCCTGCTTATATGTGTAAAGGCCAGGTGACAATGCTGGGTGTTACCCACAGGTACACCATCACCTTTCTTCCTTTTTCCCTGGCCTTGATCCCATCCACTAGATTAAAGTAGCTAGCCAGCAAGCTCCAGGGATCCATTTATCTCCACCTCCCACACCCAACATTTTAGTGGGATAATGGGGACCAAACTCTTGTCCTAATCTTGAGACTGCAAGATAAGTGCTTTATTAATTGAGCTATCTCCCAGCCCCATAAGTCATACTTTTGTACAGGTTAATTTTAAATCTGGAAAGGAAAACAACAGTCTAAACATTATACAGTTATAACAGCTACTGAACTTTATCTCAGCATGTCTATCACATTAAATGTCTTATTTTTGTATGACTGCATTTCCTTTGCAACAGTGAAAGTTGCCTTTGGCCACTGAATTTGTAAATAGACTAGGAATAAAAATCCCAAGAAAAATTTACATCACTTTTAAAACTGTGGAACTGAACTGACATTTCCAACCAGCAGATCACCAATAAACCTCTTCCAGAAAAGAAAGGGAGGGAAAAAAAAAAAAAAATCAGGCTAGAGAGATGGCTCAGTGCTTAAGACACTTGCCTGCAAAGACTAACCACCTGGTTTGATTCCCCAGCACCCATGTAAGAATGGGGATGTACAAAGTGGCACATGTATTGGGTTTGTCTGCAGTGGCTAGAGGTCCTGGTGCACCCATTCTCTCCCTCTTTCTCTGCTTGCAAATAATAAATAAAAATTTAGAAAGGGGCAAAATCCTATGTTTTCAGTTGCTACTTTTTAATTGTGTGCATGCATGCATGTGCATGTGTGTACACGCACAACAGAATTTCTTTTTGCTGCAAACAAGTGACAGATATATGTGCTACTTCTTGTGGTCTGGCTTTACATGGATACTGGGGAATGAAACCCAGGTCAATAGACCTTGCAAGCAACAGCCTTTAACCCCCAAGCTATCAGCCAGCCCCTGCTTTTCATTTTGAGTAAGAAATAGTACTTAACTTGTTCTTTCAAGTCAAATTCAAGGTTGACACCTTAAAGTCCTTTTCCTTGCACCTGTCCTCCCTAGGTTGTGTGACACAGTCAATCTAAGGAAAAACAACTACTGGCATCTGTATCAGAAGCAAGTGCTAGCACTCACGAGAGGCTCTCATTGTCAGGCCTGTTGACATTCCCCCGAGGAGGAGGGCAGAGAATCATTATTCCTTCACCTGAGATCTGAGGTGCTCTCTGTGCAGCTGTATGCAATGATGCATAAGGTCTAGGATTCTTGGGACAAAGTATTTAGAGGATAGAAAGAAGATCAAGGGACAGACAATGTCATCCTTGCAACGCTAAGGAGGTCCTTGTCCAAGCAGTGATGAGACTTTTTGATGCTATGGCTGCTCTGGGGGTCACGCTCTGTAAGCAAGCTCCAGGGTGAACTCTGCTGGAATCAGCCTTAGTCTGTTGGGGGTGTCCTGCCTGGGAGAGCAAGCACTTGCTGGCTTCTTCCCAGAAGAGTCCACACTACATCCTAGTACAACCTTCAGGAGATGTTTTAGCTAATCCCTGTGAAAAACAGACCAAACGGAGTTTAATCCACACATCTCTTTGCAGATGCATATTGTGTCCCTAGAAATTTTCCTGATATTCAGGTTAAAAGAAAAAACAAGTCGGGCATAGTGGTGCACGCCTTTAATCCCAGCACTCAGGAGGCAGAGGTAGGAGGGTCACCCTGAGTTCGAGGCCACCCTGAGACCACATAGTGAGTTCCAGGTCAGCCTAAGCTAGAGTGAAACCCTATCTCAACCCCCCCCCCAAAAAAAAAAGAAAAGAAAAAACAGCCAAGTGTGGTGGCACATGCTGGTAGGAAACTGTTGAAGAGGTGGAGGCAGAAGGATCAGGAGTTAAGAGATTGGCTTGAGCTACACATTTAGGTGGGCATGGTGGCCTCGAACTCACAGCAATCTTCTTGCCTCTGCCTTCCAAGTGCTGAGATTGAGGTGTGCACCATTACGCCTGGCTTTCAGATGTCATGTTAAAAGAACAAGTGCAGCTTCACTTTAGGGACCAGTAGAAGGAGAGCTGCTGCCTTCACTCCTAATTTGTCCAACCAGTTGCAAAGCCACCACGAACACAGCAACTATGTACCCATAGACAGGACACATGGGCTCCCAAGTCCCTCCTGAAACTTGCCTGCCAAGAGCAACAGGCAGCCAAGGTTATTCCTCAGCATAAGATTCAACAATCCTAAGCAGTTAACAACAACAACAAAAAATTTAAATACAGTACAAAACAAAACAGGGCACAGGGCTGACTCATCAGGTGTCACTAGACTGGGCATCCAGCTGGGTGGTTAAGAACAGCTACTTCTCTTTCTGAAGTTCATACAATACAAGTCCATACAATAAATCAGCAAAAATGTTTCTCCAAAAGTTTAATCATATACAAGCCTACTCACTGTAGATTAGAGGGCCTAATCCTTATTGCCACTCATCAGAATTAAAGTTGAACATGTTTATACTTAAATATTTCCTTTGTAGAAACTCACAATTATTTTCTCAATGTTAATGGACTAACAACTGTTTTATGAGCCAACTATCACATGCTGAGGAATACCCCCAGTCCCCACACTCTCCAGCTGAGAGCTTTTCAGAAATGTGCCAATATCACTGGAACAATCTTGTGACTTGAACAATATTCTTTTAATCTTCTCAATTCACTGATAGAAAAAAATGAACCACCTATCATTTATCTCAGGATTATGGAAATTTTCATTCTGTTCAGTCAGTCAGCTAAATTTCAAAAGGCACCTGAGCCGGGCGTGGTGGCGCATGCCTTTAATCCCAGCATTTGGGAGGCAGTGGTAGGATGGCTGTGAGTTCGAGGCCACCCTGTGACTACCAAGTGAGTTCCAGGTCAGCCTGGGCTACAGCGACAGCGAGACCCTACCTCGAAAAAAAGAAAAGCACCTATCTCAGAGACCTGCTGCTACTGAAGAAGTATTATTCGTAAACTCAGCTCTTCAGTTCCACTGCCTCACATCTGCAGGAGCGCTTATGCAAGACCTTCTAAGTGTGAATCTGTCTATGGGACTACGGGATTTTGAATGACTCCCCTCCTCTCACGTCACTGGCCTACAGCTGTGTGTAAAACCAAAGGAGTACCCAGAAAAGGCAGTGAGCTCCACGCTGCCAGGCACTTCTCTCATGGTGAGGGCTAGTGACACACCTATCAGACTAAACTCTGCCTCTTCCAGGTGAAAATCTGAACCAAAACGATTTAGCTGAAGAAGGCAGGGGCAGATAAGGAACTACACACTACTAAAAGCAGGGGGACCTACCAGGACACATTGACATTCCCCAGTGTTTACAGAGGCAAGAAGGAATCATTAAAATCTGCACAGTATCTCAAAGAAAAAACTTCCAGTGTTTTGGACATTCACTAAAGGTCACGAAGTGCAACCAAAGCAGAAGTACAGAAAGAAATCGCTATTTTGCTTCTTATCTGCAAGATACCAGCACTGAAACCCTAAAGAGGGAGATGGGAAGGAGTGCAGGGAGGCTGCTTTGTTGCTGGTACTTGCAACAGTACCGGGCAGGGACAGCGGGAAGTGTTTGTTGTGACCGCCACATCTAGGAACGGAGAATGCCAGTGGTTAACACCTGCATCGCATGCATTTGAGAAAAAAATTTAATGTGAACCATTCTACAGGCCATTTAAAAAAACGTCGGTACACGGAGCAGCAAAAGCCGATTCTGCGTGGACTCCATGCGTCTGGATGCTCCATGGACATGTCCGCATTCCTCTAACTCTTGACAGAAAGGCACACAGTCCTCGATCTCCCTTGCGACATCCCGCTCACCCCGCCAAGAAATTACAAGTAAGCAAAACTGGTTCAAATGTGCCCCATCACCAGCACAGCTCAAGGGAAGGAAAAGAAAAGTCTTCCGGCCAACAACGATCAATTACCTTCAGAACCTTCACGCAAAAAAAAAAAAAAAAAAAATACCAGCCACGCCACACCAGAGCAGAAGTGTCCTACGCATTGCTTCCTTTTGTAAAGTTGCAGGATTCTTTCGAGGCGTTCCTGTCTGGCCATGCTAAAACGCACCCTTCCTTCCCCAGCTCAGAACGGCCCGACCAATTCCAGTAGCCCAGATCCCGGGAGCGCCCTACAGGCAGGACAGTGACCGCAAACCCTGCCCGACTCCTCGGGACAAGCGCATCAAGACGACACGGGCCGCGTCCCGCCCTCGCCCTCCGCGCCCGGCGTCTCCGCACCAGGCGGCCGAGGACTCTACCGCCTTCACCCGGCCCGGCAGCGTCTCCCAGGACGCTCCCGCCCGCTGGGGGGCCTAGGCCCGTAGCGCACCACACCCGGCCGGGCCCTCCGCAGCCTCGCGCCCAGCCTGCCGGCCACCGCTTTTCCTCCGCGCGCTCAGCCCTCACCCGCACAGCGGCGGCCAAAACCTCACACGCCTAGGGTCAAAGCCCACCCGGCGGCGGCGGCGGCGGCGGCGGCAACGAACTCGTACCCGGCAGCCACTGCAGCCATCTTGGCACATCCGGCTCCGGACGCAGCGCCGCCGACGTGTCCCGCGACGACGTCAGCGGCGCGCCCCGCCCCTTACATCACCCCCGCCTCTCGACCTCATCCAATCATTCTCCGCCTCACATCTGCGCTCTCCTCTTGGCCCCGCCCCTCCCAGACTTCTGCCCCGCCTCACTCCTTAGACACGCCCCCTCTGGCTCCTCCCCTATCTCTCGTCCAATCTTTCTCCGCCTCATCCCCTTCGCCCTGCCCCCTTGACTGGCCCCGCCTCTCGCGATGTCTGTCATTTTTTTTACGGCCCCGCCCCCGTAGCCCCGCTCGTCACCCACCTGCCCCAGCCGGGGGCGCCGGCACCGCCTCCAGACGTCGTCCTGGTTACGCCGGTCGTGACTCGCACTCTGATCGCTTTTTTTTTTTTTTTTTTTTTTTGTTTTAGAACCTGAGGATACAAGATTGTTCAGTCGAGATCCCAAGGGAGAATCAGTCTTGAAAGACATGCCAGCGGCTCCACCCACCGAGAACGACTACTTCTCCCAACAGCGGAGAACCTCAGCGAGCTTACTCGCCCGCCCCCTCCTCCTGCCATGTTTCTGTTGAACGCTCCTGGACGCCGGCGGACGCGACTGCGCATGCGCCACAGTTGCTTTTCTCTGCCCAGCGGGTGCCTACGGCGAACTGTGCCCGCGCGTGCGCGGACCCTCCCTTCCTCCCCCCCCTCCACAACTGGTTGCCTAGTTACAGTTTGCCTCCGCCGCAGGCTTTGCCCTGCGAAGGTGGGGTTTGCCAGATGTGCAGCCTGCTAGCTGCTCGCTAGCCTGGGAAAGTGGCTGCGGGGTCGGTGCCTGGTCCTGCCTTCCCTGATCCTCAGTGGCTCGCTCACTCTCTATCTTACCATCGCAAGAGTCCTACCGGTGGGTCGCTGCTCAGACCTCGGGCGGAGCGCTGGGCCCGGCCGCCTCGGAGGTCCGCAAGCTGGCCGTCCGCGGTTCCTCCTGCGGGGTGCTGAGCTCGGTGATCATCTCCGGAGAAAGGTGGGTGCTATCAGAGGGGAGATGAGGCACCATCATGCCCGGCCCACTCACCTGCACGCTGCCAAGAAGAGCCTGCTCTTGAGAACCTTCGGTCGAACCCGGGCGTGGTTACTACTGAGGCCGCCTGGTCACCGGTGAACCCGGAGGCTGGTTAGGAGGAGGGAGTCGTAGTGACGCTGGCCAGGGAGCGGGCCACGCAGGCAGAGCCGCGGGCGCTGCAGGCCAGTTTCAGCCTGTCTGACGTGGCACTGTGGGCCACTCTGCAAAGCTAACATTTGCCTTTCACGAACCACATTTCCCAAACGCTTTCAACACCTTTCAACACGGGAGAACACGTGGTAGACTCAGGCCTGGGCCTCTACGAGAAAGCAGTAACTCCAGTCTCAGAGCTTCCACCCACTGCTTCCTCCATCCTGTTAGGACGTCTGTGAGAGCTCCCCCCCCCCAATAGTTATTCGAGCCCAGGTCTCACTGTGTCGCCCAGATCCTTCTGCCTCAGCCTTCTGAATGCTGACATGTAGACATGCACCCTTACCTCCCTCCCCCCCACCGCACACAGCTGCCCACTCTTGCCAGCAGAGAGACACACAGAGGAAATCTTAACCTCCGGGACTCACTTCTCAAGTTTTGTTCCAAACGGCCTTGGAGCCCTGGTGGCTCAAAACCTAGAGAAAAGGTACAGTAGGTGAATCCGTGTGAAATGTCAGTTCCCCCCAGTGCAGAGAGATAGCTGAGTTGAGTCTTAATCTAGTCCCTTCTTGGCCTTGGAGCTGCTCTTTCTGTCCTCCTAAGGTGGAGACAGAGCTCACTGCTTAGAGGCTGGTGTCCTGCATAGCTCTTCTGGCCTCTGGGCCATAGGGCCAGGGCTCAGGTGACTCAAACCCCTGTCTAAAGGTCCAGCCTGCACCTTACATGTTCTGCTCTGTTGACTTCCTTAACCTCTCTGAGCATTAGGCTGCCTCCAAGATGAAGTGGAAAATACCCTCCACCACCACTACCGTAGGTATTCCTGGATATGCCCCCTTCCAGCCTCTCTCCCAGTCATCCTTGAAAGCCAGACACAGAAGTCTCCAGCTCCTTGCAGCTCCCTGGACCCAGCATCTAGTATGAAGCTATGACCAGCCTACAAGGACACGGGGCTTGTGTGCAAGGAAGCTGTGCCAGCAGTCCCCTGTCCCTGTCATTGCAGCGCCTGGTCATGTTCTGTCAGTGCCTCCACCCAGTCAGCCTCTCCCAGTACCTCTTACTGTCTGGGGCGCTTGACATGTAGCTAGTCCATACTGAACTGGGCTGTCAATATGAAATACACTGGGTTGCAAAGCATTTAGTGTCCCGTGGTGTTTACTGCATGTGGAAATGACAGTATTCTGGCTATGTTGGCTTGAATAAAAGCACCTTGTTAAAAGTCATTTCACCTGGGTTTTTCCTTTGCTGCAACCAGGAAATACAAAATTCCACGTGTAACTCACAGTAGAGTTATATGGGATGGTGTTGGCCTAGACACTGTGCACTTGACATCCCCGGCCTAGGGCTCTGGGCCTTCTCCAGCCAGGTTGCCACGTGGAGCTGGCTTTTTATTTATTTATTTATTTGCTATATCCCTAAAAGCACAGTGGCTCCTGGCCCTGAGCCTCTGACCCTCACTCCTGCTGGGCATAAAGTCAGATGTTCTTGGTGATTTGTGCCTGCTCCATGCCTGGTGCTGGGATCAGCCCCCGACACAGACCTTCATGCAGAGATGGGAGAGGAGGGGAAGTGGCAGCTTTTGGGAGTCAGAGCTGGCTGAGTGGTCTAAGCCAAAGCATGTTAGGGCCCCAGTGGTGGAAAGAGCCAGCAAGGAGGGCTTCCTGGAAAAGGAGGCAATAGGCTGAGTACAGAGTAGTTGAACAGGAAAAAAAAAAAAAGCTGTGCCTTATGGTTGGTTCTGTGGCAACTGCTCCCAGGTCCTATAAATATGCAGGCAGTGACAGGTGTGCTGCCCAGGGTGGCTAGCATGTGGCCAGGCTGGGTTAGGAGAAAGAGGTCCATGCCCCTGGGGTTGATGGTGGGCAGCATGGAAGGAACCTCAGGTCTGCTGTACTTTTCCACATGCTCACAGCACAAAGGCCATCCTGTAGAGCAAGGCACAGTCCCTGCACAGTGACCCACCTCACGGTCTGTCCTCTGTGCTCAGTATTTGAGGCCCTGTGGATATTCTGTGGTGGTGTGGAGCAAAGCTGTACTTCTTTCCACCCTGTCTGGCCCTTCCCATGGCTGACATTGGTCAGTGGACACCCTCATCCGAGAAGCCCTCACAGTGCACTCCTGTGCTGGGCTGCTGGGAACGGAGCCCAGTCTGTCCCTCCTCCAAGCAGGAGTGGACACGCTTTCCCTTAGGTGCCCGCCTGTCTGGCAGAACACAGATAAGATGACTTTAGCAGTGATTGGCTAGTTATACCACCCAGCTAGTACAAGAGTCTAGAAGCTAGAAACCCAAGGCCCATCCATGTCCTGACCTGTAAGGGCAGATGGCAGTCAACCTGTCCTAGGCTTCCTCGAGCGTCTTTTGGTCGAGGCCACCCTGAGACTATATAGTGAATTCCAGGTTAGCCTGGGCTAGAGCAAGACCTTACTTCAAAAGATCAAACAAAATTGTTTTGGAACCATTCTCATGGGGTGACAAAAGGTTCAGAATCCACCCCAGACCATTCCCTGGTCCCCACTGGGTGTGATGCATGCTAACTTCACTGCCACCAGGCTCGCGTTGCCCCGTGCTGCTTTCTTGCATTCCTGGTGTCTTGAAACAGGCTTGGCCCATGGTGGGTTCTCTTGACTTGTGGAGCCAAGTACTGACCATATAAGGTGGCAAGCATGCATTAGGGATGAGGAACACATGAGGCAGACGTGGCTTTCCCACCAACTCAGGGCCATAGACAAGCAGGAGAATGGCCTAAGACCTCCACTGTGGTCTTCGCATCACAGCACACAAGAGTTTACAGAGCCTCTGTGGTGTGGCACACACTGCTAGGGCTGGGATGGGGTTGAGCCAGGCAGTTAGAAGCTGCAGTTGGGGGAGGGTGGAAGACCATGAGGTTCTTGCCGGAGGAGGGGCAGAAGCTCTGTGGTCTGAAGTGGACAGTCAGTGTAGCTTCTTTCTGCAAGGCAAGGGAAGGGGGCCCGTGGTGTGGAGGGGCCCTGTAGGCCTGCTAAGGGAGATACGTGAAACTAGGGGGCCTCTGGGGGGGGAGCTTTTCAGCTGGGAGTGACTTAATCAGTGTGGCCTACCTGAGACAACAGCTGTGGCCACCCTAGGCAGACTGGTGATTAGAGCCCACTCCAGGGGAAGCCCCAGGACAGACATGCCGCACGCTGCACCTGCTCTGCAGCACTTGGGGCAGCAAGCAGCGGTCACGCAGGCAGCCAGGCACGGCATCAGGGCAGGAGTTTGAAAAAGGGGTAGTGATTTTTTTTTTAAAACTTTTTGTTTATTTTTATTTACTTATTTGAAAGTGACAGACAGAGAAAGAGGCAGGTAGAGAGAGAGAGAGAGAGAGAGAGAGAGAATGGGCGCGCCAGGGCCTCCAGCCACTGCAAACGAACTCCAGACGTGTGCACCCCCTTGTGCATCTGGCTAACGTGGGTCCTGGGGAATGGAGCCTCGAACCGGGGTCCTTAGGCTTCACAGGCAAGCGCTTAACCACTAAGCCATTTCTCCAGCCCAGGGGTAGTGATTTACATCGCAGGTGCAGAGTTGGCCTGGGGTTTGTGGGTAAGGAAGGGACAAAGGCCTCAGAGAGCCAGAAGGACTTCCAGTGTCTGAAGGGTGCCGCCCAGCTGTGCTCTGGGCTCCTGGAAAAGTGGCCTGCCACATCTGTCCCTCCATAAGCATGGGTTTCTGTATTTAAAGTGACTCTGCTGGGTGGTATGGGTGAATGGACCCTCCCAGTCCTTTGAAAGGTAACCTCTTCATGGGTGTCTGGGAGTCACCCAGCTCTGGCTCATGTGGGTAAATTTGGATGAAACACACACCTCCTTGAAATTATGTCTCCCCATCTGTAACATGGATGAACAGGAATGCTGGGTGAGTACGAGGTTCAAGTTCCCATCTCCCCATCACAAGTAGCCACTGGCCAAAGGTACATTGACAGAATGGTGCCAGCAGGGGGAGGCAGAGAGCCATCACTAAATCCACCCAGATAGGCAGCAAGGACCCTGGCCATTGGTGTCAGGGACACCCTGAGCTCACTCACTAAAGATCTCAGGAGAAACACTGACCTCTGGACTAGAGACACTGAGCTTACTGAAGACAGCAGGAGCTCAGTAAATGCTCCTTGAGCTGAGCTTAATGGAGTTACACAAGATGGTTTGTCAAGCCCTGACCTCAGAGACCTAACCATCAGCTGTGTGGGAGCTGGTAACTGTGCTTTTAAGGGCCTAGGACTTTGTTCCATGTCACTCCTCTCCACATGGCCATCAATGGCCAAGATCAGTGGCCATTTTTCTCCCCTTTCCCTCTCTAGATAAGGAGAGGGGTTAGTAGAGATTAAATATTCAGTTCAGGGCTAGAGAGATGGCTTTAGCAGTAAAGGTGCTTGCGTGTGAAGCCTAAGAACTTATGTTCAAATCTCCAGGTCCGACATGGCCAGATGCACAGTGATACAAGCACACAATGTCACACATGTGCACAAGAGAGTGAAAGCATCTGGTGTTTGTTCCCAGCAGGCTGAAGGTCCTGGCGCACCCATTCTCTCTCTCTCTTTCTCCTTTCTTCCTCTTTTTCTCTCAAAAAAAAAAATAATAAAAAGAATTAGGTAGTGGCTGGAGAGATGGCTTAGTAGTTAAGGTGCTTGCCTGTGAAGCCTAAGGACCCAGATTTGGTTCCCCAGAACCCACATAAGCCAGATGCACAAGGTGGTGCATGTGTCTGGAGTTTGTTTGCAGTGGCTGGAGGCCCTGGCATGCCCATTCTTTCTATCTGCCTCTTTCTCTCAATACATAAAAAAGATAAGATTTAAAAACAAAAGAATTTAGGTAGGGGGTTGGAGAGATGGCTTAATGGTTAAAGGTGCTTGCTTACAAAGACTGATGGCATGGGTTTGACTCCCCAGTGCCCAGGTAAAGCCAGAAACACAAAGTGATGCATGCATCTGGAATGTGGTTGCAGTGGCAAGAAGCCTTGGGATGCCCATACTCTCTGTCTCTCCCTCTCACTGTTTCTCTGCTTGCAAATAAAATGTAAAAAAGGAGAAGAGAAAAAGGAAAAGGAGGAGGAGGAGGAATAATAATTTAGGTATGCCACATGCTTCCTGGTAAGGCACCATTGACAGACCATAGGTGTTTAGTCTTCACACAACCTTGACCTTTGGTGGCTCACTCCTGGACCCCACAGCACAGGGTGCAAGCTCATTAAGTATGATGCTTCTATAATTCTCTGTGCTCTTTCTACAGCTCTGTGTCTGATGCTGCATTGCATATCTGATATGAGTTGTCTGTCCTCTGGAGACTTGGTCACTCTGGCACTGAAAAGCAGCCCACAATGTTGTGTGACTGTTCTTCGTGCATGACAGCCACTACCATCTTCAACAGAACAGCTGTGACTACCCATAAGAGACCCTCCACACTGGACCTGTTCACATTCCTTATAGAAGAAAGGGCTTGGGAAGGTCACTGGACCCTCACCTGAGATTCAGCGGCTCCCTTCTGTGCCTCCCTGCCAGCTGTATGTAATTCTATCCCAACAGCGCATGGTCTTGGGGGTGCTAGAGGATACAGTGTGTGTGCGTGGGGGGGGGGTTAATCCATGGGAGGACTCCACGTACGCAGCTATGGGAAAGTCGTCCATGCTGGGGTGAGGTGTTTTTTCAGTGATGTGGCTACTTTGGAGTCATCTACACTCCTGAAATGTCCACTCACCCGTCCCCCTGCCTCCATCTCCCACACTCCTGAAAGTGTCCACTCCCCCGTTCTCCTCCCTTCTTCTCACAAGAGCCGTGATCCCAGGGTGTGCCACCATGCTCAGCTCCATGCCTTAATTCTCTGTGCTGCTGGCAGAGATGCCTGGAGGTCACCTTGATTTTCTTTTGGATTCTAAATCTTGTGCTGTCTGGGATAGTAGCCATATGCACCTGCAGTGTGGCTGGTCCAACTTGAGGTGTGAAACAGAGTTTCAGACACTACCAAAAACAAAAAGAATGTGACTTCCAATGATGATGACATTGACTAATAGTTAAATGACTAGCTGTGGATTAATGGAATGAGCTGAGATGTCATTAAAATATATAAACACCTGTTTTCTTTTTGCATTTTATATATGACTATTGAAATATTTTAAATGGCCTATGTGGGTCATTTCTGTTGTCGGGTGCTTCACTGAATAACCTCAAGGGGCTGAGGAAGCCCTTCTCCCTCAGAGACAGGGCCCCACCACTTCAGAACTACACAGGCGGCTGTGGGAAAAAAACAAAATGAAAAACGCAGCTTAGGAGGGTGAGTGGGCAACCTGGGCTGATTTACAGATGTTAGCTTGTGTATTTTGTTGTTGTTTTTATGAGGTAGGGTTTCACTCTAGCCTAGGCTGACCTGGAATTCATTATGTAGTCTCAGGGTGGCCTCGAACTCACAGCGATCCTCCTACCTCAGCCTCCCGAGTGCTGGGATTAAAGGCGTGCGCCACCATGCCTGGCTTGTATGTTTGTTTTGAGATAGGGTCTTTCCATGTAACCCAGGCTACCCCTGAACTATGTAGCCTAGGTTGGCCTCAAACTCATGGTGATCCTCTTGCCTCAGCATACCAAGGGCCAGGATTCCAGGTGTGTGCCACCACACCTGACTCCAACCATGCACTTTTCACTATTCAAACCACGGAAGTCCAGATATGATGGCACTCACCAGCTGTGATGGCAAACACCTAGAGTCCCAGCACCTTGGGAGGTAAGATGGGAGGATTCCAAGTTCCAAATGTGTGCCCAATGGTTCAGCCATCCCAGGGAGGACAGGCTACAGTCAGCAGCTGACATCAGTTGAGCCCTTTTACTCGACCGTTTCCATGGAGGATGCTCTGTGTGGGGGGGGGGGGAAGGGGGGTGTCTCTGGGTGGAAGATTGACTTCTTCCCCTTAAAGACAAAAATCAGACCACTTACCATAATCCTGAGTGTGAACAGACCTTCTAGGTCTTCTGGCCCCCCTCGGCTGTCCTGGTGTACAGCACAGAGCCTCCAGGACAGGGCATCTGCACTGGGTTCGCACTTGCCCTCAGATGTCCAAGGCCTGGGGGCGAACATCACACTCCCCACCTTGACCCTTTGGGTTGAGATTCCGTGTGGTGTGTGGCCAGGTGGAGAGGGCCCAGGCTGGAGGGAAATTGACCCGAGCCTGCTCAGGTCCTGGACTCCCAGGAACATGGCTCAGGACCAAGCTGCCTCTGCGGTGCGCAGCCGGCTTGCCCTCTTTGGTTCACAGACCTTCCAGACTCATCTTGCCTAGCCTGACGCTACTCTGCTCACATGCTTGCTTCTCCAGCTTCATCTGGCCACTGCGGCCCCAGGCCCCTCCTCGTGCCCCTTCCTGTCTACTGCCAGGCACTCTGGGGCTGTGGGCTAGATGAGTGAGGTGTCTTGACTGCTCTGTAACTGGTGGGGGAAGTGTGAGCTGATGGGGGATGGAAAGATTCTGCCAGTGGGTCCAAATGAGCTCCCTCCACCCCACAGGGTCTTGCATCAGCTCTGCTAGCAGCTATGTTCCCGCTTCCCTGCTCAGTGTCTGGTCTGGGTGGGCTGCACACACCTTGGAACTTCTGAGAATGGTTATGTCCCCAGGGCCCAGCAGTCAGGGCAACCATTCCGTTGCTCTCCTGCCAGAAGGGGCCCAAAGACTCCCACTCTCTCAGAGCAGAGCGGCCCTTCCTCTGCTACCCATCCCAAAGCAAGCCACTCAGCACTCCCAAGTTTAGCAAAATCTCAACGACCATGAGCATTATTTTTATTGAAAATTAGTTAACAAAAAAGATGAAAAAAAATACACTTTCATTATCTACAGTTTTGCATGTAGATAATGTTTTTTTTTTTTTTTTAAGTTTCCTTTTTCTGTAAACTACACTCTATAAAACACAGTTAAGAATCCACATCTTAGGATGTGTTTGGTCATGCCCACTAGGGGTGGCACAAACATTGCCCCCCCCCAACAGCCAGGAGCTGCCCTGAGGAGGCAGGGCCTGCCCCTGGGCAAGTCCCCCAACACTCAGGGAGGGGGGTGCGTGGAGGGCGGCAGTAGAGCCGTCCTGGGTTGTGCTCTTAGGAGCTACATTTCAGGCAGCTGCAGGTCATGAGGCCTGGGTCACACTGAGCTGAGCCACACATACATTCCTTATCAGCTCCACACAGGACAGACCTGTTCCTTTAGATTTTTTAAACAAAATCCACCTTTAAACATGTATTTACAGACATTTATTCTGCCACAGGCTTATACTTGAAAACTGCAAGGATCTGCTGCTTCTCTGGGGGAGCACCACCCTGAGCCAGGAGGAGTGGCCCTAAAGCAAGGCTCCATGCCACCCTCCAGCACCCTCCGGGGCTGGGCACGGTGCATCCCCACCCACAGCAGTCAAGGCCCAGAGGATATAGCCCTTATAGCTCCAAGATGTCAACACAGGCTGCTCTGGTCAGTCTGCTGCATACACAAGAATCCCTTCAATGGTCAGGTCTCTCGAGCCCAGGCCCAGGTCCAGTCTCCGCTGAATTTGGATGATGCTGTTTAAGGTGTGGCTCGGGGACCCTTGATTGGGTCAGCCCAGGCAGTGTCCTTCCCCAGAAGGTAGGCTTCCTCCACATGGGTGTATCTGCACCAGTCAATGGCTTTAGGAGATGCTCTGAAGGTCAGGAAGGGAGCAGCGGGGTTTGGCTGCAGGGAAGACCAACAAACACTACGTAACACTGAACCAAAACAAAGATTCATGACTGGTACCAGGCAACGCGCTCTGTCTCGGTACATGCCAAGAACACAGTTTTTTAAAAGCACATTTTGGTGGCTTCAGAAACAACAAGATGTATAAACCATGTCATGTTACTTGTTTCCTGTTTCAGATACAAATGAATCTGCGTGCCCAAGGTATGAAGGTTTTGTTTCTGTCTCTAGACACGTCTACTATAAACAGCAGAGGACACCAAGAGGAAGGAGAAGCGGGTGTGTGGAGGACATCTGGGGAGAGGCGGGGCTCAGGGCATTCTGCACAGTGCAGGTTCAAACTTCCCTTCTCCAGCATGAGTTCTTTTGGGATTTTTAAAAAGAAGCAATCAATAAATAAACAGCATTTATAAACCATGAATCTCTGTTCATATTTTACAGACACACAGGGATCTTCACCTTAACCAGGAAAATTAAGTCTCTGAAAACTGGTTTATTTTCTTGGAACAGATAAAAAGCTTTTACCTGGTGCCATAGAAAACAGTACATATAAATAAAAAGGCAGTGTTTTTTGTGTAAAATAAAAGTACATAAATAAATACTAAAAAAAAAAATTGAAATTCTTGTTCTCTTCTTTTGTATAAAAACATTTCTTTTTTCCTTTTTTTCTTTTTCTTTTTTTTTTAAAAAAAGCTCTTTTGGTTGCCCCCAGCATCCTGGAGTGATGGACACACTGGCCAACAGGGCCTGGGAACGGAAGCTGGGGTCCACAGGCAGCTGTTTACTTGAACGCCTCTGGAATGTGGGCGATCTGGGACTGCATGCTGGTGGGCGGGCTGGAGATGCCCTCGGACCAATCAGAGATGTTGGAATGTGGGGAGGAGCTGGACCATTGGTCTGGGGACTCGGGGGATGGGGTGAGGAAGGGGTGCTCGGGAACCTGTAGCTGGTGGTTGGGGGTGTTGTCCACAGGGGAGGAAGAGTAGCTGTGCTGGGAGGGAGGGGTCAGGAACTGGGCAGTGGTCATGGGTGGGACCAGAGAGGATGGTAGCGATGTGGGCAGGGCTTGGCTTTCCTGAGGCAGGATGGTGCGCACTGGCAGGCTGCTGGGGCCCAGTGGCTGCACGTCCGCCTGGCTGGGCTCCCCACCCATGAAGCTCCGGTTCAGGTGCCCAGTGGTGGCCGCTGAGCCCACGCTGAGGTGCGGCTGTGATGATGGCTGCAGGTTCTGCGGCTGCACCTGTAAGTTCTGCGGCGGCACCTGCTGCGGCGGCACCTGCTGCGGCTGCACCAGATGGGGCTGGGTGCCCAGCCGCGTGTTGGGCAGGCCCTGGTATATCATTGGCGTCAGGGTATTGGTGGAGAGGCTGCCATGCAGTGGGCCCACCATGCCATGCTGAAGGCCAGGAGCCTGTGTGCTCAGCGTGCCCGGTGCCACGCTCCCTCTCAGTGGGTTGTACTGGCTTGGCATCATGCCATTCTGCAGCCGGGAGAGCCATTCGCACTGGCCATTCAAGCTGGCGGCACCCACGGTGAAATTCACAGCTCCTCCACTGCTGCCAGCCCCCAGGACTGTGCTGGTGCTAGATGCCACAGGCAGGTGGGAGAGGCGTGGGGGGCCAGGCTCGAAGGCCAGCCGGCCGCCCCCACCCAGAGCTGCCATCTCAGGCTTGGCTGCCACATTCAAGTGGCCAATGCCCAAATGGGTATCAGGCATGCCGGGCAGGTGGCTGAGAGGCATGGATGGAGACTGCTGGAATGGAGAGGGCAGGAGAGGTGGTGAGGCCACGTCCGACAGGTAGCCATGGGGCGACTCAAGGGAGTCCACAGGCGACAGCATGCTTGAGCTGTCCAGCAGGCAACCTTTGCCATCCTGGGACTTCTTTCTCCGTGCTTTAAGGTCCTTGGCTTCCTTACTGCTGCAGGATAGCCCTTTAGTGCTGGGCTTGCGGGCCTTCTTGCCCTGTGCTGTGGACTTGAGGTTGCCCAGGTAGCCATTGGGCGAGCAGAGCGTGGGCGACAGGGTGGGTGTGCCGCCCAGGGTGGTGCTGTGCAGCTGGGGGCTGCGTACCAGGTTGTACTCATCCAGCAGACGCACGATGTCATGGTGCATGCGCTCCTGTGCAATGTCACGTGGCAGGCGGTCCATGTGGTCCGTGATATCTCGGTTGGCGAAGTGATCCAGCAGCACCTTGGCAGTCTCATAGCTGCCCTCGCGGGCAGCCAGGAACAAAGGAGTCTCCTCCTGTGGTAACAGACATCAAGTGGGTGAGGGACGCAGCCTGGTGTAGGGACCTACTGAGCCACCCGGATGGCCGGGCTGAGAATGAGGAGTGGGTAAGGGGTGGCGGTTTCTCTTCCTCCTCTTACAGGGAGAGGGGGACCCATCTAGATCCTCGTATAGCAACTACCACTACCATGCCTGAGCCTTCTTAAAAAAAAATATTTCATTTTTATTTATTTATTTGAGAGAGACAGAGAAGGAGGCGGGGGCTGGGTGGGAATGGGTGTGCCAGGGCCTCTAGCCATTGCAAAGGAACTCCAGACTCATGTGCCACCTGGTTTCCGTGGGTCCTATGGAACCAAACCTGAGTCCTTTGGCTTTGAAGCTTTGTAGGCCAGTGCCTTAATTGCCAAGCCATTTCTCTAGCCTTTTATTTATTTATTTATTTTATTTTTATTTTTCAAGGTAGGGTCTCTCTCTAGCTCAGGCTGACCTGGAATTCACTATGGAGTCTCAGGGTGGCCTCACGGCGATCCTCCTACCTCTGCCTCCCGAGTGCTGGGACGGAAGGCGTGCACCACCACGGCGCCCGGCTTAGCCTTTTTTTAAAAAATTTTTTTTTTGAGGAAGAAGTGTTAGACAGCAGGCTACAGAGATGGCTTAACAGTTAAGGCACTTGCCTGAGTAGCCTTGGGGATGCAGGTTCGATTCCCCAATGCCCATATAAGTCATATGCATGGGGTGGTGCATGTGTCTGGAGTTCATTTGTGGTGGCTAGAGGGCCAGGGTGTGCCCATTCTCTCTCTCTCTCTCTCCCTCAAATAAATAATTTTTTTTTAAAAAAAGAAGTGTCAGCATCTCCCTATGTAGCCCATGCTGGCCTGGAGCTCAGGAGTCTCCTGCCTTGGCCTCCTGGTGCTAGGATCACAGGCATGTGTACTACTATGCCTGGCTAAGCCTAAGCTGACGTAGGCACTTAGAGATGGTCTGTGGGATCTTTGCTCTAAGACTACATGGCTTCACCTGTATGTGGGGGATGAGACACTACTGAAAACCTAGCAAATGTAAACTACTGCCACCATTTTGAGACTTAGGAACCCCTGAAATAGATCTAGGGACACAGGACCTTTTGTCCCAAAGGTCACCAGTGGCCCTGCCATCTCAGCTCTTCCTATGGTCTGTTCTGCCCAGTGGACATGCCGCGTGCCTCCATGAAGGTAGCTAGAAGGGTTTAGAGCCATCCTCCAGGCCCCTGGCCATGGACTACGACAGAGCGGGTCCTGGGTCCAGCAGTGTCTGACACCTGTTGCATTCCCCAACCCTGGCTTCAAATGCAGCCGAGCTACCTGAAGTTTGGGGTGTGTGGAGCCCACGTGTTCAGAGGCACCAACACGGGCGGTGAATCTGCAACCTGCCTGAGGCATAGAGCCAGGAGCCGGCAAGAAGAGATGGAGCCCAGCACAGCCTCAAGGGACAGGGCCACCCAGAGGAAGGCCACTCATATTTGCACTGAGATGTCTCCAGAAGCACAGAGCCATCCCACCGCCCCAGCCTCCTGGCTAAACCTGTGCCACCAGGGTCACTATGCCCCACCTCCCCAGGACAGTGTATGACAGGCAAAGTCTGGGTAATGCTAACACAGCAGAGGCGTAGCCACCCCGTGTCCTGAGTTAGGGCAGGCCTACTTGATCTGCTGCTGTCCCAGTCCTTAACCTACTCTGGGAAGGGTGAGCAAAATGAACCATGCCCCTAAGCGGTCTACACATGTGTGCCTCTGGCCCTCGCTCACCTTGTTGTTTTGCATGTCTTTGTTGGCACCATTCTTCAAGAGCACGACCGCAGCATCCACATTGTTCACAGCAGCCGCCCAGTGCAGGGCCGATTTGCCTGGAAGGGAACCCCAGAGTGAGTTGGGGCTGACCACGCAGCAGCTCACCACAGTCCCTATCCGCCGGGCTGCGGCCCGGACTCACCCAGGTCGTCCACGGCATTGACGTCAGCGTGTGAGTTGATGAGGTCCTCCAACATGCCCTCCACAGCCAGGCGTGCAGCCAGAATCAGCGGCGTGGTGCCATCGTGCATACGGGCGTCCAGGTCCGTGGCTCGGTTCCGGAGAAGGATCTGCAGGGCAGGGACAGGATTCAGGGGTGCTATAGACAAGAGCTAGTGCTTTCTGGGAGCCAGTGACTAGATTGGGACTAGCTTTAGCTTGTGACTCAGACTGAGAAGCCTCGGCAAGATGGGACACATGAGCTGCACTCAATGGGAGGGGCTCACCACGACCACATGTGGTTGTGGCTACCATGAACGCTTACAAGTCTAGCACGGAGTCACAGGGGAATGCAGGATGGGAACACCACTCATGACGCTCCACTGCACTTTGTTCATGTGGGCTCTGAGCACACTGCCCTGCCTGTCACAGAGACAGTCACCACCTGCTGGTGACTTGGGTGAGGACCCGCAGTACTGCCCAGACTCCTGCAGCTTGTTAAATCCCCATGTCCACATGCAAAGGGGACCAGGTGGACAGCCACATACCAAGTGCCAGCAGGGAACTGCCCCTGGGGCTTGATTTGATTTTCTTCTTATGGCTAATCTCAACCTCTTTTTATTTATTTATTTATTTTGCCAATAGGGTCCTTTCTCCAGGCTGGCCTTGAACTCACAACCCTGCTGAGGTTACAGGCTTTGATTTCTTACTTCCTCAGAATGACAATGTGTCATTCAAGTTAAGAAAACAAGGTTGGAGAGATGGCTTAGTGGTTAAGGCGCCTGCCTACAAAGCCAAAGGACCCAGGTTCAATTCCCCAGGACCCATGTAAGCTAGATGCACATGGTGGTACATGCGTCTGGAGTTCATTTGCAGTGGCTAGAAGCCCTGGTGTGCCCATTCTCTTTTGCTCTCTCTCTCTCTCTTTCTTTCTTTCAAATAAGTAAAAATATATTTTAAAAAAAGGAAAAAGAGTTGGGAGTGGAGGAACACGCCTTTAATCCCAGCACTTGGGAGGCAGAGGTAGGAGGATCGCTGTGAGTTTGAGGCCACCCTGAGACTCAATTGTGAATTCCAGGTCAGCCTGGGCTAGAGTGAGACCCTACCTCAAAGAAACCAAAAACAAAAAAAGGAAAAAGAAATTATTAAATGTCAAACTATGTGATGTGTGGTCTGTACCCTTATTTGTTTGCTCCAAGGTAGCCTGGAGGCTGAGAACTGAGAGCAGTGGTCAGCTACTAGGGTTGGTCTGGGCTGACCCAGCCATCAAAATCCCTAAATCCACCCTGGTTGGCTCCAAGCCCCGGGACAAGGTGAGAAAAGGCAGGTTTTGCAAACTACGAGCAGCAGCTTCTAAGGCTGTTTTCCACAACCATAGGCTAAGCCTGCAGCCACAGCTAGAGAGAAGCAAGGCTGCATACTTGCAGCAGTGGGATTGAGACTGGAGGGTCATGATGGGGTGAGGAGCCCCTGCCTCACCCCGAAGACCCTTCAGGCTTCTGGGTGGACTTTGTCCAGCTAGCTTCCCCAGACACAGGTGAGAAGTGACACCCTTCCCAGCCTGGGTTTTCTTCGACATGTATGGTCCCAGGATAGAGACACCAACTGTCCCAGCCTGGACTACGGTCAGGATCAGGGCTCCCTCGTCCCATGTTAGGTAGACTATTGCCTCAGACCAGGCCAGTGGCCCTGAGGGTAGTGGGTAGTGCTGCCTACCTGAAACACGCCTTGTGCGTCAGCAGACACAGCTGCATGCAGTGGTGTGCGCCCCATGTTGTCCTGGATGTTGGCATCTGCACTGGCCTCCAACAGGCGCTTGGCAGCATCGGAGCGTGAGTAACGGGCAGCCAGGTGCAAGGCAGTCTCCCCAGTGCGGTCTGTCTGGTTGTGGAGGCTGGCACCCTGGTAGATGAAGTCCGAGATGACAGCCGGTGCATCCTCCTCTTCCTCACTGTTACCTGTCTCCAGGCCTCCTCCACTGCAGGAGGCGATCATGAGGGGGGTGAAGCCATCTGCAGAGAAGGCAGAGATGGAGGTGGGGACTGGTGTCCATCCAGGAGGGCTGGCCCCTAGCCATGGCTCCAGAAGCTATGTGTTCAACCATGAGTTCAAGGGGCGGCTATGTGGATGGATATGCTGCTCAGCACACAGGGCTCTGCACACACTGTCATACCCCTGTGGGACACGAAAGTCACCCTGAACTTCTCGAGGACAGAGTCCAAATCCAGCTGACAACTTGCCAGTGGGTTTGCTTTGCTTCCTGGCCTGCTCAAGACACCCTGCACCAAAAGCCACTCGGCAAAGACAAGAAATGCGCACTTGGGCTGGAGAGATGGCTTAGTGGTTAAGCGCTTGCCTGGGAAGCCTAAGGACCCTGGTTTGAGGCTCGATTCCCCAGGACCCACATTAGCCAGATGCACAAGGGGGCGCACACATCTGGAGTTCCTTTGCAGTGGCTGGAGGCCCTGGCGTGCCCATTCTCTCTTTCTCTCTATCTGCCTCTTTCTCTCTCTGTCACTTTCAAGTAAATAAATAAAATAATTCATTAAAAAAAGAAGAAGAAATGTTCACTTAAAAACTTAACACCTTATTATATATATGTAAGTACAATGATTGAGATGGGGAAGTAATATGATGGAGAATGGAATGTCAAAGGGGAAAGTGTGGGGGGGGGAGGGAGGATATTACCATGGGATTTTTTTTATAGTCATGAAAAATGTTAATAAAAATTAAATTAAAAACAAAACAAAAAAAACTTAACACCTTTATCTAGGCATGGTGGCCACACCTGTAATCTTAGCCCTTGGAGGGCCAGGACAGGAGACTTACACGTGGGGCCAGCTTGAACTACACGGTGAGTTCAAGGCTAGCCTGGGGTACAGAGTGAGTCTCATCTCAAAACAACAAAGATATCAACACTTCGATGTGTCGCAAGCACTTTACAGGGGCAGAGGGAGTCCAGAGGATCAGCGTGAGGAAGGGGTGCTACCACGCAGAGCCACTTGGACCCCCACCCTCCTCAAATCTTGCTGACCTCTACGTCTATGCTTGGGAGGGGTGTGGCAGGCTTGGGTGGCCTTACCTGGCCCACGGACATTGACATCCATGCAGTCGGCGTCCACCTCTCCCTGGGGTGGTGTGGGGGCCATGGCAGACATGCGCAGATCCGCGGCATCCAGGTGCTGTTGGGTCCACTGCCGGTGGTCAGTCTGGTCATCCAGATCAGGAAGAACCACCGGTTCCTCAAACTGCGTTTGGAGGGGCGAGCAGAGCTACGTCACTCAGGTCCCAGGCAGGAGACGTCCACCCAGAGAAGCCCGAGGAACCCGCTGGACTCACCCGGAACTTCTTGGTCTCCAGGTCTTCGTCGCCCCACTCGTTCTGGTTGTCGTCCATCAGGGCACCATCCGAGGCATTCTTCAGGGGCCTGGGTAAAGGGGGACAGGAGGCGGGACTGAGCAGGCTCTCCAGGAAATCCCAGCAGCCGTGGCTTAGGTGGCCTTCCACTGCCCGTGGACCCAACTCAGGGTAAAGCCTGCAGGGATGCCAGGCCAGGTCTCACCGCCCCTGCCCCTGTCCCCTTGGGGTGAGAGCAGTATCCACTCACTTCAGGCCCACTGAGTCCTCGCCAAGTGGCTCCCTCCGCTTCTTCTTGCTGGCCTCTGACACCTTGAAGCCCTCAGGGAACCAGAGCTGGCCATGCTGCCGCCGGCGCTTACGGGACAGCAGCACCCCGCAGCCCACAAAGAACAGCAGCACGAAGGCAGCCGCAGCCACGTACATGAGGTGCAGCTGCGAGGGCAGCTGTGGCTCCACGGTCTCACCTGCGGGCATGGGCGGCATGCAAGTGCCCCACATCAGGTACCGCGATGCAGCGGGCAGGTGGCCGGGGGTGGCGGACTGGCTCCGTGGCCGGTGCCTCCTCACCCGCTCTCCTCCATCCCGCCCCCCAAAATAAGGTCATTTTCTACGCGATTAATCAGAATTGCAAACTATCGCTAAATTCTCTCCTGCACCAGCCGATCTGTCTGGAGACGGCGCTCACTTCTCCCCTTTCGGGGAGGAGGATTAGTGAACCTCAAATCGCTGCGCTCGCATTGAGCTGTTAAGACAAAGGATTTAGGGGGATTTTCAAGATACAAACTTCAACACTTCACATGACACCGATCAATTCTTCTCTCTCTCTCTTTCTTTTAGAAAAAAAAAACCGTAATGATTTTGAAATAATACCCAACAAAGAAAAATCAGGGGGAAGGAGTAGGGAGAGAAAAAGGCTCCCCTACTTTCTGGTGGGCGTACACATTCTTTGGGACAGCGCTACTGACGACTGCCATCATCAGGAACACGGGCGTGCCATCCAGAAAATTCCAGAAAAAGCACTTCCTGAGCTCTGGATGGCAGCTGGCACGAGGAGCGAGAGCCTTTGGGGGGGGGGGTTGGATAACCTGAGCCCTTCCCAGGCAGACTCTCCCTCCATGAAAGCAGCTCATTCCCAAGGGAGTCGGGCTGGGGGCCACTCACTCTGCACTGCCTCGATCTTATAGGGGATGTTGAGGCTGCCCAGCGAGGCAAGCGCCCCCAGGAATGCGGCCACTTCAGTGGCACTCTGGAAACACTGTGAGGATGACTGTACACACTGCCGGTTGTCAATCTCCAGGTAGACGATGGACCTGGGGTGCGGGGGGGGGGGGAGACACAGGAATTGTGCTGGGACCAGATGGAACATTCCTTCCTCAGTTTTCACCCAGCTCACTGCACACTGCATGGGTATCAGCTCTGGCCTCTGACGCTATCTTCCTGACAGCAGGGAGCAGGTCTGACAGCAACAGCCCACAAGTGGACAGTCCCCCATCCTCCCCAAAGGGCTCAGTACAGAGTCTCAGCAGGCACTCATGCTGGCCTCCCTCAACATTCTGGCCCAGACCTGCTCCTTGGGTGCCACAAGAACCCTTCCACCTCATCTCAGGAAGACAGTGAATGTCCTCTCAGGAACTGTCCCTGGCAAAGGCATCCTTCAAACTGCCCAGGGATGGCCTTGAGGCATCCTGAACATCCACTCCCAGAAAGCCAGCCGCCCAAAGATGGGATTCTAACAGCCTCTGGGAGACCACATACTTCTGCTCTTCCTGCTACCCCATGCCAAAAAAAAAAAAAAAAAAAAAAAGCCATGACTCGGAATCACTGGAGTCTGGACATACCAAGGTGCCACGAACCCAGGCACTCAGTGGTCCAGTTACCCTGGATCACAGAAGCACAAGCGGGAGGTTACTGGGACCTCCAAGTACAGGGAATGGGGCAACAGGCTTGACCTGGCCAATGCTTCTGTGTCCACTCTCTGCCCAGTGGCTTTGTACCACATCCATGAGATGCAACTGTGCCCTCCAACCGCCTTCCCCAGCTCCTTAGCCTTCAAGGCCCAGCCACGATGTTCCTGAAAGTTCCCTGCCTACGTCCTCTTGAGTCTGGTTGAGATAGCTGTCAGCTCAACCCAGGATGGACTTAGCCCTATGGGAGCGCCTGGAGGATTTAATTAGCGTGGTCTCCAACACCTGGTGCAGACCAGGACCTCAAGACTCATCTGCTGGGCAAAGGGTGAAGCCTTCCAGGCACCAGGGAAAGATGTGGCCGTGGGGGTCCAGACCCCTGCCCATGGCACTGCCTCGGCTCTGACTGTGCCAGTTCTGAGGTACCAGGTCCTCCTCCTAGAAACTCTTGTTTCCTCTACCGTACGGTGAGGCCAGTACCGCCTTCCCAGGGCCTGAGGGGGCCCCGCGAGGCACTGGGAAACAGCCTGTGGCAGCCGGAGTCAGGAGCTCACTCACCCGCGGATGTCCATGGGGTCCAGCTCCCTGCGCTGCCGCCCGCTGCCTGCCTGGCTGAACAAGGAGCTCGGCGCGGGCCAGCCGGCCGCCGAGCGCTTGATGGGATGCTTGCGCAGCTCCTCCTCGTGGCCGTAGTAGGGGAAGATCATCTGCTGGCCTTGCGCGTCACGCTTGAAGACCACGTTGGTGTGCAGCACGTGGCTGAGCTCCCGCAGGAAGTGGAACGAGTTGTTGCGTAGCTGCTCGGGCGGCAGCAGGACCACCACCACCAGCGTGCCAGCTGCCAGCCTCTCGGGCATGTGCTCCGCACAGTCCAGCCCGTCCCACTCGCACTCAGCGCTGTTGCAGCCCTGGTCGCAGTGGCCGTCGCTGAAGTGGTCCTTGCAGTACTGATCATACAGGGGGCTGCGGGGTTCGGGACATACGCTCAGGCTCACCCCGGCCCAGGACCTTCCGCGGGCTTCGCGTTTTAGCCTGGGGACACCTGCCACCTCTGTCCTGCTCGCTGGCTAGGGGAATGCCCCCCACCCTATTTAGGCCAGGCTAGTCTTCAAGCCTGGTCCTCCACCCACCCCTCCGCTCGCCCTGGGATCCCCGTTAAGCCCCGGGGTTGAGGCCAACCCGCCTTACTTGCACTGGCCTTCGGTGCGCTGGCAGTCGAAGCCGTCGAAGAGGCAGCCCGCCGAGCTGCACTGACTATCACAGTGGCCGTCGCTGAAGTACTTCCAGCACTGCAGGGACAGCGTGCAGTTCTTCCAGGGGTCGTTGAAGTTGAGCGAGCAGTCGCCGCCGTCCCAGCCGCACGCGTGGTTGTTGCACTGCGGGTTGCAGACCTTGTTGCCGGCATCTTCTTGGCACTCGGGCAACTCGCAGGCCTCCTTGATCTGCGGCGGGGGGATGTCGCGCCCGGCACCGCCCATGAAGCTGTAGTCTAGGATGTGGCACAGAAGCCCGTTGAACTTGGCAGGGCACAGGCAGCGGTAGAAGGGGCTCTCGGCGGTGGGCTCACACGTGCCCTGGTTGTAGCAGGGGTTACCGTCCACACAGGGGCTACTGGCCGGGAACTGGCACTCGGGCCCCGTGAAGGAGCCCAGGCACAGGCAGGTGGGGCTGCGCGGGCCCGAGATGCACGTGCCGCCGTTGAGGCAGCGCAGGCTGCCGCAGGTACGCGCGTCGTTCTCGCAGGTGGCACCCTCGAAGCCCTGCCGTGGAGGGAGTCAGGACAGATGAGACTTCAGACGACATGCACCCCAAGCCAGGCTAGACCTTATCCCCCAACCTGGGAAAGGCGCCTGTGGCCTTTCCCCAGTAGCAAGGCCCTGGAACATCTTCTGAAGGTCAGGTAGATTACTGGGGACCCCAGAGATGAAAGGAGGAATGAGTGGGTGGGGCCAGGAGGGTTTTGTTTTTTTTCTTTGAGGCAAGCCCAAAAGACTGGCCTTTTATTTTATTTTATTTTATTTTATTTTATTTTTTTTGCTGAGGGACGAGAGAGAGAGAGAGAGAGAGAGAATTGGTGCGCCAGGGCCTCCAGTCACTGTTATCAAATCTAGACGCAAATGCCACCTTATGTGCATGTGCAACCTTGTACCCTTGCACCACCTTGTGAGCCTGGCTTACATGGGAATCTGGAGAGTTGAACATGGATCCTTTAGGCCTCACAGCAAGCGCCTTAAGCCCTAAGCCATCTCTCCAGCCCAGCCCTGGGAGTTTTTAAGCAACACGAAACTCCAAGGCGACAATGGTCAGACTGACCTGGAATTCACTATGTAGTCTCAGAGTGGCCTCAAGCTCACAGCGATCTTCCTACCTCTGCCTCCCAAGTGCTGGGATTACAGGCGTGCGCCACCACACCCAGCTTTGGATGTCATTTTCATGTGACCCCATGGTATCAATACCCAGAATAAATGAACATTACTTAGTAGCATCTGGGTGTTGGCTCTCACTGTGACCTCCGCATTTGCCGTGCAAAGAGAAGATGACAGCCAACAACGGGGTGGGCTGGGGGGCTGCCTTCCTGCTCAGTTCTCATGTAAACCTAAAACTGCTTCAAAACGAACATCTGTTTTAAAACAAGGGGCTGGGCACTTGCATAGCACATGTGAGGAACTAGGTTCCTTACCCAGCATAGCATGAAAATTAAGTGTCTTGTTCTACTTTTTTTTTTTAAACAGAGTATTACTCTGTGGCTTAGGCTGGCCTTGCATTTAGAACAATCCTTCAGCCTGAGTGCTGGGATTAGAGGCACCATGCCTGGCTCAGATTTTATTTTTTGTTTATTTATTTTTTGGCTTTTCAATGTAGGGTCTCACTCTAGCAAAGGCTGACCTGGAATTCACTATGTTAAGTCTCAGGGTGGCCTTGAACTCATGGCAATCCTCCCATCTCGGCCTCCCAAGTGCTGGGTTATTAAAGGCATGCACCACCATGCCTGCCTGGCTCAGTTGTTTTTGAGTGAGCTGGAGGAGTGAGGATGAGAAGGTCCAAGGGCTGGGTCCCCACCCTCTAGACCCATGGCCCTGAGCATGGTGGGGAAAGGTGTGGGACAGGCCCACCCAAGATGGCAGTGGGGGGGTGGTCCTGCCACCCTCAGCTGCACCGGCTGGCAGGTACCTACCGCAGGGCACCTGCAGATGAACCCACGGGCAGTGTTAGAGGCCACGGCACAGACGCCCCCATTCTTGCACGGCTTGCCCCTGCAGCCATTGATGACCGACTCACAGCGGCGCCCTGGGTGAGAGGGGACAATAAGGAGACATCTCTCACAGCCACAGCCCGCCAACGTCACCATGCATGTCCGAGACACATACCCGTGTGGCCAGCACGGCACTCGCAGTGGAAGTCATTGACACGCTGCACACAGTTCTGGGTGCCACGTGGGTCACAGGGGTTAGACAGGCACTCATTGACATCGCCCTCACACCGCTCCCCGACAAAGCCTGGCGGGCAGGTGCACCTGTAACCTCCCACCAGGTCCACACAGGTGCCATTGTTGAAGCACTTGGGACTTCGTGAGGCCGGATCGAGAGTGGGGTGACAGTCATCAACGTTGATCTCACAGTGCACACCTGTGGGGTGAGGAACGCATGCCATCAAGGGGCCGGCACTGGCTATGTCTGGTCCAGCTCCATCTTGCATCTGACAGGCAATCAGGCTTGGCACCACCCTGATGCCCAGGAAAGGGGGGAGGGGTAGAGTGCTGGCAAAGCCCTACCTTCGAGGAGTTCCGTTTCTGGTCAACCCTGAGCTGCCCTCAGACCCACAAGGCCACATGAGTTCTAGCTGGTTTCAGGCTGCTTTTGGCCTGACTCGTCTGCCTTTCATCTAGCCATGGCCAGCCATGGCGCAGAGCTCCGGGGACTGGCCTTACCCTGAGTGCCCCAGGGGCAGGAACACTTGTAGGTGTCGGTCAGATCAATACAAGTGCCGCCGTTCTGGCAGGGCTCGGACAGGCACTCATTGATCTCCTCAGAGCAGTTGGACCCGTGATAGCCGGCCACGCACTGCAAAGACAACATAGGCGGCAGCTTAGACGAGGCCACGGCACGACGCCCCTCACCCACTGCGCAGGCCCACCACGCACCTGGCTAGTCCTACGCCAGTAGCTCTAAAGGGAGGCGCCACCAGCAAACCCTGGGGCACACCCCACAGGGAAGGGGACACGGCTTGGTGCCACTGGGCAGAAGTGAAACCTCAGGGCTGGCGCTGGGAGAAGCTGACGCTGTATGGTGCCCCCTGCATAGGGGTACCCTATGCCACTGCTCAGCAAGTTTCTTCTTCAGGCGGCCTCCCCTGATTACCTAGCCTGCCTATAATGGGACAGAACCCTGCACAGGTGTGTGCCACCACACCTGAGCAGACACTGGGTTCAGTCTGCTGTGATAAGCCAGCTCCCAGCTCCAAGCCAAAGTGCAATGGCACATGCTGTGATCTCCCACTCTGCACCTTGCAGGAATAGCCGCCTAAGTAGTCAATGCAGGTGGCTCCATTCTGGCATGGGCTGGGCGAGCACTCATCCACCTCGTCCTCACAGTAGCTGCCCATGTAGCCCGCCTGGCACTGGCAGTAATGCTTGTTGCCCTCGTTCACGCAGAGGCCTCCGTGCTTGCACAGGTGGGTGACGGCGACGCCTATGGGGAAGGGAGAGAAGGTGAACTCGGTGTTCCAACCCCACTGTGGGCCTGGTCCACCCCTTTCCCCGCTCCTGACCTGGTAAGCCCAGGTCATCCCAGGCCTGGGCTGGGCCAGGATGAGGGCACACAGGCCTGGCTGGTTACCTTGCTTTTGCGCAGCCATCTTGCAGGACATGCTGGGAACGTCGCAGTAGCGGCCGGTCCAGCCACTGTGGCACTCACAGCCGTACTGGGTGTTGGTCTGCCAGCACTTGCCACCGTTCTTGCAGGGAGAAGAGTCACACCAGCGCACGAGGTTCTGGGGACAGGCAGTGGTCAGACGCAACCTCCGCCAGCTCTGACTGGGCTGTCCTCTGTGGTGCCTACGCCTGGCCAGATCTGACTGGGATGCCCCTCATGTTGACGCCTCTCCCCCCATTGGCCAGTTCTGACTAGGGCATCCTCCTGCCATCCCCATCCCTGGCCAGCTCTGAATGAAGTCCCCTCTTGCTGTCACCCAACAGCAGATCAGAAAGGACATCACCCAATAACTCTGTGCCACAGTGGGCTGTGACCTCATCCCAGAAGCAGAAATAGTAAGCTCAAGACTGGGACCACATGGAGCTCATGGACACTCCTTACCTTAGGCTCATGTTTCTCTTGCTCACCCCCCCCCCCCAGTGCCCTCAACAGACCCAGTCTCCTGCTGCCTTCTCTTGGGCACATCCTACATCCGAGATGAGCCCTGTTCCCAGGCTGCTTCTTATAGATAGCCTGCAACTCTCGTCATGGATGTGAGCACCTCGCACTTACGCCTACCCGTCTCCTTCCGGAGCATGGGTTCACCCTGGCTCCATAAACCCACAAGGAGACCGAGACTCCTCTCTGCCTCTGTATCCCTGAGCCCTTGGAGGGCAGCACAACCCAAAGCTGGACACTGGGGCAGTGGAGACTTTAGGGGTCCTCCTGTCACATCCCTGAAGCCTCAGCTCACCTGGCAATTGAGGCCCGTGTATCCCTGTGGGCAGGTACACTTGTAGGTGCCATAGCTGTCCTGGCAGGTGCCACCGTGCAGACAGGGACGTGAGTCGCACTCATTGATGTCGTACTGGCAGTAGCTGCCAGTAAAGCCGGGAGGACACAAACAGGTGAAGGAGTTGATGCCATCCACACAGGTGCCACCATTGAAGCAGGAGCTGGAGGTAGACAGCAGCAGAGGAGAGGTGAGAAAGGTAGCCGTCCCAAAAGGTACCTCCACACCTGCCTTGCCACAGTGCTTTCACACAATGTCATACTTCCTTTCTTTGCCTTTTCTTTTTTGTTTTTGGGTTTTTGAGGTAGGGTCGTCTTGTAGCCCAGGCTGATCTGGAACTCACTATGGTGGCCTTGAATTAAAGGTGATTCTCCTACCTCTGCCTCCTGAGTGCTGGGATGAAAGGTGTGTGCCACCACACCCGCTTTCTTTCCCTTTTCTTAAACAGCACTCATTTATTTACTTATTTGTGAGCACAGAGAAAGAATGGACATGCCAGGGCTTCTTTCCACTGCAAATGAACTCTAGACACATGTGCAACTTTGTGCATTTGGCTTTATGTGCATACAGGGGAATTGAACATGGGCTAGCAGTGCCTTAACCACTGAGCTATCTTGAGTCATTTTTTGGCGGGGGTTGAGGTAGGGTTTCACTCTGGCCCAGGCTGACCTGGAATTCACTATGTAGTTTCAGGCTGGCCTTGAACTCATGGCAATCCTCCTACCTCTACCTTCCCAGTGCTAGAATTAAAGGCATGCACCACCATGCCCAGCTTCTTTTTTTAAATAAATCATACCGAGAGGGGCTTTACAGAACACACAGGTGCATGATGGTTAGAAGAAAACTAAGGGAGAGATCATAATAACTTGGGAAACATGTGCCAAACCAGACATGGGACTCACATTTTACACCAAGCCTCTAAGCAAGCAAAGCAAAAGGGGAAATAAGATGAGGTTAAAAAGATCCTGTTTCATAAAAGGAGGCTCACCAATTCCTCTGGATAAACTATAGGATTTCCTGGTTCAAAGTCACAGGAGGGGGTCACAATGGCTCTTTTAGGAGGGACATTTCAGTACAATGAACAATGCTGGACTCAATTAGTACTGAATGCCCACTGGGTTTAGGCAGACACGTTTGAGGTGCCAGACAATGTTTGTCCCTCATGGCCCATACCCTTCGCTACCTCAGTCAAAGCCGGGTCCCAGCAGACCCCCACAGGGTCCACAGGCCGGGGCCTACCTCTCCGTACAGTCAGGCATGTTGTTCTCACAGTGGATCCCGTTGAATCCCGCAGGGCAGGTGCATGTGTAGCTGTCCACGCAGTCAGTACAGTTGGCACCATTGCGGCAGGGGTTGCTGGCACACTCATTGATGTCTTCCTCACAGAAGGTGCCCTGGAAGCCAGGCAGGCAATCGCAGAAGGCTGTGTTGATGCCGTCGGTGCAGGAACCCCCATTGTGACATGGGTCTGGAAGGACAGATGGGTGAGCCTCAGACTGGCCTGAAGCTGGGAAGGTGGCACTGCCAGGCCTCACAGAAGCCTCTGAAGACAATGTGTTGGCTGGGGCCCCTTCATTGCACACTGATATCAGCTCTGAACCTGGGTCTGATCAGTCCTACAGACCAACCAAAGGTGACAGGCATCTTTCTAACCACCTACTGGGGGACACCAGACAGGATCTCAGCTTCTCCAAATCTTACCAATCTGTGACTCAGGATGGGCATGGCCTCAGAGCCTTGCACCTCAGTCTGACAAGGACCAACAGTCAGGATGGAATGCAGCCAGGCTCTCTGCCATCATCAGGTCACAGAGGACACTCAGGAGGTACCAAGGCGTCTCCGCCCTGTGTCACTTCAGCTGGATTGGGCAAGCTAGCTGCAGAGCCTTCTAGAGCCACTTGGTCAGCCCACGTGACATATGCAGCACTGCTCAGCAGTCACCTCCTGGCCTGTCTCTAGCATCTGATCTGGCTCCTTTTGGGCACAGCAGGTGGATTGAGCTGAGGGCATGGCCACCCAGGACCCTATGGCTGATATAACTGACTGGACACTGAAGTCATTTGTACCTCAGATTCTGAGAAGCTTCCTGCAATGCCCACCCAGGTGACGGGTGCCCACGCATAGGGATGGAGAGAGCCAGGTGCCACTTACTGGGCCGACAGTCGTCAATATCACTCTCGCAGTTGCGGCCTGTATAGCCGGCCTGGCAGAGGCAGCGGTAGCCACCGTTGGTGTTCTGACAGGAAGCACCGTGGCGGCATGGGCTCTTCACACACTCATTGATGTCAATCTCGCAGGTCTGCCCTATGGGGAGAGGAGGCTGGTTGGTCACCATGGCCCCTACATACACCCCCGGCCCTCTTCCCTGGCTGGTCTACCTAAAATGCCTCTCCTGAACACCCCAAGGAGCAGAAGGCTCCAGAAGTGTGGGTGAGACATGTCCTCCAATACCACCTCCCGCTCTGCAGCCTCCCAGGCAGGTGGCTCAGCACCCATGAGCTCTTCTCTGGAGAAAGCAGCCCACTCCCTCCTGCCCTGCCCTCCCAGCCTGGCCAGCCAGCCTCACCCTGCCAGCCTGCAGGGCAGACACAGGAAAAGCTCCCGTAGTCCTCGGACTCCTTGCACACCCCACTGTTTTTGCAGGGGCTGGGCGCACATGGAGCCAGCACCACCTCACACGTGGCTCCTGGGGAGAAAGACATGTGGTGGAACCCAGGCGCCTCGGCCCCTGGCATCTCTGGCAGGTTATCTGCTGGCTTGTTCCACGGGGAAGCAGAAAAGTAAATAAAACAAAATGTGCACAGGTACCCTGTGTGTGTCTCACCGGTCACATAGATCCTGGGGGAGGGGGCGAGAGTATAAATGGGAAGCTAAAGACAGAGACAAGCCTCTCTGCAGGTATCTCTTGAGCCTCCCACAGGCTGCAAGGCATAGTCTGGGTCAGAACACCTCAAAACAAGACACTGCTGGGGGTGGCGGCGCACGCCTTTAATCCCAGCACTCGGGAGGCAGAGGTAGGAGGATCGCCGTGAGTTCGAGGCCACCCTGAGAGTACATAGTGAATTCCAGGTCAGCCTGAGCTAGAGTGAGACCCTACCTCGAAAAACAAACAAACAAAAAGAGACAGCTATGCCAAGGCAGGTGACCCAGCCTGGTAGGGACCCCAGCCTGATGCCATCCTAGTCCCCTCTCCTTGCCTCTCAATGAGGAAGGAAAACCTTGCAGCTGACTGTGGGGCTCTGGGTCATAGAAGGCTCTCTGGAGGGGGATGGAACACTGCAGCCACCCCAACCCTATCCTACTGGGGAGCACAGGGTGCAGCCTTGGGCTGGGGCCGGGAGTCCAGTAACCACCTGGGGGAGCCATGTGCACCCCGAGTGACTCTCCCTGCGGCCCAACCTGGCTTTCCTGTTTACGGTCATGGTTGGCTCTGAGGAGCAGAGCGAGGAAACCTTATCTTCCTTGTCTCCACCGTGTCCCTAGCCTGCTGGTGTGACTTTCCAGGGCCCCTCTTTCTATCGGTTTCCACGGTGACCTGGGCAGGCAGGAACTTCGCCAGAGTTTCCGACAATTGTGTAAAAGGAAGCAGGAAGCTTACTGACAGGAAGCAGGTCAGCATGGCCCGGCTCCTCCCGCCAGCCGCCCCTCCACAGCAGATAGCAAAGCCTCAGAGAGGAACATGGGGTGCGCCTGGTTACTGACAGTTTCCTCGTTCACTGACAAGGGAGACAAAATCCAGGCCCCTAACTCTGATCAAAGAAAACAGCACTCTGCCTATAGGCTGCCAGGTGTCATGGGAACACAGGCAGAGATCCGCTCATACACACACACACACACACACACACACACTCTCTCCCTCCCTCTCTCTCTCTCTCTCTCTCTCTCTCTCTCTCTCTCTCTCTGCCCGAGCCCCCTAGGGATGGCAAGGGGTGGTCTCCAGAGAGCAACATTCTTCTTCCCTGCCCACCCTGAAGGGGGACACAGGGCCCAGGTGCTTCTGGGATTTCGGGTTTAATGCTACGCACACCTCTCCTAGAGAGGTCCACTTCCTGTCAGCCCCTTGGCAGCGCCCACGGCAGGGAGATGGGCACTTGGGGAAATGCCTCCCGCCTCTGCTCACCCAAACAGAGGATTCCTTGTCCTCTCACACACAGAAGCCACCATCAAAGGAATCCCAGGCCTGGCTGGTGGGGGAGGGCAGCCTGGCCCCCAGCAGCCCATGCAGAGTGGACACTGAGCTATGTAGGCCGCCAGCCCAGGGCAGGGTTTGCCTGCGGAGGAGCCTGGGGCTCGCCTCCCTCTAGGGCAATGCCAGACAAACACCTGGACACACTCACTCTGGAGCTTCCTTTCGAAGATCCTCTATGCGTATTTACCTGGCAACGCTATTCACAGATCCACCAAGTGTGACAGAGTCTAAAGGCTCCTTGGCAAGGAGCAGAACCTCCCGGAACGCCTAGTGAGCCACAGACACATTCAGCCCAATAAACCACCCGGCTCACTAGAGCCTCCCTGGCTGCCCGCACCTGTGTAAGGCAGCAGACAGTTGCACTTGTACCCGGCGACGTCATCGATGCAGGTGCCCTGGTTCAGGCACGGGTTGGACGCACACTCGTTGATGTTGGTCTGACAGTTTGGGCCTGGAGGGAGAGAGGGCAGTGAGTGGGCACGTGTCCCAGCCCAGCAGTAAGGGCCACGGGCCTCCTCCCAACCCAGTCACACTCCCTCTCCTGGCAAGCCACAGCCCCGGCCTGAGCCAACACCAGCAGCCACCGTGTACCCAACATGTATCTGGAAGGGGGTGCTGTGGGCTGTGTTGCTAGCCACGGGCCACCCAGAGGGACCTCCTGTGCCACGCCACCCACCCTAACTCACCACTGAAGCCTTCCCGGCAGGTGCACACGTAGCCACTGGTCATGTCTTTGCAGGTGCCACCATTGACGCAAGGGTTGGACTCACACTCATTGTTGTTGATGTCACAGTTTGTCCCACTCCACCCGGGATCACAGTCACACTTGTACCTAGAAAAAGGATCCTGCTGCAGCCTGGGCTCTGGGCCCTCCCAATGAATTCTACTGTGGTCCCATAGGATACTACAAGTCCTTTGAAGCTGCGCATCTAAGACCATGAACGTTTCCACTCCCTCTCCCTGGGGGACAGTGCAGGGTGCAACACTAGCGCAGGACGCAATGCTACCGCAGGGCCCATAGTCAGATGTCCCCACCGTGCGACTTTGACAACGTACTGACCCTCTCTGTGGAAAATGACTCAAAACAGTCCCCTCGAGGCAAAGTGGTGTCACACACATCACAGGCTTCAGCCGCTCTCTGGGACTGTCACACACTGTGTGTCTCAGATACTTAAGACCTACATACGGAGCTGACACGGCCCATAAGGACACAGCCCAGGGCTACCAGGAGAAGGCTGGGTCCATCTGTCTCACCCAGCCACCCAGGCCGTCTGAGAATGCCCAGAGCTTTGGGCCTGTGTGTCCCTGGCCTGCCCACCATACCCGTTGAGGCCGTCCCGACAGGTCCCGTGGATGCAGGGGTTGCTGTTGCATTCGTTGACCTCAGACAGGCACGTGGGGTCATGGTAGCCCTCAGGGCAGCGGCAGGTGAAGCCGGCGATGCCATCCTCGCAGGTGCCCCCATTGTGGCAGGGACTGCCTGCGCACTCATCGATGTTCACGTTGCACATGCTCCCTGCGCGTAGGAGGGGCTCACACATCAGGCCCGATGCCTAGGGCAGGCCCCATCCCTCCAGGAAGGCTCCCTGAGTTGAACTCCGCCCCAGCTGGGCCTCAGTTTCCCCATCTGCTAATCCAGAGTGGCACCCCACTGCTCCCAGGGTGTCATAAACTGCTTCACACGTTCACCACACTGGCTAGCTCGTTGCAGTCTTGCGGACCATTCTCTCCTGTGGGCTGGTGGGGGAATCCTGGGGCGGGGGCTATTGCTATCGCCTGAGACTGATGAAAGCCTGCGGCCCTGAGAGACTGGGCCTGATCAGGTGCTCAGTGGCAAAGGTAGAATCCAGCTTGCGAACACCAGCCATCTCATCACTGCCTGCAGGGCTGTCATGTGTGTCACAGACATATTTGTTTGTAATTTCGTTCACTTATTTGCAAGAGAGAGACAGAGGAAAGTGGGTAAGCCAGGGCCTCTAGCCGCTGCAAAGGAACTCCAGATGTATGTGCCACCGTGCATCTGGCTTTACGTGGGTACTGAGGAATCAAACCCAGGTCATTAGGCTTTACAGGCAAGCATCTTAAGCACTGAGCCATCTCCTCGCCCACAGCCATGTTTCGGCGCGGTACTGATGGGGGAACAGGAGGCACATGGGGTCCTTCCAGGCTTCCTATGGTCTCCACTGTTTTGGGTCCAGACCGGCAGCTTCATAGATGGGCAGAAGGCAGCCAGCCTGTGGCATCCCAGCCCTCAGACCCTTGCTAGCCTTGAAGTCCCCTGCAAAATATCTGGCTTATGTAAGGGCACTGGGGCTGACCTTAACGTCTGACCTCATCTTTGACCATCCCATAGCTGGGGTCCACTCACCTGTGTAACCTGGCTCACAGGCACACTCATAGCCGTCAATCTTGTCCAGACACGTGCCTGAGTCGCAGGGGTTGCTGGCACAGTCATCTAGGTTGATCTCACAGTTAGGTCCTGGGGAAAGAGTGACATGTGTTCAGCTCCAGATTCCTGTCTTGCCACAGTCCCCCATACCATCAGCCCCAGCCAGCCACCTGTGGTCCCCTTGAGGCAGAAGCAGACGTAGGAGTTGTCACGGTCCTGGCAGGTGCCCCCATGGCGGCAGGGCTGGCTGTGGCACTCATTGATGTTGGTCTCACAGTGGTGGCCTGTGTAGCCTGGCTGGCAGAGGCAGGTGAAGGTGGCAACACCATCCTTGCAGGAGCCGTAGTGACAGGGGTCAGGGTCACACTCGTCAATGTCCACCTCACAGTGGGTACCTGTATAGCCTGGACCACAGGAAGGTGCGTTTCAGGGTTAGCCACTCCTTGGACAGTTGACCACCTCAACTTCACGAACCCACTGAACAGAGCCAGGGCCACTGGGCCCGGTCACTGGTGTGTGCATGGGTGAGTGTGCAGAGTTTAAAATGTATCTATTTTTGCACGTGTGTATAAGCTCTCACGTGCCAAGGTGTGCATGTGGAGATCATAGGACACCTGAGATAGCCTCTTGCCACAACCATGAGTGGCTGATGGAAATTGAATATGCGTATAGGACATGCTACCTTTGGTATCTGACTGACATGGGTGGCTTAGGAACTGAACCCAGGCCAGCAGGCTTTGCAAGCAAGTGTCTTGAACTGAATCATCTTCCTGGCCTCGTTATTTTATTTTTTTTTCAGACAGGGTCTCATTCTACAGTCCAGGCTGGCCTTGAACTCATGCTGAGCCACCTGTCTCAGCCTACCTAGTGCTGGGATTACAGGTATAAACCACTGTGTGTAAGTGTATGTGTGTGTTGAATGTTTCAATGAGTGTGTTTGCACATGCATGTATGTGCAGGAACATGTGGAGGCCAGAGGACCTCAGGTGATATCCTTAAGAATACAGTCCATCTTCTTTCAGACAGCGTCTCTCACTGTCCCTGCTTCCCCAGTGCTTGGATTACATCACCATGCCTGGCATTTCCCATGGGCCCTGGTGACCATCCTCCAGTCCTCAAGCACTTCTCTTAACAATTTCCTAGATGGGGCCATTTATTTTTGAGATGTTCTCATAGCCCCCACCTGGGGTCAGAGCTGAGCTGAGCTCCTGGTCCTTAAACTGAGATGTTCAAGGCTCTAAACTGAGATGTCCTGATATCTGTCCCCTTTGCCACCATTTTCCACCCGAGAGTCCCTCACCCCTCCGCACCTTCCGTGCACACGCAGGTGTACGTGTTGGGCCCATCCAGGCACTTGGCACCATTCTTGCAGGGTGTGCTGGCACACTCATCCACGTCGTACTGACACAGGTGCCCACTGAAGCCTGTGGCCCAAAAAGAGGTGGCAGTCACACGAGAGTGTCACAGACTTTCAGCTGCTCCCCAATCCAAGCCCCAATAGTAGTGAGTGTCCACATGGGCTGCCCAGAGGGCACTTTGGGCCCAGAGAGCCAACTCCCAGGCTTCTCTTTGCCCCTTGCACCCTGCTCCTCTGATCAAAGCCCCTGTTCAGTGGGACCTTTGGCTGCCTCCCTCATCCAACAGAGGGGCCTTTTTTTTTTTTCCCAAACGGCCTCTGGTTGCTATGGTAACAGCCGCGCCAGGCTATGAATGGGGCTCCCCAGGCTCACCCATGTCTAGGACGGCTGATTTACATTTCAGGAGGCCCAAGATCTGGTTTAGCCCTGGGACAGACGAGACACCCTCCCAAGCCCTCCTCAGTTCCTCCAGACCCACCCCGGCCATCAGCCATGTAGGTCAACTCTCCACTGCATCTTCACTATCCATGGCCATCAGAAAGGGGACAGGAGGAGGGGCCAGGCAGGTGGCCCCTCACAGCCTAGGACATTCTGCAGCTCCCAGTCACTCTCCCCCTTCAGGAAGGAAGGGTTGTACCCCATCAGCAAGAAAGGCATCCCCAAACTCTGGTATAATGGGCCCAATAACTACTGCCCAGCCACGCTTTGATCTTTGGGGGAGGTCTAAAAACACCCCCATCCACCAGCAAGGCACAATCCCGGCTATCCCAGAAGCCTAGGAGCTGACCCCTGAAGCAGAGCTCGCAGATACAGGCCCTACAGCAGATGGGTGGGGTGGCCTCACCTGTGGGGCACTGGCACAGGAACTCATTGATCTTGTCCAGGCAGTGGCCATTGTGCAGGCAGGGGCTGCTGGCACACTCATCCGTGTTGATTTCACAGTACACACCCTCGTAGCCTGCGGATGGGGGAAGGTGAGGCTGATTACGCCATTACAGACCCCCCACCCACACACACACACAGTTGAGGACGCAGGACAGAAATGACCCATGGTACAGTCCCAGGACCCCAGCCCACTGTGGGCTCAACCCTGCGCCCACCCTACAGATCCTTGTCCCGGTTCTGGCTCCTTTCCCGGGTCTGCCTTGTGAGGCTAGCCTCAGTTTCCTAGCTGCCGCCCCACCCTCTGAGGCTACCCAGCCTCAGCACAACGTCCTGCTCCCTGTTCTTGGCAGTGTGTGCGCCCTGACAGGAGGTGATGTGGACGCACCGGGCATGCAGATACACTGGAACTCGCCAATCTGGTCCAGGCAGGTGGCGTCATTCTGACACGGGTTGGAGATGCACTCATTCACATCGATCTCGCAGCGGGGGCCCGTGTAGCCCTGCAGACACTGGCACTCGAAGGAGCCCATGGTGTTGATGCACTTGCCCGCATGCTCACAGGGGTTGGCTCCTGGTAGAGAAGGGCACAGGTGAGGGCGGATGTAGGCTCCCAGTCTCTGGATCACCGTGGTGCCCCAGCCCGTCCATCAAATGGGTCATGTCCCCGTGGGAAGAACCGGGTTGGCGCCCCACCCTCCCCCTCCCCATCCCGGAACCCGCACCTACCGAGAGCACACTCATCCACATCCTGGATGCAGGCTGGTCCCGTGTACCCCGAGGGGCAGGTGCAGATGGCCTTGCCGTTCACGGGGTTGGTGTCGCAGTTGGAGCCCTCGTTGCAGGGGTTGCTGATGCATGCATCGTTGAGGTGGCACAGCAGACCTGAGCAGGGGTAGCTGCAGTGAGCGGGCACCGCCTTTTCTTAGCCTGGGGATGGCTGACTACTCTAGTGGGAGCTCATTCCCACCTGACACCCTGGAAGAAGCTTCCAACCATGGCCCACTCAAGTATCCCACAACACGGAGGTCAGTGAGGTATGCTTGGCGCCAGCTGACCTTTCAAGTCCAGCGTGACCACTGGTTTATTGTTGGGAGTGTTACGAGCCCCACCCATATGTGATCTTTTTCTGTTTATATTTATATTTATTTATTTTTTTAATGAGAGAGTGAGAGAGAAGAGAATTGGCATACCAGGGCCTCCGGCCACTGCAATCAAGCTCCAGACACATGTGTGACCTTGTGAGCATCGCCTCACCTTGTGTGTCTGGCTTACATGGGCTATGGGCAGTTGAACCTGGGTCCTTAGGCTTCACAGGCAAGTGCCTTAACTGCCCCCCCTTTTTTGGTTTTTTAAAGCAGTGCCTGGCTCTAACCCAGGTTAACCTGGAATTCACTATGTCGTCTCAGGATGGCCTCGAACTCATAGCAATCCTCCTACCTCTACCTCCTGAGTGCTGGGGTTAAACGTATGTGCCACCATACCCAGCTCTGTTTATTTTTTGAGACAGGATCTTATATAACACAGGCTGGCCTCAAACTCACTATGGGTGAGAGGATGACCTTGCCTCTACCTCCCAAGTATTGGGATTGCAGGTGAGCACCACCCTGCCCAGTTTATGCCATGCTGGGGACCAAACCCAGGGCCTTGCACAGGCTAAGCAGGCACTCTCCCAACAGGGCTACGTTCTCGGCCCTGCCGCCACGTCCGACCAAAGCTAGTTCCCACCACTTTGCTCGTGGCCACCACAGGTGTGCTGAGCCAACCAAGCCCATCTCCTGTGAGGCCACTGCACTTACCAGTGCGGCCATGGGGACACTCGCAGTAGAAGGAGGCCACGCGGTCATGGCAGGTGGCACCATGGAAGCAGGCGGCACTGGCACAGTCGTCAATGTTCTCACTGCAGTCCTCACCCGTCCAGCCATTGACGCACACGCAGTTGTAGCCACCGTGGGTATTATGGCACGTTCCGCCATTCTGGCAAGCATTGGGCATGAGCTGACATTCGTCCACATCCTCTGTGCAGTACTGACCTGTGGCAGTAAGGAGACGGTCAACCCTCCTGGTCTGTAAGCCACCCTCCCCAGAAAGCCTTTCTAGGCTGACTCTTGTCATAGCCAGCATCAGTCACCTGATCCCCTCCTCTAGGAGTTATATTTTCTCATCTTGTCTTCTTCTCGGGGCCCACCTGGCTTGTCAACCCACCAGACAGCGAGTCCCTGAGGACAGCCCTGGATGCATCCCAGAAAGTTTGCCCTGAATTCCCTGACTTGCTTGGCTCAATGCTGGGGACTTGCTGCCCACAAGGACCAGTGGAGGCTAACATGAACTGACTCCCAAGTGTTGGTGGCAGACCGGACCCTGGGCAGAAGAGCTGCTCCCTCCCACCCACCATCCTCCTAAGGCCACTCTTGGCCCCCAGCCTGGGCTTCCATAGCATGGAACAGGCATCTCAGGCCTCC
Organism: Jaculus jaculus; assembly: GCF_020740685.1. Lineage (NCBI taxonomy): Eukaryota > Metazoa > Chordata > Mammalia > Rodentia > Dipodidae > Jaculus > Jaculus jaculus. Next base: position 150,233,263 of record NC_059102.1, on the reverse strand, counting down.
CCACCACTTCTTTGTAAGTAGAAGGCTGTCCCACCCAGACCACATCCCCACACACGTGCCTGTCCACTCTGGCGGGCAGCGGCAGTTGTAGGTATTCACACCATCCACGCAAGCACCTCCGTTCTTGCAGTTGTTTCCTGGACAGTCATCCACGTTTTCTTCACAGTTCTGTCCGGTGAAGCCTGTGGAATGTGGGCCTGCAGTGTCAGCCTCCACCCTTGGGGCCAGCCAAGGGCCACCTGCTCTCTGCTGGACTCCAGTGTCTCCGGTTCCTGGCTTGGCCTGTAATGCCTTACTCTGGACAAGGTAGCTACCCTTCCATGGCTTTTCCTGGTCCCTTGCAGCCGTCCGGATCCCATGCCCACAGAAGACAGGTTCCTTTCTAGGTGACTGCACTATGTATAAGGCTGGATGCACAGACAGAGACCCAGGAACACAGAGTACTAGAAGGTTCTGCCACAAGCCCTCTAGCAGTTTTTTTTTTTTTTTTAATATTTTATTTGTTTGAGAGAGAAAGAAGCAGGGGTTGGGGAGAATGGGTATGCCAGGGCCTCTAGCCACTGCAAACAAACTCCAGACGCATGCGCCACCTTGTGCATCTGGCTTACGTGAGTATTGGTGAATCAAACCTGTGTCCTCAGGCTTTGCAGGCACATGCCTTAACTGCTCCCTTTCTCTCCAGCCCTCTAGCAGTTTTCCGGATGGCTCATGGATATGGGGCCACCTACACACTGCAGCTCCCTAACCCCCCAGCAGGGCGGCCATACTGCTAAGGGTTCACACCAGGGGTGTGGGGAGGGGCGCTCCAAACTGGGAACTGTGCAGTGGGATCCAGGCCAGCCTGCTGTTTGGGCCTGTCCCTTTAAGGCACAGTGGAGCTCTACAGCACCCAACTCTCCTCCACAGTTTGAGGCAGCCCGTCCAGCCTAGGGCTGGCCCCCAAGGCGTAGCTCTGCAGTGCGGCTCTCCTGAGGGCCTCCTCAGCAGCCAGTTAGCCATTAATCCACTCAACTCCCGCTGGTTCAATGATCAACCCAGAAAGGCGAGTCTGGCAACAGCCAAACCTGCAGCCAGTTACTAATTAACGGCCTCTCTGGGGATGCCTTTGAACCCCTCCTGCCCTTGAAGAACCCACCTACTTGGTGTCTCCTGACAGACCCCCCTATCTGCCCCACCAGCCACACTGGATCCGAAGCCGGAGGTTGAGAAAGCAAAGCCGCAGATCAGACCCTGACTTGTAGCTCCAGTGAATCCCTAGGGACTGAGCTCCACATGCCTCTCTGTGCAAGGAGGGACTAACGTGAGACAGGGTCCTAGGCCAGGCCTGAGGAGGGGCACCCAAAGCCTAGGAGGCGCCTCTTCCTCGGCCCGCACAGTATCCTCCAGGGAAACAGGACTTGCGAGAGCCTGGGAGCATTGGGCAGGGCTCAGAGGCCAGAACCATTCCAAATCTCAGTCCAGGTCACACATGGTGCATGGCTGTGTTTTGATCTCAGTGTCCCATGTCTCCACAAGATGTAAGCCCCTTGGGGGAACCCCATGTAAGAAGGGGGGGGCGACCCGATGCAGGGTACCGGTGAACCCAGGCTGAATCCCTCCAGCAGCAATTTGGGTGGACAGCTCTCGTCCTTGCCTATCCTGACACAACCAGGTCCCACACCTGGGTATCCTCTCCCCAGGGGCGACACAATCACTGCACACAGGCCTCTGACAGCCACTCATTCTGGTGAGTGGGTCCCAACAGCCCTTCTCACGTGCCCATCTCTCCGTACCCTGGGTTATCCCATGCCAGGTAGTAGCCCTGAGCGGGCACAGAGTTCTCAGCATATCAGCAGCTGTGGCCTGCTCTGGAGGCTCCACCCTACCTTGCCCAAGATAGGCTGGTGCCAATTCCATGCAGGGGCTCCGCAAAAGAGGCTGCTCTCCCTCGCCTCCACTGTGCCCCAACACAGGAGACCTGACACCTGAGGTCTTACAGTCAAGACTGGCCCAAGCCCAGAGATCTGCTAAGAGCTAAGCGTGCGGGTGTTACCTCAGCCTTCCAGGGAACCTCGCTGGCCAGAGAGGCACAGGCAACTGTGGAGGGGAGCCACCTGTCACCCCCAAGTTTAACCAGTGACTTTCAGGAAATTCACAAGTGGGTGTCTGTACACAGAGTCCCAAGGCCAACTCTGTAGGCCAGGGGCGAAAGGGAGCTTCCATTTTCCAGGGTACAGAAGAGGCAAGGTGACCAGAGGGGGTGGTATAGCCTGAGGTCACCCCAGGTCAGCGGGGACTCTGCCCCCTAGCACCCAAAGCTATTCCCCATTGCCTGAGGCCCACCCCTTCCTCTTAAATGCCCATAGTGCAGTTGAGAGGTCTCAACCCTGGTTAAAAATCTTCAGGGCTGGGCTGGAGAGATGGCTTAGCAGTTAAGGCACTTGCCTGCAAAGCCTAAGGACCGATGTTCAACTCCCCAGATCCCACGGAAGCCAGATGCACAGGTGATGCATGCGCAAGGTCATGCATGTGCACAAGGTGGCACACACGTCTGGAGTTCAATTGCAGTGGCTGCAGGCCCTGGCAAGCCAATATTCTCCTTCTCCTTCTCTTTTTCTCTCTCTCATTAAAAAAAAAAAAAAAAGCTGGGCATGGTGGCACATGCCTTTAATCCCAGCACTGGAGAGGCAGAGGTAGAAGAACTGCCATGAGTTGGAGGCCACCCTGAGACTACACAGTGGATTCCAGGTCAGTCTGAGCTAGTGTGAGACCCTACCTCGGAAGAAAAAAAAAAAAAAATCAGCTGCTCCAGAATCTACTTAAACAAGAGCCGCAGTGAAAAGGATGTGAGCGGTGTCTGCCGGTCCAGCCTCCACAGAGACAGAAGGGGCAGCAGGAAGGGCACCACTTGGGAAGTGAAGAGTAACCGGAGGCCCCTGAGGTGCCCTATGTCTTACCTTTTACCTCTCATTCCCAGAGACGAGGGGGAAGCCCCAGGGGCTGCCCATGAGAAGGTGCTCCCTTGTCACGCTATGATACATACACGGGGACCTGGGGATGGCTTGTGAGCATTTGCAAAGGCAGGCTGGCACCCAACCCCAGGAGGCTCAGGACATGGGCAGGCTGTCAGGCCACCAGAGTGAGGGGGCTCCAGAATGAAGGAATTGCCAAGGGAAAGGTACCTCTGCCAGCAGAGGGAAGATTCTGGGGGTGGGGTCATGTGTCCAGCTGTCCGATCAAAGTAGATGGTTACCCCGGGGCAGAAATGGAACTGTGCGTGAAACCTGGGGTAAGTGGTGCCCCCAGCCCCCTGCTGGGGGTCTGTGACATCCCACCCCAACCTGCTCCTATACCACACACCTAAGGCTCCCTCCATGGACACCTGTCTGGAGACAACAGCCCCACCTGCCTGGCTCTCTGCTGCTGGTCTTCTCTAAGCCTCTCCCCCCCCCCCCAGGCTCCCTCCACACAGGACACCCCATTCTGCAACCTCTCAGGCACAGGTGCAGGCATCCAGGCAGAAGAATAGTATGGCATAGTAGGACCTACCTGGCAGACAGGCACAATCATGGGTAGTGTCCCCTGTAGGGCGGCAGGTGCCTCCGTTCTGGCAGGGCGAGGGGCTGCAGGGCACATAGGGCAGCTCACAGTGGGGACCAGTGTGTGTGGCACGGCAGGCGCAGCGGTAGGAGCCCACCTCGTTGTGGCAGGTGCCCCCGTGGCGGCACAGCCCAGGGTTCTGGCTGCACTCGTTGACATCTTGCCTGCAGGTGGGGCCGTGGAAGCCGGGTGGACAACCACAGATGTATGAGGACTCGAAGGGCAGGCACTGGCCACCGTTGGCACAGGGGTTGGAGGCACACGGGTCGGCCTGCTGGCATGACTTCCCTGAAGGAGGAGGGGGTAAGAGGGTCAGATGTGGTCAGGGTCTCTCCGGAAGCCCAAGACAGATCCTATATGCCATAGAGGCACCAGCCTGCAATTGACCTGAAGTTACCATCTCCATAATTCTCGGGACCTACTAGGAGACAATAGCCGTGTTTCTGCCCACAGAGAGGACTGGAGGTTGTGAGAGACCGAGTGAAGTGGCTTTGAGGTCTGTGCCCAGCAGTAGCCTCCTGGAGCCCACATACAAATGATGGCAGCCTACAGCATCTTGGCATGGAAAGAACAAGGGGCTGGGGCTGGACAAAGTTACACCATTTGTGGAAGCAGAAGCAGTGAGAGTTTAGGGACCTGGAGTGAAGCACCCCAGTACAAGACAGTGCAGGGCTGGCAAGGCCCTGGGAGACACTGAGCTATCCCTGGGTCACAGTCCCCAGCGAATATGAGCTGCCACAGGGCTTCAAGTCACAGAAGTCTGTCTGTCCCTCAGAATGAGGGTCCCAGCTACAGAGCGCGCAGCCACACCATTGTCCTTACCTGACCAGCCCGGGGGACAGCGGCACTTGTACTCTCTGAGGGTGAGCAGGTCACATGTGCCTCCATTACGGCAGGGGTTGGCCAGGCAGGCATTATCCAGAGGTGTCAGGCAAAGAGGCCCGGAGAAGCCCAGGGGGCAAATGCACGCGTAGTCCACTGCGCCGCCTTGGTCTATCACGCGGCAAGTCCCAGCGTTCTTGCAGGGAGTGCTGAGGCATGGGTTGGGGTCTTGGCATCGCTGGCCCACAAAGGCACCACTGCAGCTGTTGGCAGACACGCAGGGCAGTCAGCTCCCAGCCCTCCCACCTGTTGCAGCCATGGTTGCCCCCGCCCTGTGCACATAGCTAGGCTTGGGCTCACAGACCAGAGACGTTGACGGCTGCTTGGTGGGCAGAGGTTCTTGGGGTGCTGAAACCTCTGGAACTAGATGGCGGATGGCGGCACAACCTTGAGAATGCACCAAGGGTTGCTGAGCCAGTCACTTTAAGGTGGTTACTTACACATTTAAGTGAACTTCACTTCAAGATAGAGAAATAATGACTATTAATTGGGGCCAGGCTAGAGACTAGACAGGCTGGGATTTCAAACCGAAGGCAGGCAGACAGACGTGAGGGTATAAATTCACAGTGAGTCTCGAAGAAGCCCCAGCAGGGCCATGGGGGAGGGGGGGATGGGAAAGCGCTCTGTGAAACTCTCATTCGGGGAGGCGGCTGCTTTTCTCTTCCAGCTTCTCTGTCATGAATATGCATCGTTCGGGTAATAAAAGAGTTCATGGTTTCTTCGACTGTTCGTACATCAATAGCCCAGCAAAACCGCGGGAAGAGGAGCGGATGGATTGGCTTTTCTACTCAGTCCTTCTGCCAGGGAGTCTCATGCCCAAGAGGCTACGCTGGGACACAGGCTGGCACCCACTCCCTACCTACACGGCTCTCAGACAGACTCTCCCTCGGCCATCAAGCGCGTGTACCACAGGCCCAGCAGCATCAGAGAAAAAGCCCCCATCTCGCAGCGAGGGAGCAGCGCTCCTTAGCTCTGGGTGGGCATCCAGGTGGGCCGGGAGCCTCCTGCCTCTCCTCCCAAAGGCCTGACCCAGTCCTTGACAGAGGCAGATAAGTGTGTGTGCGGTTGGGGGTGTGTGGTTTCCTGCCTCCAGGCATGGTCGTACTTGTCCCCTGCAGGGACAGGCTCAGGGTCTGCCACACGCCAATCCCAGGAACCTCTCTCTTCATGCCTGGCTTCCAGAAATTGGGCCATAAATCCAACAACCCCCCCTCCACCAGCTCTGCACTTCCAGAGAAGGTTCTGGGAGCAGCGAGGCCAGGCTCTTCCCAGTGGCACAGCCTCTGAGGCAGAACGCACGCAGAGGCAAGGCCACAAGGGGTGGCAGGTGGCAGCAGCCCCTCCCACGTAAGGCCTCCCTCTAGCCATCATGACCTCCAGAGTCCACCAAGCTGCCCCTCCGTTTGCCACACCTCAGTGCATTCAAAGCAGACTGGAGCACGGCGGGGGTCCCAGGCCTCCTCCCCTGGCAAATACCAGCCTGTTGGTCCCTACTTGGTCCTGAACTAAACTTCTGTGTCAGTGTGGCCCCAGGAGAGGCTGCTGTAGGCAGTATGGGGTCCAGGTCGGGTGTCTCAGCGGCAGGACCGGGAGGCATCTGTCCTCCCTTGGGGTCTTTCATCCGTGTCCGCAGCTTGGGTAGGGAGGACACAAAATGGCCACTCTGGCTGACCATCTGTTGCCAGAAGCCAAAAGTCCCAAACCAACTGGCTTAAAGAAAACAAATCTCTCTCCGCCCCCCAGCTCCCCCCCACCCACCCCAGGAGAGTTAACTCAGGCCTTTGCTATGGCTCCTGCCCAGCCTGGGAAGTGGCAGAGAGCAGTGGGCAGTTGGCTCCTCCTTCGCATGGGCAGTCTGGAGTGAGGCTCTTGTGGCCAACCACTGAAAAGGCCTCAGCATCCACACCTGATGGTCTGAGGCACCTCAGGCTCTGGCAGAGCCACACTTGAGGAGTCTGGCGGGGGCCGGGGGGGGCGGGGGGGTTGGCGGGCAATTGCCTACACTACACTGCTCACAGATCTAGTTACTGGCTGACTTGAGTGGCCGCCCCAGGAGCCTGGGATCTACAGAATGGGGCTGGCCCCTGGGAGCAGCTCTCCTCTCCGGATCAATGCCCCTTTGTCGGGCAGAAGTTGGCCTCAGCCCACTTGGAGAAAAGGCTTTTTTTTTTCTTTCCCAGCCGCTGGTGAAGTCGCTAGGGGGTGAATGAGGGAGAGGGGGAGCTTGATCATCAAAGCCAAATGGAGCCATGTCCGAGCCACCCTGCAGACTCTGTGGGGGGGGGGGGCAGGCGGGAAGGCCTAGGCTCCAAGAGGCGGGAAGCCTGGCTTGGTGGGAGAGACGTGGACAAGCCGACTGCTACCCTGCAAGTATGTTAAGTCTGTCCTTGGTCCCAGCAGGGACACCCTGGGGCCCCCAGCTCCCTGAGTAAACCGCTGCTGGGTACCTCACAGTGAGAACACTGAATATTGCCAAAAGATCCAGAAGACCCTTGCCCATACTTCCTTTGCCCTCCAGCCACAGGCCCACGTCCCCACTCTGCACCCTGAATGGGGGATCCCAAGGGGAAGCCCAAGAGAACCCCCGGGGACTAGTCGATGTGGCTACGTTCTTCTGGACTAGTGGTGGAGGGGGGTGGGGAATATGGCCAATAAATCAGGAGCCAGCAGCACGGACAAAGGGCAACTGGGAGCAGGTGCGCCCGTGGAGGGGACAGCTGCTCCTGCCGGGAGCGGCCAGACGCCAACCCTAGCGGGTGGGGCAGGAGCCGGGCAGCCGGTGGCTGAGGAAGCTCCTCCATGGGGGAATGTGGCCAATGAGAGGGCCCATTGTCTAACCCTACTGCCACCTTGGGCTGGGGACACCACAGTGCAGGCATGTTGCCCGGCGGGGCCTGCCTTGGGTGAGGCCACCGTTCCCCGCCCCCACAGCTACAGTGTAGGCAGGGTCACCTAAACGGCGCTGTCCCTCAGGTGCCCAGAGACAGGTGAAGGAAGGGACTGACTGGGGTCAGCTTTGCGACCACTCTAAAGTCCCTTCTTCCTTCCCTGTCTGTGGCTACTTGCCTGGGCTGTTTTACTACCTGGCCATACAGGTAGGGACACCTGGGGACAGACACCATGAGAGTCATTTCCCCCACAGCACAGGCTATCCCTGAGAAAGTGGGAGGGATTTTGACACTTGCTGCTTAGCCATGGCCAAGGGCACCAAAATCCCCGTGACCCCGGAAGCACAGCTGCATCCCCTGCGCCAGTGGCCATTTGGTCCTCAACACGGGCAGGTAGGTGGGAGCCACGGAGCAGGCGCCTGGGCTCTGATGGGGAAGTCACACCTAACAGCAGCCTTGCCTGTTGGGGGGTGCTCCTCGGTGTGCTCAGGCCAGGGACTCATTGAGCGACCCAGGATGCTCCCCTGCCAGCCCTGCGATGCCTTCTACCTGGGACCTAGGAAAGCCCTCCTTCCAATTCTAAAAGGTAGGACTCCCTCCAGCAACACGTTGAGAGCAGCCCAGTGCTCCACACCCGGGGGTGCACAGCCTCCCATGGGTGGGAACCCCGCAGTGGTGGGTGTGCCCTCTCCTTAACTTCCTTAAGGCCATCTTAGAGAACCTGTCCCTCAGCTTTCTCTCTCCCTCTATTCCAGGGCTGTGGCTGCTTGCAGGTGAGTGGCAGGTGGGCTAGGGCCCGGGCAGGGAGCGTGGAGGGGTGGGCTTCCTTCCGCAGACACAAGAGAAGCACAAGCGGCCCCCCCCCGTGCCTGTGGCCCCACAAATGCCGCCCGTGTTTTGTTTAAGGCTTCAGTATTTCCACTGTGCTGCCTGCCTCCCGCCTCCCCTGCAGCAGCTCCATACAACGTGACTCTCCAGAGCCTCGGCAGGCAGATGTTGCTGTGACCTCTCACCCGGGACTAATTCTAAATTGTGCTGTTTTCTTTTCCAAACTAGGAGGCCATCTGCTGCCCCCAGGGAACAGATGACGGCTCCCTCCACCCCAAAATGAGGAAAGGATAGTGGCGGGAACTCCGTGGATCCTGCCCTCAATGGGTTTATGGTCAAGTGGGGGCTGAAGGGATGATGTAGAGAGTGAGGGGAGGTCTTCTGGAGCCTAGACAGCTTGGGGGGGGTCAGTGCTGGGGCCTCCCTTGTTGGCTTCTTGGAAATCACAATGACCAGAGGAACTTTGGGGTGGAGAAGGAGCCAGGCGGGGGCAGGGCTGTGGGACCCTCCTGATTCTGCCCCAGCTGCTACACAGTCCAGGTACGACACTCTGTTTGGCCTCAGTTTCCCTTGAATGAGGGTGGGGGGGGGAGGTGTCACAGGGGGACCTTAGACAGTCAGCAACCAGCATATCCAAGTTGTTATCAGTTGGGTAAATGGGGATCTCTTGGCCACATCTGGATTTGATTTACATGAGTAAGATTCTCAGGCCAGTCCCTGGGAGAACGCATTCATCCGGAAGACAAGATCACTAGTCTATGGAAACCAAATGGAACTGGGAAGCACTGCGGTTCTGGTCTACGATCCAAAGTGTTGGAAAGGACTAGACCTTGCAGCATGGTGCTGCACCACACACCCCGTCCCCATGCATCACCAGGAGTCCATGACATGGGTATTAGAGGAAGCCCTTGGCTTTGACCACCTCATAACCTGATACACCTGTCCCCAATGAAGCCACCCAGGTATAACAGGAAGAGAAGACTTCCCAGGGCCCCTGCCTATCTCCCCAAAGTCTTCTAGGCGGTAAATTGAGTACTCCCAATAGCAAAAGATCACTTCCTCCCCAGACACCTCACAACTGTCTGCTCCCAGGGAGCTCGGAGAATCCTGTCCCCCTGCGCACCCCTTCCAACAGTCCCAGTGGGCGGGCTGCCCAAGAAAGGAATTTGGGTCTGAGGCTTGCTCTGGGAGCTCCCAATCAACAGGTGGTAAACAATGTTCCTGTTCACGGTGGGCTCTGTCCAGGGTTCTCCCTCAGCCTGCCCCTGCCCTGCTTAGTTAAGATACAGAAAGTGGGCTGGAGAAATGGCTTAATGGTTAAGGCATTTGCCTGCAAAGCCAAAGGACCCAGGTTTGATTCCCCAGGACCCATGTAAGCCAGATGCACAAGGGGCACATGCATCTGGAGTTCGTTTGCAGGGACTGGAGGCCCTGGTATGCCCATTCTCGCCCCCCACCACCTAAAAATAAATAAATACAATTAAACAAAAAATAAAAAAAAAACAAAAGTTACAGAAATGCTAGCTGCCTGTTTCCCAAGCTATCCAACTGAACCCAAAGCCAGGGCTACCCTGTTACACACTCAACCCCCTGCGAGGCCTTCATGGGGTCAACAATCATAGTCCTGCCCCTGGCAAAGGCCACTGGTAGCAGGAGAGGGGTCCTGGGACTGCAGCTCCTTCTCGGGGCAGAGGCCAGCACAAGTTCCTCAAATCCCAGTGGGTCCCACCATCCTCTAAGAGGCAGGTGCTCACAGCAAGCTGGGCAGCGACTCGGTGACCTGCTGATTCCCACCCCCCAATATCCCACACCTGGCTCAGGAGTAGCTCAACTGAAAGGGACAAAACCCAGGAGTCCATAGGTCTATCTTTTCACCGCCCCAAATTCCCCCTCGACCAGCACCGGAGGTCCCAGGTTTCTACCAAACCAGCCTTGGTCCAAACCCCTGTGGGACGAACGGCTAGAAAATGGGAGTGTGACATGCCAGAAGCTGTAGCCTCCTGGTTTCTCACCCTTCTCTGCTCCTAGCTTTCATCTCCATAGCGGATAGGGGAGCTGCATGCAGGCACGTGGGAGACCGCCCAGCTCAGGGGCAGCAACGGCTCTGCTCTCATCAGGACGAGAACATGGGCTTAGAGGCTACAGTGCGGGTCTGCACTCTGTAGCCAGCACCCATGGTCTCACCTATCCCAGTAGCAGTGCCAGGCAGGGACCGGCCCCCTGCAGTCTAAGGGACCCTGCTGCTGACTGCCAGAGCAGCAGGAGGTTTGGAAGGGCAGTGAGGCCTTCCAGGAAGCTAAGACCTAGATAAGGGGTCAGGCTGGTCTGATGCAGACAAGCCCCAGGCACCAAACATTAGCCACTGGTTAGACAAGAAAGGCGGTAGTGGATAAAAGAGTCAAAGCCAGGGCAGGTGCACCATGTCCACAGGTGGCCGCGGGGGCCAGCCAGGGCTGGAACCAGGGTCCAGTCTTTCCGGCTCAAAGAGCCACTCCCAGCAGGTTCAGCTCTTTTGTCTTCAAATCTTTCCCTCCAGTTGCATCCTTGGGTGGTTTAAAATATGCTGGAAGAGGAAGCACAGGAAAGGCATTTGCTTCCTGGCCTGGCTGGGGGAAGCCCTTTGTGTGGGAGACAGTTGGGGACAGCCTGCCCTCCTGGGAAGCCACCTTTCCACTGCAGGGAAAACAATGTCTCATGGTGCCTGCTGTCCTTGTTGCTGCCTGTGGGAAGTGGTGCCCCTCTGAGGGGACAGAAAAAGGCTCTTGCAGGGAATAAACAACTTCCTGGAGTCGGTCCCGTGGGAAGCAGTGAGCCTCTGGGGCAAGGGCAGGAGACCACCCCTCCCACACACATGCGGTCTGGCCCTTCCACCACTGATGAAGGCGCCAGCCAGCAGACTTGGGTCACCAGGAATGACTGTTGGGGTGTGAAGAAACACCTGAGCTTGAGCTCCTGGTTCCACTAGGGACCATTTCTTACTTGTTGTCTCCAAAAGACTAAGCTGCAAGCAGGTGCGCTGGGCCCCTATGCACCCCAGAACGCCTGCTGCCCCCCTGAGTGGTCCTAGAACTTTGGGGCTGGCATGTGCCAGGGAGGCCAGGGTTAGTCACAGCCAAGGGTCATTGTTCCATGCAGGGCACAGCCTAGTCCTGCACCCCACAGCCATTCAACCAAGGCAATCCCATCGGAAACCACACAAACCAAGTGCTGCCTGGAATGCTTAGTCCAGAACTCAGTGAAGCCAATCATAGTAGACTGAGCTCCATGGCAAAGCCCACCTCTGCTTCTCAAGCAACTGAGGGGATAAAGGTAGGGGGCATGTCCTCCCCCAGGGTCAGAAATGGAGGCCATGCTTTTTGGACCTTTATCTCAGCCCTGAGGTGGGCTGAACCCATTTTTCAGATGGGAAGACCAAGGCCTGACATCACCTTTGATTCTGCAGTGCTTAACTCTTGCCGCCCTTCCCCCCACCCCTAAGGTGAACCAGCCAGTGCCCTCAGGAACAACTGCAAAACAAAGTAGCTGTGGCTCAGGGAGGGGGCGGAGTGAGGAGGGGAGGAGAGGGTTGAGATGAGTGCCCCTGTATCCCCAAGCAGCCCCACTCTCAGCCTGGATTTTGGCCGGAACACCTGATCTCTGGCCTGTGAGCTCGAAACACACAATGTGTTCTTACAGGAGCCGAAACACAAACTCCCCTGCCCGGGCAGGGGGTGGGGAACTCTGAGCAGGCTTGGGAACTGGGGAGCCATCACAAGGGTCTTTCTGCAGCCCCCTCGCCTCTTCTGAACCCTCTAATCCAGGAGAAGGGTTGCCTGATGCCAGCCATACGTCTGTCCTCCCCAGCTGTGAGTACTGGGAGATGTGGGAATGAAGCCTACATCCAGCTACCTGCCGGAGCAGAGTCAGTGACCGGCTGCTGGCTAGACGAAAGGAGGAATGAGCCTCAGCTCAGGTGCATCTTTCTACCAGCTCCCAGGAAACCCGCCCTTAGCCCAATTGTGGGGACTCTGGCCATTCCTGATTGGGTGAAGTGCAGGAAGTGGCTTTAGTGGCCCCAGAGGTCAACCTCATCACATAGCACTCAACAGCCACCCCTCCTGCCCTGGCCAAATGTTTCCCCAAAAGGGAAGTACCTCTGCTGCTGGCTAGGCCCTCAGTCCTCAGCAGACAGCCAGGGCCCATCCTAGCCCCGTTGCATACAAGCCACAGTGCACCTGTGGTCGACCAGAGCTCTCGCTCTGCCCCGGGCCATCAGAGTGCCTCAGGAGTCAGTAAACTCCAGCAGACTAAAGACAGCCATCCACAGCAGCCCACCCTAGCAGGAGCCTAATGAAAAGGCAGGGCTCTAGAGAGGAGTCTATATGGTCATACCGTAGGGGACACCCAGGGTGTCCCAAGCCTTTTGGTCTTCAACAGGCTGAGGGTGCTTTCCCTGTAGGGAGAGCGCAAAGTCCTGGGCTGGGTTTGCAAGTCCTGGACCCTCTGACCACACAGGCCTTGCAAAGTGCTGTTATGCAGTGGGACTCCCTCATAGGAACCCACAGTGATCTCAAAAGGAGATTCCCAGTGCTGAAGAGATGGCTTAGGGGTTAAGGCCTTTGCCTGCAGCCCAGGTTCAATTCTCCAGGTCCCACATAAGCCAGATGCACATGGTGGCACATGCATCTGGAGCTCGTCTGCAGTGGCTAGAGGCCCTGGTGCACCCATTCACTCTCTCTCTCTGTCTCTAATAAATAAATTAAAATACAATCCTTAATTTAAAAAAGGAGATCCCCAAATATAAACAAAACAGGACACACCAGCATTAAGGATTCACGGCTGACATCTTTAGCATCAGCATCTGGGGGGTATTCTCCACCCATCCTGGGAAGGCGGGGCCTGTCAGCCAAGGAGGAACTACAAGGCCCTAGAAGGAACTAACTCCTGGGCCCGAGCTTGCTGACCAGGGCCTCATCCCTGCCTAATGGGAACAGGGTGCATGTTTGGCTCCGAGGTCAAGCCCCAGCGGCGTAAGGCGCTGGCCTGCACTGAAGACCACAAGCCAGGCCTTCAAGACACCTGGCACTGCTCCTCACTGGCCCCAGGCCTGCCCCATCTCAACTGCCAGGACTGTTCAGCTTAGCCCAGCCCAAGTACACACACCACATGTGAATGCCAGGCCGGACCCCTCAGCTACATGGGCAGGAAACTGCCACGGTCTGACCCTGTCATAGCATGGTCCCTTGGAACTCTCAGCCCCACCTGGCCTCTGCCATCTTGCTCTCAGACAAGGCTGAGGCCGTCCTTATCTGATCCCCGAGAGGGGAAGTGAAGGAGCACAGCCCCACCCTCACTCATGGGGCCAACCTCTAGGAGTCAGGATCAACCAGGGCCCTTCCAAGTAAGGATGGGGAGACAGAGGCCCAGAGGGCAGAAGTGGGCCTAACCTGCCCCGCCAGGGAAAAAGCCGCACTTTGGAAGCCCCGCTCCCCCCCCCACCACCACCACCAAACCTCTCACTTCCAGTAACTGTGTTGTTTCCGCTCAGTAACTACCGAAACTGAGAGGAAATGGTAGGAGGCAGGTCCCCAAGCCCACAACAGTGTTGCTGCCACTCAGTCCCGGGTGATCTTTCCAGCCCTTACCACCCACGTTCCTTCTCACACAGGCCTGGCAACTGCATGGCCCCACCAGTCTAGGGACGGCAAGACTAATCCCTCCCCCAGGATGAGCTGCTTTCCCAAGGGTCCGATGTCTCGTCAAGGCCACACTCCTCAGAGTCCGGACTGTGGGCACAGGATCTATAGCAAGGGATATTCCAGACCAAACATACCATCTTCTGCAAATGCAGCTTAAAGTGTGCCACTGGGCCCCAGGAAAACCTGTTCTAGGGAGGGTTGGATAAAAAGTAGAAGAAAAGAACCAGGTGTGGTGGCACACACCTTTAATCCCAGCACTTGGGAGGCAGAGGTGGAATTGCTGATGAGTTTGAGGTCATCCTGAGACTACATAGTGAATTCCAGGTCAGTCTAGGCCACTGTGAAACCCTACCTCGAGAAACAAACAAAAAAAAAAAAATAAATAAAAATAGGGTTGGAGAGATGGTTGGTTTAGTGGTTAAGGCACTTGCCTGTGAACCCAGGTTTGAGTCCCCAGTGTCCATATAAGCCAAATGCATAAAGTGGCACATGCATCTGGAGTTTGTTTCTAGTGGCTAGAGGCCCTGGCGTGACCATTCATTCTCTCTCTCAAATAAATAAATAAACAAATAATATTTTTTAAAACTTAAAAATAAGAACCTAAAAACTAAGTTCATCTCAGCAAACACAAATCTGTCTGCTACAGAAGTTGGTATCAGGAGTGGGGTGAGATAAACCTGACCATGTGGACTCTGATCTTTTAAAACCTTTGTTTTGGAAGAACAGACATGGACTTGGTGCTTACAACTGAAGACACCTTCTGGAATGGTAAGCCAAGTTTTATGGACTACTCTGATGAAAACGCTAAGTACAGACAATATTAAACTTTAAGGCTTGGATTTCCAGGGGAAGGAAAGATTGCAGAGGACTTTGTTGGAACTGGGCTACTGACATAAGGGCTGGCTGCGTCCTGCTGCCCAGGCCCAGAGAGTTTAATCAAGGTTAAATTTGTAATGACTGATGTGTTTGGCTAAAAATATTGGACTGAAAAGTTTGTTTGAAAAACCTCAAGCAAGTTAAAACTACAGACACTGAGACTGGTTTTAGGTTACTAAAGGTGGGTTTTAGGTTACTAAAGCTGCTGTTGTCAACACATTAGCAATCTTAAAAAAGATGGCCCAACTGCTTTACATTAAAATAGAGAAGAGGCTGAGGAAAGAGAATCATAAAAATACAAACTCTTTTGGAAAAAACTGACTGAAAAAGGACTACTTTTCAAGGTTACAATTTATGTCATCCCTGAATTAAAAATATGGCTGTGTCTTACACACCTGGTATTAGTTTTAAAAACATAAAAAATATATGGCATGGTCATAAAGTGCACACAATTCCAGGAGCCACTGATGTGGCATGAGGCAGGGCATGATGACCCTGAGAGGCTGAAAGAGCCTTTAAAAGATGGGGCCGGAGAGAATAGCTTAGCAGTTGAGGTATTTGCCTGCAAAGCCAAAGGACCGTGGTTTGATTCCCCAGGACCCACGTAAGCCTGATGCACAAGGGGTTATATGCGTCTGGAGTTTGTTTGTGGTGACTGGAGGCCCTGGCACGCCCATTCTAATTCTCTCTCTCTCTGCCTCTTTGTCTCAAATAAATAAATAACATATGTGTGTGTGTGTGTGTGTGTGTGTGTGTGTGTATTAAAGAGCCTTTAAAAGATGAACTGTGGTTTGCATGGAGACCCAAAGATGTTTTGGATATACCAGGACTGTACAAGGGCTACCATGGTACACTGTTAGCTTGGGACGAACATTTTCCCTGGCTACTCTAACCAGCTGGAGGGATGAAATTAAAAAATATGGAGACTATCAGTCTCTGGTTATACTGGACCTAAACTGCAAAAGTTTGATGATGGTTGAGTTTACATTGTTTTAGTCTCTCCCTGCTATGCCTTATGCCAGTTAAAAATGTTTATTTTGTGGCCGGACGTGGTGGCACATGCCTTTAATACCAACTCTCAGGAGGCAGAGATAGGAGGATCGCCTTGAGTTCAAGGCCACCCTGAGACTACACAGTGAATTCCAGGTCAGCCTGGACTAGAGTGAGACCCCACCTTGAAAAACCAAAAAACAAACAAACAAAATATTTATTCTGTGCTTTCACATATGGAAAGTATTTAACTTGATTTTACAGGACTCACTATTTTAAGTTGGTCAAGACTGTTGGAACCTTTAAAATTGGACCAAACGCAATTTACAATGTGTGATTTTAAATCTATTGGAGGCCAAGGGTGGGATGTGGTAGCTTGAATATATGGCCCCCAATATATTCAGTGTTTGGATCTGCAGCCAGCTGGCTGGAGGCAATGTCACTGGGCCAATCTTAAGGTGTGGTGGTAGGTTTGAGATTTCAATCTAAAGATATACAAAGTGTGCCTGGGGGTTCCTGAAGTGTGCTGTGCTGTGTGGCTTTTGGCTTTTAGCCTTTTCTCTGTTTGCCTGGTCCTTTAAGAGGGGCCAACTTCTTCTGCCATTATGGAACCTCCCCTGGATCTGTAAACTTCAATAAATCCCTTCCTCCATAACTGTGCCTGATCTGGACGTTCATCTCAGTGAACCTGAAGCTGTCTGCTACATCTAGGAAGCTGGTGGCCTTCCCGACCCTGGCTCCCAGTGGTATGGGCTGTGACTTATGTAGGATGACCCACATGGGATGGGAGGCAGGAAGCCCTATGGCCAAGTGTCATCTTGCAGGACAGTGCCGTCTCTCCTTACCCAGGTCTCGGGATTCTCAGGGTGGTAATTCCCACCTCTCAAACCCTCAGCCTATCTAGGAGCAGGGCTGCTGTCCTCACACATGATTGACAGAGCTCACGGGCACTGAGCTCCCTAGGCCTAGGTTGAGGCTGGGGGCAGGCTGGGCTTTGGCACTACCTGCGGCAGAGTTTGTTCAGCAAATTAGTAGTGTCAACAGATGATAAGGGCCTCCTCTACCTGGCTCAGAGGACAACCACTTCAAGCACTTCAGACACACAGCTGACACCTGGCCAGGTGACAGGATAAGCAGGGAGAAGCCCAATGACAACTTCTCTCTTTTTTTTTTTTTAATTTTTATTTATTTATTTGAGAGTGACAGACACAGAGAGAAAGACAGATAGAGGGAGAGAGAGAATGGGCGCACCAGGGCTTCCAGCCTCTGCAAACAAACTCCAGACGCGTGCGCCCCCTTGTGCATCTTGTGCTAACGTGGGACCTGGGGAACCGAGCCTCGAACCGGGGTCCTTAGGCTTCACAGGCAAGCGCTTAACCGCTAAGCCATCTCTCCAGCCTGACAACTTCTCTTATCTGTCCATCTGGACAAGGCCAGGACCAGGAGAGTGGTGGCAGCCACTCCCAGCTACGCCCCCCACCTCCCAATTACCCCTGCCTAGGTAGAGCCAAGTGAGCTGGCTGAGGCTGGTGGTCCAGGCAGCCCTAGGGCGTGGCCTCATCCTGACATGACCTGAAGTGTCTGTCCCCTTTCCTCTTGGAGATGGGGTGGTGCCTGGCAGCTAGGTTTGACTGTTTGGGGGAACCACAAGTGTGAGTGTGAAAGCTTACCCTCCCCAGTAACGCTACCCCACCTTCCAACTTTCCTCATCCCCTTGCCAAGGCCCAATTGAAACCAGGACCTCAGACACTTCTAGAAAACTGCAAAATGGGCAGCAGGATCTCACTGACCAAGTGTTAGGCTCCAAGCCTGGGCCCCAAGCCCCAACCTCCCATTCCAGCAGCACCAGAGCTTCCAGATGGTCCCAGCTGTAGCCTGGGGGCCGGGAACTCTGTTAGGACGTGCCCTCCACCTGCTGGGGAAGTGAAGTTGAACTGTGGAGAGCCAGGACCCTCTGAGGTGGACGGTGGGTACCCCACAGAGAAACCATTTAGCCTAAGGGCAAGAGGAACGGAGGGCAATTCTTAGCCTAGCTAATGTACTCCAGAGTAGAAATGACAGAGGTCCTGGGGAAGTCAGTGGTAAGTTCATGGGGCCACCTCTCCAGAACACGTCCATCCCCAGGAGCAGCAGGTGTGAGGACCTCAGCAAAAAGGCAGCGTTTGGAAGCAAAGCCCTTCGCGGGAACTTCTATTCCCAGAATCCCATAGGTTTCACAGACGCACAGAAAATAACTCCCAAGTGCCAAGACCAACTAAGTCCCACCACTTGGGACAAGCCGGGGTCTAGATGTTTACCCTCATACCTCGGCTGATCAGGAAGAAGGCTGTCCTGGAGAGGAGATAGGGTGTACAACGTCCCCAAACCCCAGGGGCAACTGAGGGGGTCACCTCTGTATCTAGATCAAGGGTTGGGTTCTTTCCTGTCACAGGGTTCAGTCTTCCTCCCAGGGCACAGCCAGTGACACTGAGCTAATGGCCAGATCAGCTCACAGCTCCAGTTCAGGGAGGGAAAACCACGAACGATGTAGGCCAATGGGTGGCAGGGTCAAAGCCTCCCTTCCTATTGCTACACTCCGCCCCCGCCTCCACGGCCACACACACACCACCTCAGCTGCCTTGAGCTCCTTTATCTGCAGAGCCATCCCAGCCAGTGTAGATGCTGTCCAGTGCTGGGCTTCACCCCAAGGCTGCAAAGGGCCTTCACTCACAGGTGAAGCATTCCCACAGCTCGGCCCTCCATTAATGGAGGCTGAACCTAAGAGGGCCTCCTTTTTGCCCTCCCATCTTCCCACATGCTAGGTGGTACAGCAGCTGCCTTGTCTACATCAGATTCCAGGGTACAGCACTCCGTAAGAACCCTTGGTCTGGATTGGCCCTGCTGGGCACCTCCTAGCTCCTCCAAGAGGCTTGGCGCCTGGTGAAAGCTAAGGCGAGGACAGCTGTGAGGCTCTGGGCATGCCAGGTCACCCCTGCTGACTCACGTGGGAGCGTACCAGGCCCCACTCTGGGAAGCCTGCAAGCTACAGGCGGTCACCTAAGCCCAAGCCGTGCTGGACATCCAGACTCCTGGCCCACCCACTCCAGGCTGAAGTGCAAGGACTAAGCCAAAGGCCACCTTGTGGCTTCAGGCGACTGAGATCAATCCTCCGAGGAAGGCGGTGCTGGACCTCACCTGCATGGACGCACAATGACAACATGGTGCTCAGAGAGCAGCAGACGCAAAGGCCAAGGAACCCGGTGGCGTCAGTCTCAGGAGACGGAACAGCAAAGGCAGAGGATTTGGGCAGAGGGCAGATTAGTGGGTACTAAGGGTGGGGGGGTTGGTGAGACACTGCCTTTAGGGTGATTAAGAAGTGTGGGACTGGGGCTGGAGAGGTGGCTTAGCGGTAAAGCGTTTGCCTGTGAAGCCTAAGGACCCCGATTCAAGGCTCAATTCCCCAGGACCCACGTAAGCCCGATGCACAAGGTGGCGCACGCATCTGGAGTTCATTTGCAGTGGTTGGAGCCCTGGCACACCCATTCTCTCTCTCTCTCTCTCTCTCTCTCTCCCTCTCCCTCTCCCTCTCTCTCTCTCTCTCTCTCTCTCTCTCTCTCTGCCTTTTTGTCTGTCTGCCACTCTCAAAAAAATAAATAAATGATAATTTTTTTAAAGGGTGGGCCTGAGCTGGGCTTGGTGGCACATGCCTTTAATACAGCACTCGTGAGGCAGAGGTAGGTGGATCACCAAGAGTTCACCCTGCGACTCCATAGTGAATTCGAGGTCAGCCTGGGCTAGAGCGAGACCCTACCTCGAAAAATAAAAGAAAGAAAGAAAAGAAAAAAGAAAGTGTGGGACTGGGTAGGCGTGTTAGTTGTGTAACCTGTGGGTGTGCACCCCATGCACTTTTGGTGGCTTGAATGACAGATTTCACAGTGTGGGTAATTCACCATGCAAAGGCCCCATCCCTGCCAGCTCAGTCCTCAGTGCCTTGGGCTCTCAGAGAGAACATGAGAAGGGGCATCTACTGCCCTCCCACCCTGCCAGTCACTCCCTTCCTCTGCAGGGGCATCCCCAGCCCGAGGCCAGAGCAGGCACCAGCCCGCAGAACTGCCCTACCACACACTGCCCAAATCCTGGGTGCTTCTGCCTGTTACAGACACCATTCACCTGCCAGTCATCCAACACCCTGCACGGACACAGTCAGAAGGGGGTCCTGAGGGTTCTGTCTGCATAGAGGGGGAAACTGAGGCCAGGGAGGAGACACAGGTCTGGCGGGTGGGGGGGTACTGCTCATTAAAACCAGCTGGACTCTGTATCATCAAGCTGGCGGGTGCCAGGGTGTGTCCTGCCTAGGAAACAAGCCAGGGGGTTGGGGAGGAGGGTGGTCAGACACGTCCTAGCCTAGTCACAATGCCCTGAAGGCAGCCGCTCGTTAAAGTGGGTAATGATTCCCCCTCAGCCTCTGGGAGAGGTCTGGAAAAGTTCTGGATACGCCTGCACATGAAGGTGAAAGCTGATGCAAGCCAGCTTGTTTTCTCCTCCCCTCTCCCCCCTGGCCACTTTACCTCTCGGCCTCAGTTTTTCCCACCTGTAAACTGGGGATGAAACAAACAGGGCTGACTGGCTGATCCCTCAGGGAGGACTCAGTGTGCACCGCCCACCAAGTTTACAAGGCAGGCAGATGAAAGTCACTCCGGGCATGCTGTTGCCCTCAGGTTTTTGAGGAAAGCGATGTCTACGCTAGTCAACTACAAAGCCACATCCTCTCACTATTTATAGAAGAGACATGAAACAAGAAAAGGTCCCTTCCCACACGAGATGGTGCAGCCCCTCGGTCCAGCCTGACCTTGCCCTGTGGGCCTCCTCTGCCTATGGTGAGGTCTACTACCCTATCACAGGGGCCTTGAGTGAGGACCAAAGGTAGTCTCAAGCCCTCGGGAAGCGTCAGTGTATAACCACAGCAATGGCATCCTGTGGAGACCCCTCATCTGCCATCCCAGCTTCTGAGGACTCCAGAACCCCTCTCTGAACTCCTGCTCAACCACACTAAGCTCAGGGCCTTGAAACAGGGCTTTCCCCTGTCTGCCCTGCCCCACCTTCTTCCTGCTGAGGTCACAGCTCGCTCTCTCTCTCCTTTTAGTATTATTATTAACTGTTCAATGGAAAAACGGCTGGCTGCTGGCCAGAGGCAGGGCCGCCTACAGAGGCACCTTTCTTTAGAGCACCCAGCTCCCCATGGTGCCTGCCCGGTCCCCGCCCTGCTGTTCCGGTGCCTGAACATCTCCCCACAGGTTCCTTGACAGGTGAAACTGTGCCGATTTACTCCTCACCTGTTTTTCTAACCTTTCTCCTGAAGGCCAAGCACAACACTTCACAGACAGGAGAGCCAGAGACAGCCTGGGCTCTCATGCTGGCGGGGGGGGGATGGGACCAGGTGACATAAGACTCATAATGTTGTATGGCCCCTCCCCAGCCTACAGAGTCACTCCCCACTGAAGTCATACTCTATCCCTGCTTCCTAGCAGAGCTGGGAAATGAAAGGCGGCTTGTAGTGATAAGGCATGCTCTGGAGGAACGGGGGGCGGGGGGGGGAGACGGGGGACGGGACACCGCAGGGCCAAGCACAATTTCTCTGAGTCTCTCTTCCCTACTTTTTGTGCCCCATCCCAGGGGAGGGGGGGCTGATGGGAGCCACAG
Organism: Jaculus jaculus; assembly: GCF_020740685.1. Classification (NCBI taxonomy): domain Eukaryota; kingdom Metazoa; phylum Chordata; class Mammalia; order Rodentia; family Dipodidae; genus Jaculus; species Jaculus jaculus. The sequence continues at coordinate 150,211,863 of NC_059102.1, read as the reverse complement.
CAGGCCATGGAGGGACAAGCCAAGCTGCTGTGTGTCACGTACATGTGCTAGATGACTCTCTTGCGTTTCACTGGCCCATTCCTGTCTCTGGGACACACTTGGTGTGAGACCCAGCTCGTCATAGCAGGTAGATGCTCAAAAGTGTCTGTCAAAGGCTCAAAAGATGGCTTAGCTGTTGAACGCACTTGCCTGTGAAGCCCCAGGTCCCAGGCTTGATTCCCCAGTACCCTCGTAAGCCAGATGCACAGGTGGTACATGCATCTGGAGTTCGTTCACAGTGACTAGAAGCCCTGGTGTGTCCATTCTTTTTTTCTTTCTTTCCTTCGCCCTCCCTCTCTCTCTCAAATAAATAAATAAATATAATTTTTTGTGTGGTTTTGTTTTCCAGAGGTAGGGTGGCCTCAAACTCACAGTGATCCTCGTGCCTCTCCCTCCCTGAGTGCTGTGATTAAAGGTGTGCACCACCACGCAAAGCCAAATAAATAATTTTTGTTTTGTTTGTTTTTCAAGGTAGAGTCTTGCTCTAGCTCAGACTGACCTGGAATTCACTCTGTAGTCTCAGGGTGACCTCGAACTCACAGAGATCCTCCTACCTCTCTGCCTCCCAAGTGCTGGGATTAAAGGCATGCACCGCCATGCCCAACTACAAATATATATATATTTTTAAAGTGTACGTCAAAGGAAGCAAAGAAGGCTGCTAACTGCAGCCATGTCTGGGGCTAGAATCCTAAGACTCACCAAACCCCTTCTTAAACAGTGCCCCAAACTAGACCCACCAGGTAAAACCTTTGCAACTCTAAATTCCAGGTCTTTAAAACCAGCCCCATCTGCTCATCAGGACAAGGTGGAAGGACGCCAAAGTGTCTATTGCACACTGCTCTAAAGCAGCCATACACCAAGACGGTCCTGCCTCTCTGTTTTGATTTATAGGTAGGGACGTGGAGGCCCAGCGTAACCCAGGATCATGGAGCTACTAAAAAGCTGAGCCAGACCTCAAATGCAGGATGTCCTAAGCCAAAGCCCATCACCCACCAGCCTGGGTTTCTCTGGACACCAAGGTTCACCAAAGTCCTGTGACCACTTGGAAAATGTCTCCATCAACTTTTGACTTCAGGGCTGGAAAAATGGCTCTGTGGGTAAAGTGCTTTGCTGCATAAGCATGAGGACCTGAGTCCGGATTACAGCACCCACGGAACATGCCAGGAATGGTGGCGTGGGGCCTGTAATCCCAGGGCTGGACAGGTGGAGAAGGGCAGATTCACTAGGGCTTACTTGCTGGCTAGTCAAGCCAAATCGCTGAGCTCTAGGTTCAGTGAGAGACCCTGTCTCATAAATAAATAAATAAATAAATAAATAAATAAATAAATAAATAAATAAAGTGGAGAACAACTGAAGGGGATATGGAATGCCAGACTCTGGCCTCTACATACATACACAGCACCAGCACACATGTGTGCATGGGTGGCTATATACAAACATACATGAACATATACATGCATACCACACACACACATACACATGCAAAAAAAAAAAAATCTGACTTTTTTGCAGGTGGAAATAAGTGTCTCATGCCTTTAAGTCATTTCCAGGATTACCAGCTCAGAGCCAGCAGCCCCAGTAAGCCTTCTGGCCAGTAAATGCATGCTCCCCCAAGTGAATGGGTCCCTCTAGTTCTTCCTGCCCACCCTGTAATCAAACAAAATAAGGTAAAGTCCCCTTCAGCATTCTCCTCACCACTCATGGGGTCCACAAGGAGGCCACAGTGCCCCACCCCAGGTCTCCCAAACTAACTCCAACATCCCATTGTGCACAGCAGCTGCCCAGACTGTGCCCTGCCTACAGGATACGTAGCCAAGCCTTTCCTACAAGGCTCACTGGCTAGTCAGACCTCAGTGGCACTGGACCTCATGGGAAGTCATTTGGCACCAATCCTGAGCCCTGCCCTGACTGGCAGCTTCTGGGGCAGGTTTCTTCTCTTTGGGGTGGAAGAGATGATTCATGAGGTTCTACCATGCCAGCATGTGACTCCACATTTCCCAGGCTCTGCTCTGAGCAGCTGGCACCAGAAGTCAAAACCTTGTACAGGGTCGTTGGTGGCTGGGTGTCTCAGAGGTCTATGGGCTCAGAGCGTGACACCCCAGGACCCTTCTGAGGAAAGAAAGGTTTCGTCCCTCAGCTAGGACAGGCTAGCCCTCCATGCACTCACCAACTCCTGGGTAGACCTCTTGGGGCCATCTGAGGATGTTGGCGGGAATGGGGAGGCAGAGGCCACCAAGGAGGAGAAATGTTCTCAAGCGCCCAAGCCCACTCAGAGAAAAGGGCCCCACTCCGTATTCGTGGGCACTGAATCGGGACCTGCACCCATTCTGAGTCAGGCTTGGCTATGGTCTTGGCCTCTAGTTGTGCTGACCAGAAGTGGGAACATCAATTCTACCTTATTGGCCTCATGGGATATGCACAACGGGATCTCTGTAGGCAGAGCTACGAGCCAAACAGAAGCAGGCTTCCTGCCAAGGAGGAGGAAGGCATAAGAGTCCAGTGGAGAGACAAGGCAAGGCACCAAGATCCTTACTGGTGGCCCCGTTTGGACTACAAGGGGCTTATAAACAACGTCTAGGAAGCGTACCATTAACTCGAAGGGTCTTAGCCCAGATGCCAAGGAGGGACTACAGCAAGCAGTCTGAGCCCCAGACACAGCGCTGCCAGCCTGGCCCACAGCAGGTCAGGCTGTGCGCATCCTCTCGCGGGGCTGGGAAGAGACCACTCCCTACCTGCTCCCAAGCACAGCAGCTCTTCAGCGACCTCCCACCCCAAGTCCTGTACAGAAGTAAGATTCTCAGCCATGCCCTGCTAGGGTAAGAGGCAGGCTGAGCAAGGACCATGGTGGTGGCAGTGGTGGCGGGGAAGGGGGTTTGCATTCTGGGAAGCCACGCATAATTAATCACAGGGCATTAATCGCCTCCCAACAATAGCGGCTGCCCTTCCACTAAATCCCAGCTGTCGGCCTCTGAATGGAAGGAAACAAGATTTAGGGCATCAAGCGTCCGTGAGGCTTCTGCAGGGAGAGAAAGGGGCCCCCAAAAAAGCAGGAGAAAAAAAAAAGCAGTGTGCATTCATTAGCGTCTGACAAAGACACAATCGGCTTTGTCCAATAAACTGCTCACAGACCTGCTTAATTGGCTTCAGTGAGGGGGGCGGGGGCCAGGGAGGAGGGGCTGCCTGCCCACAGGCTGGGCACTGAAGGCAGCAGGCCGGCGTTGTCAAGGGGATGGGCCCTGCAACAGTTGGAATGAGGGCGCGCCTAGCGGGCTGGAGCCATTTCTGTCTGCAGCCTCCAGGGGAGGGGAGGCCTCAGCCTCCAGCGCCTCATTATTCCCATCAGGGATGAACTCAAGTTGAAGGGCATTGGCCACAGCAGAGAAACTTCCCGCCGGTGGCTGGTCCTCACAGTCAGCCAGGCAAGGAGCAGGTCCCAAAAGGATTTCCCAGCGTGCAACAGACCTCCCACCACCACCGCCACCAGTCACGCCCATTTTACAGCTGAGGACCTGAGGCCTTCTCAGCCTGTGGAGTCAGAAGGCAGAGCGGCAGCTGCCAGGGCAGAAACCAGACTCCAGCAGTTACTCACACCCACCACCCAGGCAGGCAGTGCCAATCAGGTCTGTTCCAACTTCTCTCAACCTCACCCTGAACCCAAGGCAGGGGGTGGGTCTTGTCTTAAAAAGAAAAAAAAAATTTCCTGCCTTGAGCTCACCTGCCCAGAAGAGGGCTCCTGGGTGACAGGTGGTGGGGGCTGGGACTCTCAGTATGTGCTCTGCAAGCCCCACCCCCAGAGATTAATGTTCCTCAGGTACTTAAAGAAGAATTAGGGTGGTATGGATTCCCTCATAGTGCCCCAGGAGCCCAAGGGGGCCCACGAAGGAGTGTGCCAACCTCCAGGGGCCAGAGCAGCTCCACACGCGGCATAATTGCTGGTGATTAAGTAATTGCCAGACTTTGTCCAATAAAAGTCAGCACGTGACTGCACCCAGCCTCTGGGGTGTCTTCAGAAGACAATGGCCCAGTGTTCTGTCCCCAGAAGACAGGAGCTCTGCTCTCAACAAAAGCAACAGGTCCCCGCAGGGGTGGCACTGACAAAAGCAACAGGTCCCCACAGGGGTGGTACTCACACACAAGCCTCCGTGCCGTTGGCCACTTCACACCTCCCTCCGTTCAGGCAGGTCCCACCTGGCTGGGAGCACCTCAGGCCTGAGAAGGGACAGGAGAGAAAAGTCAGCCTGGGACAGTGATGCTCTGGAGTTGCTCCGACTGGGAACACCAGAAGCCCTTGAGAAACCCAAGGGACTTCAACATTCTTCTAAGACTGGTGCAGTCTGAAAAAAAACGAGGACGGGGGTGGGGGATCAGGTGGGCTAGGTGGCAGGTGGAACAGGTGGCTCGGAGAGGGAAGAAGTGGACAGCAGTTGAAAGCGCTGAGACACAACCCACCCCCCACCCCACCCGAGTGAATACTCCTTAAGGACCCCGTGCCCCGCAGGCCCCCAACTTAGGGAGCCCTAGCAAGTCCCCAACCAGCCTCCACGATTGCTTCTCACGCAGTTCAAACACAAAATGCGAAGGGGCCGCGGGGGGGGGGGGGCGGAGGCCACACTTAGCTCCCCCGCGTGGGAAAATGCGACAGCTGCGAAGCCCGCAGCCCCGCCTGCCAACAAAGCGCTGGGCCCGGGAATCAGAGCTGCCCATTGTCGCGCCAGAGCCGCCTCCTGGGGCAGCGGGAACCTGCTCCGCCTCCACCGACACCCAATACCTGCTCTAGGGCATCTCCAGGGGCAGCCCCCAACGCACCCACAGAGGGGGTCGAATGGCCTCCATTTGGAAGAAATTCGACCCCATTCTCCGGATGGGACCACTAACCAAGTCTCTCTCAGACCATCTTAGAAATGTGGCCCCGTGGAGGGTCCGGGACAGGGTGTCACATGGAACCCAACTTTAGGGAAGAGGACGGCCACTTCTCCCCTCCAATTTCTGGGGGGGTGGGGGGAAGAGTGGAGTTAACTACTTTGAGACTCCCCAGGAGCCCCGTAAAGCGGACAGAGAAAGAAATAAGCGTCCCCCAGTTCCAATCTCGGCTCGCGCAAGATTCCCAAAGTTCCATCCCTCAAAGTGAAAGTCAGCCCCCCTACCAAAAGCAGCAAGCAAGCCGCCTTCTACACACCGCCCTCCTCGAATGTCTATGAGCCGGGCAGGGGATCGCTGATGGCTGGGTGGGGGGGGGGGAGACAGCGGCACTGGGAGCCCCAGGAACAGCGCCCCCGCGCCGGTCAAGGCGAGCGCGGCGCCCCGGACACCACATCGCACGCCCCAACATCCGCCCCAGCGCGGACCAGAGACGTAGAAGAAAGAAAATAAATGGCCCCAAGAAGCAACAGGAAACCAAAACCCATTCAAATCGAAAAGTAGCAGGCAGCCTGCCCGCCCCCGCGACGAGCCCCAGGCGCGACTGCCCTGGGGCTGGGCCTCCGGGGCCCCAGCGCCCCACGCCGGGCTTCTAAAATCTTCAAACTTGGCTCCGGGCACGGGTAATGAGAGAGTCCCTCCGGAAAGGGGAAGATCGAGGAGCACGGTCTGCCCGTCCCCGCTTCCCCGCCATACCCTGCCGTAGGGACCCAGTCCCCCATTGCCTGACCGCCAGTTCCCGCTCCCCACCCTGGCAGCTGGTTTCCTCACTCCCAGCCAGCCGGTGCGCGCGCGGGGCGCTGCCAAAGTTTTCCAAAGGGGCACGGGAAGTTGCGGGTTCGCGGGCGCCCTACCTTTTGCAGCGAGCGCGGGCAGCAGCGCCAGGCTGAGCAGGAGCGCCAGGAGCCGCAACATGCCTGCCCGCCGGCTGCCCGCTGCCCGGGCAGCAGCCTGTGGTGGTGGTGGTGGCCGGCGGGGCTCGGGCGCACACGCGCGCGCCGGACTGTCCCGCGGGCGGCTGCCCACTGCTGCCCTCTCTTTCCTGGCTGATCGGCGGCGCAGGGTTCGCGGAATCTCCCGGTCCCACTCGGCGCTCCGGCTCGTTCCTTCACTGCGCTCGCGCCCGCGCCCCGCGCCCGCGCCCAGCGCCCCTGCGCTCCCTCCCGTGGCCAAGGCACTACTGAGGCGCAGGGCTGGCGTGCGCTCCGCCCCCGTGGGGTCCCGCCCCGGCCCAGCCCCACCCCCGCCCTGCCCCGCCCCGCCCCCGATTCCTCCGCACCCCTCTCCCCGGCGTTGGCCGCTTCCCTCCCAGCGTCCCTGCCTGCCCCTCTTGCCTTCTCCGGCTGGGGCAAGTGTCCAAAGCCAGGACCCTCTCGGGCTTGAGAGCCTCGGAAGTGCGGAGCGGTGTTTAGGGAGTGGGCGCTTAGGGACTACTTGTTGTTCGAAAGTTTTCAGAGGCCAAAAGTTTGAGCTGGGGCTGCGGAAGGATCTAGCTCTGATTGTCGCCGTCCTTGGCGACATTTGGCGACGATTTGCATCTCTATAGCAGAGGAGATGTGGGCTGAGTGGGAAAAAGCGAAGCTGCGGGGAGTCGTGTCCAAAGGGGCGCTGCGTCTGGGGACATGGGCCGGAGCGATTGAAATCAACTTTGGGGGTTCCCCAGATCGGCGAGCTTAGAAGAAATCGCTCCCTGGGTAGCAGGGGATGAGTCCCTGGTCCAGAGGACTCCCCTCCCGGGAGCCTCGCGGCGGTGGTTTAAGAGTCGAGAGGATCGAGGCCAGACACCCCTAGCAGTGACTTCCGGAGCACTTGACCCTGAGGGATGATGGCTTCGTGCCCACAGCCTTTGTAGAAGGGAGCTCGGAGCGCCCCAGGGGAACAAACAGAGCCAGTGTCTCGCCGGAAGAATTCCGCACCCGCTTTAGAGAGAGAGGACCCCCATCTTAAAGCTCCTGGGTCACTGTTCTCCCCATCCCCAGGTCTACCCGCCTAAAGTGGCTCCGGAAAGCTCACGGTCCACATAGCTGCTTGCTAGCACGGGCGCAACCTTTCCCGCGAGCTTTTTCTGAACCAGCTCTCTTTCCAAAGTGATGCCAATCTGGTTAAGTCCTGGGTGTTTAAAATGCCTGGTCCCCGCGCATCCAGAGTTCACTGGAGTCTGGAATGGACCACGCTCCCTCTCCATCCTCACACGGGGTGGTGATTGCAACATAGGAGGCGGCCACCACTGCAGCGGACCTTCCCAGGCAAGGAGGAGCTGTCTAAGAGGAGCCATCAAGGCTGAGTGGGGGTGGGCTGGCTTAGAAGGGCCCAAGGCCGGAAAGCCAGAGAAACTGTAGAATCCTTCAGACTGGTGGAGAAAAGCCCTTGCCCAGAGAAGCACAGAGACGTGGGCACTTCACCTACAACCCCAGCCTCCTCTCTTGGCACACCTGTTTCCAAATGGCCAGCACAAGGGACCTGTCCCCTCCCCTCCCCTGCTCCTGTCAGAAGCTGGCTGCACTTCTCCCGGCCTTGGGTAGCAACTCTGGGTCAGTACCCTGGAAAGGAGGCGCCAGAGGCGGCTGAGATGTTTATATAACTGAACTGCAGCCCCGGGGAGCAGTTTCCATAGAAGGAAGGACTGGCCGCGCACACAGTTCACAGGCTCAGGACTTCTGCACGCTTCATCTCCTCCCTCCCCTGATCTTCCTGGGGTGAGGCCTGAAGGGGTCCGGTTGCTCAGGGGTGCCAGCACCCCTCTGCCTGGAGCCAGGGAGACCTAAAACACCTGGGCTTGGGAACAAGGGTCTTAGCCTTCTGGAGAGATGGGAGGAGCTGCAGTCAAGCCCAGCGCCGCCCTGTTCTGTCTACCTAAATGTAAAGTGCTCCCACTCCATCCTCTGCCAGCAGTGTGGCTGCCCAGACCAGATTACACTGGGTAATCACTGGCTCCCTTGACTGCTGGCATGAGAGCACGCCAGTTAACTGTAGCTCTCTTGGACAGCTGGGCAGGAGGATAGTCCTGGGCAGGGGTGGGGCCAGCTTTCCTTCCTCTCCCTGGAAATGAGATGGGCCCCTGGCAAGTGGGTGTGAAGTTCTTTCATTCTCTCACCTCCCCTTCCTGGTCTATGAGGCAAAGGGCTTGGACAGTAAGGGAAGCTCAGGGCCCCAACCATCCAGGGGTGAGATCTTCTAGGAAAAACAAAACAAAACAAAAAACCTCAATGGGAGGAGGGCAGGGGAAGGAGAAGGCCTCCCCAGTGACAAGTCACTTTTTTTTTCAGTCTTTTTTTTTTAAAGAAAAATATTATTTATTAGGGAGAGAGAGAGAGGGAGGGGGAAGGAGGGATGGGAGAATGGGTACACCAGGACCACTAGCCACTGCAAAGGAACTCCAGACACATGCGTCGTCACCATGTGTATCCAGCTTATGCGGGTTCTGGAGAATCAAACCTTAGTCCTTAGGCTTCACAGGCAAACGCCTTAGCAGCTAAGCCATTCTGGTCCTCCAACCCCGATACGTCACTTTTGACTCCCTATCCCAGTTTATGGTGGAACCCAAGGCAAGGTTCCCAAGTCAGGTGAGGCTGCAGTGTCTGGTGTGAGAAGGAAAAGGGCAGAGCAAGCCGCAGTCACTTTTCCAGGGGCCTCCCATGGGGGTACTGGTGGGGAGAGGCCACGTAGCTCTGCACTCAGAAAGATTAAACTGGGTCAGTTCTCTTTCCTCACCTGTAGAGATGTCTGAAAGGTCATTGACAGGGCATCCTAGAGATCGCTAGCACTTTGTAGAGCAGAGTGATTGTAAGCAAACCAAAAGGGTTTTCATTGCCAGATGTTAGGTCCCTCTGAAGGATGGCTGATTAGCACATGGAGCCTTTATGGAGCTCCTGCTGTATACTCAGCCTCAGGACCTGGGACATTAGAACCAAGAGACCTTAATACAGATGAGGTACGGCTTGGCTTTCCTGAAGGTAGGAGTGCCTGTGTATATGGCATGGGGAGGGGGCAGCATGTTTAAACGCTCAGAGAAATTACCTGGAACATCAGAGCTGGGCCTCCCACAGGGATTCATCTTGGCACTTACGCCACCCCCAAGACCTAGCAGTCTAGGGGCAGGCAGCATGAAGCGCCTCAGTTTTAAGGATGCAAGGAGAGGCCCAGAGATGTCCTGAGGGGAGTGTCTCCAGATCAGTTCAGTCCAGGGCGAAAGGGAAAGGCCTTCGTGGCGTGGCCTGGCTGGAATGACATGAGGAAGGGGTAGGGGCTCAGGTGGGGTTAAGTGTGAGAGGGGCCGGTCATGAGTGCCTCATTCTATCCTGAGTGGGTGCCAGTGAGGCAGGCAGCTATGGGAACATTCTAGGTCACTACCCTTGAAGGCTGTTGGTGAAAAATATTCAGACTGTTTGCAGTACTTAAGCAGGTCCAACAAGTATCCATCCTAGAAAGTGCTTCCTGTTGACCCCAAGTCCACCATAGCGGGGCCAAGGCCCTGATGTCTATGTCAGCCTCTGGATTGGAGCCATGGACTTAGAGTTGGGACTACTTACTAATCATTTGGTTCTTGGTGAGACCTTCATGCCTCTGGCCTCAATTTACCATTTGAGAACAACAGACAGAGAAAGAGCAGAGAGAGAGAGAGAATGGGCGCATCTGGGCCTCTAGCCACTGCAAACAAACTCCAGATGCATGCACCACCTTGTGCATTTGGCTTATGTGGGTACTGGGAAATCAAGCCTCAAAACAGGGTCCTTAGGCTCCACAGGCAAGTGCTTAACCGCTATGCCATCTCTCCAGCCCAAATAAAATATTTTTTAAAGAAATTACTTGGTAGGGGCTGGAGAGGTAGGGGCTGGAGAGATGGCCTAGCAGTTAAAGTGCTTGCCTGAAAAGGCAAAGGACTCAGGTTCTATTCCTCGGGACCCACATAAGCTAGATGCATAAGGGGCACAGGCATCTGGGGTTTGCAGAGGCTGAAGGCCCTGGCGTGCCCATTCTCTCCCTCTCATAAATAAATAAAAATAATTTTGAAAATATTTTATTTGCCAGGCATGGTGGTATACACCTTTAGTCCTAGCAGTCGGGAGACAGAGATAGGAGGGTCACCATGAGTTCAAGGCCACACCGAGACTACATAGTGAATTCCAGGTCAGCCTGGGCTAGAACAAAGCCCTACCTTGAAAAATCATTTATTTATTTATTTGAGAGAAAGACAGAAAGAAACAGAAAGAGGGAATGAGCATGAGCACACAAGGGCCTCATGCCACTGCAAATGAACTCCAGAAACATGCCCACTCTGTGCATCTGGCTTGACCTGAGTGCTGGGGAATCTAACCCCAGGCCGTCAGGCTTTGTAAGCAAGTGCCTTTAACTGCTGAGCCATTGCTCCAGCGCCGCCCCCCCCCCCCGCCCCCAAGTGATTTTTAAAAAGCTGTCTGCCATTTTCTACTTCAACTGCTTTGAATATTTCCCAGAAACTTGAGCATCTTTCCAGATGTGGTTTCAGTGGCCTGTGGTATTTCTTCAGATAGACAGACTGGGCCTGGCTCCCCAGGGGCCTATGCTGGACACCCAGACCCTGCCTAGTGTGAAGCCTATTTTAGACCCCTGTCCTTCGGGAGGCCCTGCCAGCCCCTCGGCCTCCTGTCCCAATCCTCTCCTCTCAGTCTTATTCAGACTTTGCCTGCTTGGGCCTCTGAAGCAGGGCCTGTCCTTGCAGGGTCCCCGCGCCTGATGCTTTGGAATGTTTGCTAACTGACCAGTGACTGAGCGAGGCTGACGAGCGCTCACAAGGCCAGTAGGAGCAGACCCAGGACCCCTTGGAGCAATCTCATTGCCTCCTGAGTAAGCTGCTGATATCGCTTTGACCAGCCCTCAAGCCAGGGACAGTTGCCCACCTCGTCCCCAAGTGTGGCTGTGAGTTTGCCCTGGACTCTATCTACTGGTCCCCCCCAACACACTGACAGTCACCAGTCAGGAGCTCCCTGCTGCCCACGAGACCCAGGAAGATGGGAAAGTGTACCAGAGGCAGGTTCTGCTGCTCTCCAGTCTAGGGGCCAGGGGGGTGTGCTGCCCGGGCAAATCCCCAGACTGATAGACACCCAGCTCCAAAGCAGGTAAACTGCTGAGGCTGGGCTGGGTGGACTCCGAGGCTGTAAGACTGGCGCCTCAGGCTTGGCATTGTCGTTCCAGACATGAGCTGTGGATCCAGACGCCCTAACCCTCTGGTGGAGACCACTTTCCTGTCCTTTCTTGGTAGCTCAAGCCTCAGATTCACCTGGCTGTCTCAGGAGTCCCCAGTGCTCAAAGCACAGACCGGACTCAGGAAAGCCAGCACGTGGCCTTGGACATGTTAGGAGGAAGGCCTTGCTGAGGTTTTTCTAGGTCCTTGGGTCCACTCAGCTGCTCACAGCCTGGGGTGTGGTCCCTCGGGGTCAATGACCACTTCAGCTGCTTCCTGTGAGCCCCAGGTTGACAGTGAAGGCAGTGCCAGGTTTGGACCCCAGAAATCATGTGGCACAGGGATACCACTGAGAAGCTAGCCAGAGCTGCCCAATTCACGAGGGCTTCATGGAAGAGGAACCCCAGGAGGATGGGGAGGACTAAGCCTAAAACTTGCGCCCCCTAGGGAGGGGCTGGACCTACAGGAAGCTGTCACTATACCCGTTCTGTGGAGGGAACGTAGGCTCTGGGTAAGGTCATGGAGCCTGGCCAGACCTCAGGGTCTACCCACACATCCCAGCCTCCCATGATCCCAAGCAGCTGGGGCTCTAGGACCCCTGCAGAGCCAGGGGAGAGGAGTTTCCAGCCTGCTTGCCCGCCCCCCCCCCCCCCACCCAGCTGAAGCTCAGAACTTTCTCCAAAAAGAAAAGGCCCCAGGGGACGAAACTGTGAAGCTCCGCCCCTCAGGGCACTGTACCAGCTCAGCCTTCACCAGCCTCCTGGAAGGCTGAGTCACTGGAAAAGCCGAGTCCTTCCTCCCCTTCCCCCTCCTGTCTTCCTTCCTCTTCTTTTTTTCTCTTCTTCCTTCCCTCTTTTTTCCTCCCTTCCTTTTCATGGGTAAAAATAGTCGGAAAGTTGTCTTTAAAAAAAAAAAGTCCATTTTAATTTTTTTGGCTCTAGATAGATTTCCCGTGCCAGTCTTCCGCCCCTGCTAGAATCTGTGAGCCCCTGCTGCCCACCCTTGCCCTGGCCATGCTCCTGTGAGAATCCCCTAGCCTGGGACAGCTTCTCAGAGGCAGGGTTTCCTGGAATTTGCTCCAGACACATTTAGACATGTTTAGAGCTTCCGTTCCCCATGCTCCCCCCACACACACACACGGCCCCCTGTTAAAAAGAAAATGGACCAGAAAATGGGGTTTGGGTTACACCGAGCTGAGGGAGTTCTGCTGGTGAAATAACTGAGCTCGAACATTAGCAGGTACAGCGCATCTGCGAGCTATTTCCAGGTCTCCAGAGAGAAGGGGGAAAAAAAAGCCAACAATCCTTAAGTAAGACCAGAATTGTTCTATATTTCTGCCTTGACAGCTAAGAAAAAAAATTGCCAAAAAAAAACCAAAAAAAAAAAAAAACCAGAGGCGCTGCTGAGGGTTGGCGTGGGAATGTTAGTTTAGTCAGAGTTTTGCTCTGGGCCATTTAAATAAAAACAGGCACATCGGTGGCAAATGCCAGTCGGAGATGCAAGTACGTGGCCCTTCTGGGATGGAGCCCAGGAAGGGGGTTTGCGATCTTAGGCTTCTTATCGAAGGAAACATCTCGCTGGCGAATGTTCGTTGCGATGATTTTGAAAAGCAGTAAGGGTAGTCCAGCCTTTCATGTGGCCAGAAGGAAGGCATTTCTCCAGCTGGATGGGAAGGGCAAGATATTCTTCAGCACCGCCTGGTGCCCTCTGTGGTGCCCTGCTCTGAGGGCTGCTACGGCCACTTGAGGTCTTTGCACCACATGAATCAAAAGGATTGTTACTGGGGAGGGGGTAGAGGAGCAGGGTCCCCACAGTGGCAGTGAGGCTAGAACCAGCAGACTGTGGTGGCATTTCACCGCGTTGTTCCTAAGGACTCCCATGGCAAGGCAAGCCAAGAAACCCAGGCAGGGCCAGCCAGTGAATACAGGAGCCCCGGGAACCAGGATGCCAAATGGATTTGCATGTGGGACCAGGATCCAGGGCCTGGCCCTTGAACGTGTGCCTAGTGTCTACCGTGCCTTGCTGAGGAATGATAGAGTCTCCGCCGAACTTCTAGAACTTATTGGTTCTTCCATTCTTTGATTCCCACCCATCAAAGGAATGCTGGTTCCCATTGACTTTGGGTGACGGTCAGCGGGAGTGACAGGTCCTGGGCCCTTTGGATGAAGGCAAATTTGGGGGGTGTAGAGCTGGCTGGTAAGTCCCCCTGGATGAAGGTGATGCTTGGGGAGGCTGGGGGAGGTAGGTTGTTGCAATGAATCTGACCACAGCCATATCTTCCTGTTGCTAAAGTCTTCATGGGATTGCCAGACCTCCTTTTCCCAAAGCTGGGGATCCTAAATGCAGTAACATCTGCTCCTAACTTAACAACAGTGAACTGTAGACTTCCTTCCAGAGAACAGTGAAGCAAAGCAGATGCCATTTGCTCAGAGACACCCCCCCCCCACTCCCGGTGCTCCAACCCCAAGAGTCTGGGAGCCTGCACAGCTGGAAGCGGGGGACCAAGGAGACAGAGTCCCGTCGCGGGGGAGGGTGTCCCTGCAGAACCGCAGGCGATCTGAGCCAGCCACAGCGGCTTTTCCTTGCATAACTCTATCCATCACTCTGCTGGCCATTGTTCCTGAGTCCCTCAGTTGGCTCCAGTTGCCTTCCTGGATCTTGACTAAGATGTTACCGGACCAGCCTCCACTGGATCTGGGAGGGGATCCAGCAGGCAACTGTGGCAGAGGACTTGAGATGTGCGTGAGCGTGCCTGCGTGCGTGAGTGTGCGCGCACGCGTGCTTTCTCACATCGTCTGGTCATCTTGGGTTTTGAAAAGGTCTAAATGAGAGCTGGTAGGGAGCAGTAGAGATGGAGCCCCAGCGGGTTCTGTGGTTTCAGAACCTATGCCCTTCCTGCTGAGCTGCACTCTGGCTGCCAGCAGCCAGGATAGAGGTTTTTCTTGGTAGACCTTATATGTGTGTAGAGGAAGACAGGAAGCAGGTGTCTTGGGGTGTGAGGGGCTATGAGGGTTTGGGGTTGGGGGTGAGGGAGGTGGAGTACTTGGCACCATTGACGGGATCAGGCCAGAGGCTTCCCCACCCAAGGAGATTAGGGCAGAGGCCTTGACTCCTCTGTGTCTATGGAACAGACCCCTGAGACCAAAGGGACTGATGGCAGCAAGGGGTGGGGTCCTGCGGGGTGACCCCATGAAGCTGCTCTTCCCCCACTGTTCTCTGCTCTTTTCGCTGGGATTGTGTTCCCATACTATCACGTGTCCCGTGGCATGAGTGCATATCCCAAAGAGACACTGGTAGGTTGCCTTGGGATCTGTACGACCTTGTTTAGAAGTAGAGTCTTTGGGGACTGGAGAGATGGCTCAGTGGTTAAGGCGCTTGCCCGCAAAGCCTAAGGACCTGGCTTCAATTCCCCAGGACCCACATAAAGCCAGATGCGCAAGGTGGCACACGTGTCTGGAGTTCGTTTGCAGTGGCTGGAGGCCCTGCACTCTATTTCTATCTGCCCTCCCCCTTCTCAAATAAATAAATATATCTAACTTTTTTTTTTTTTAAGTAGAGTCTTTGCAGATGTAATCAATTAAAACGAGATTCTGGGCTAGAAAGGGCTCAGGGGTTAAGGTGCTTGCCTGAGAAGCCTAAGGACCCAAGCTCGATCCCCCAGTACCCATATAAACCAGATGCACATGGTGGCGCATGTGTCTGCAGTTTGTTTGCAGTGGCTAGAGACCCTGGTGCGCCCATTGTCTCTCTCTCTCTCTCTCTCTCATAAATAAATTTAAAAAATAAAATGAGGTTCTATTACCCTAGGGTGGCCCTAGGCCCAGGTTTGATATTATAGGAAAGAAGACCACAAGGAGACAGTGGGGGGGGGGGGATGCAGATACATAAGAAAGAAAGAGGGATTCTGCAACCCCCAGGGAGAGTCTGAAGGCTTTAGAGACTTCAGCGGGTGTGGGTGTGGGTATGGGGAGGGGGAGCTGCCACACCTTGGCCCAGCAGTAATCTCAGGGTTCAGGAGGCACAGGCAGGAGGATCTTGCAGTTAGAGACCAACCTGGACTACATATCAAGACCCTGTCTATAAATAAATAAATAAATAAATAAATAAATAAATAAATAAATAAATAAGCAGCAACAGCAGAAATAAAGACCAAAGCCCTGCCACATCCTGCTTAAGGATTTCTGCCTTCTAGAATGGAAGGACACACATTTCCATGGCTTGAGGCTCCTAGGATCATGGTAACTGGTTATCCAGGAAGCTGATACTGAGTGATGACATTTCCATGTGATTGTAGTTCTGGAGAGTCACAGTTCTGCCCAAGACTGGCAGAGGCATGGGGTTGGGCCATGGAGTGGAGTTGGTCCTTCTCTATGCTGCCAGGCACCTGCCTCCACAGCACCTGCCTCCTCCACACCTGCCCTTGGCTCCGAGGCCTCTCTTCAGGTGAAATGGCATAATGAGACGTCTCTGCTGTAAATCAGCCAGCCAGGCTGACACTCCTGGGTTCTCTGTGCTCCGGGGCTAGGCAGACCTCCAGGCCTTCCTGAAAATATGCGCGTCGGGATGTAATCGCAGACCGTGTCTTTGCTTGCTGGGTTTGTTTGGTCAACTTCACCCAAGGAAAGAACTAACGGGACAACAAGATGGGATTTGTTTGTGTTACAAACACCTTGAGGGGGTTTTGAAGGTGGGAACTAGCAAGGGCAGGTGAGGCTGGGACCTCCCAACTTTCTTCCACCTTCATCTCTCCCACTGTGAGAAGGAACTGTTGTTTTTCATTTTTTTTTTGTTTTCTTTTTTAACTTCAAAGCCAGTTTATGGAGAAAAACATGTTTTTATTTGCTGGTTACTTTTTTTTTAATATATTAATGAAAATGACTCCCTCGCCATTATAAATATTCAACAAACAAACTCAACAGAGAACAGCTGCCCTGTTCAGAACCCAGGAACCTCCTTCTCTAGGGAAAGGGGGCTGTGCCCTCCTTCATGTCAGGGGACACTGTGTTTGGGGTGGGGCTGCCATTGGAGTCCAGCCTGTTCTCGCTCAGCACGGGGGGGCCCCTTCTCTGGAGCCTCTTCAACACCCCAGACTGTTGGGCCTGCTATTGTAGTTCAAATTAGTCATTTTCACAATTCTTTAGCCAAGTCCCTCCTCCATGCAATCAGGACTTGCTGCCCACAGGCTGAGCGGGTCGCAGTGTGGTGAATAGATGAACAGGTCTGACAGGCCCCTCTGCCAGGGCAGAATAGCCTCCCCATCTCCTCCCTGTCACCTTGCTCTGCTGTCCCTGTGATCATACCCTTCCAGGCTGGCCAGGAGTCCCGAGCATACCTTAGCCTGATGGAACCCAATGGAACAGAATTTAAGCCAGTATGAGCTGAGTTCCAAAAGCCAGTTGAATGCCTTGGGATATCCCTTGACCTACTATATAAAGGCACCCAGCGTCCTAAGAGCAGAGGACTCCTGAGAGAGCTTTGTCACTGTACCCATGGCTGGGAGAGAGGACCTTGGGGCCCAGAGGAATCCTTTAATGGTTCCCTCTGCCATTGACTGCATTCTCTGATTTTAAAACTAAATTTACACTTTCTTTCAAACAAATACCTGAATGGCTCCCAAGAAAGACTCAGTTCTGGGATGGATGTGTGGCTCGGTAAGGAGAATCCTTTCCTAGCACGGCCAGCACCAAGTAAAGTGGGTATGGTGGTCTGCACCCGGAATTCCAGCACTCGGGACGTGGGGACAGAAGGATCCCATTCGAGTTTCCTCAGCCTCTCACATGGGCTCGGTTCCTGAATCCTGCTCAAACGGCAGTCTCAGCAGTCTCGGGACTTGCCTGTAGTTTCTGGAACCACACCTAGAGTTCCTAAGGGAGCACCGAAGTCAGCCTGCTTGCTTGAGATCAGGACCTGGCCACAGGTTCTGTGGTGTAGTCCGGCAAGCTGGTAGTGGTCCCAGTCCATGTGTCGGGCTCCACATCATGAAATGGACCTAGCACTGGGAGTGGCCGGGGTGGGCGGGGGAGGGTCGGTTAACTGGATGCTTGGCACATGGCTTTGGGCCTGCTGTGGTCAATACTTGCATTGGACAGCTGAACTGAGGGACCCACTGTTCTCCTCCCCTACCTCTGTTTTGGCTGTATCCAGGGACAAACAAGGTATGAGGATCAGGGCAAATGCAAACTTTGTCTTCCAGGGCTGGAGCTGAGTGGAAGTGGAGATGGAAAGGGCTTTGGCCCACAGCCTGTTACAACAGATGCTGTGTCCACCCCCTTCCTCACCAGGTCACCAAGGCCGAACCAGAGGCTGTCCTAGTGGCTGCCCTGGACCTAGGAGCCCCCACTTCTTCCCTGTTCTAACAACATACCTCTCCAGCTGAGGACCCTCACCTGCCCACCTTTTGCCCACTTCCTCAATTGACCCAGCTGTGGCTGTGGCTGGTGGCTCTGTTGGGAAATGGTGAGCCAGTGTTCTCCCACGTGCTGAGCTAGACGCGCTGCTTGGGTCCTGGGGCCAGCAGGTGTTTCCGAATCCAGGCTCTCAGGAGGCCTCAGAGCCATGGTGCTTGGTCAGAGGTGCCAGGAGCCCCATGACCAGGCTGCAGGATCTGTCTGTTCCTGGAATAAGAAAACTTCCTCTGGGGGTGTGGTGTGCTACCCTGCCCAGGGGTGACCCTCCCTCATCTGAATTCCCTTGGCTAAGGCTCTGGATTCTCAGACAACACCGATTCGGGGCTCAGAGCTTGGGGAGGGGGTTCAAGGTAGTGTGCCAGCCATGACGGTGAAATGGGGAGACCTGGCTGCATCGAAGTGGGCTGGGTTGGGGGGCAGGCAACAGGACCCCATCGTGACATGAACAGTGGCCATCGGTGACTGAGCCTAATCTGGGGTTCCACTGTGGTTATGGCAGAGGGGTGCTGCTGCATGTGGGGTCAGGAGCTAGGGTGTCATCTCATTCTGAGGACAGCAAGACCCCAAGCAGAACAAGGACCCACCTGTTTCACCCAGAAGGCTCCTGGGATGGCAGCCATATCCGGGGTGCACAGCCAACCCATACAAGGAGGCCCCTTGGGCCCCTAGCCTCCAACTTCCTGCCTCACTTGCCCCAGGAAGGCAGTATTGTTTCTAAGGGCATCTCATTTCACTGAGCCATAGGAAGGGGGCATTTCCCTGGATGCTGGGCTCAGCCAGGAAGGCCTAACGTTGTGGATGGGAAATGGCACATGGGAGACTATCCCTCATGACACTGAAAGGCCAGGCCTGGATCCTAGGCCCTATTCTGCCCTGAGCCAGGCCTCATGGGCACTCACCCTACCTTGCTCATCTGAACAAGGCCAGCACTCCTCCCTAGTGCACTTGCCCACCTCCCATGGGTGGATCAAGATGGAAAGACAGTGGGCTGAAAATCTTGGGAAGTGGGCTGGAGAGATGGCTCATCAGTTAAAGGCACTTGCTTACAAAGTCTAACCAGCTGGGTTTGATGCCCCCCCGCCCCATAGCCACATAAAGCCAGATACACAAAGTGGCCTATATGTCTGGAGATCGTTTTCAGTGTCAAGAGACCCTGAGTATTCAACCTGGGGTGTCCAAACTCACTCTCTCTTTTTCTCAAATAAATAAATATTAAAAAAAAAAAAAAAAGAAAGGAAGGACGGAAGGAAGGGCTGGAGAGAAGGCTTGGTGGTTAAGGTGCTTGTCTGTGAAGCCTAAGGACCCAGGTTTAACTCCCCAGGACCCAGCTAAGCCAGATATACATGGTGGCACATGTGTCTGGAGTTCATTTGCAGAGGCTACAGGCCCTGGAGAGCCCATTCTCTCTCTCTCTCTCTTCTCTTTAATAAATAGATAAATAATTTAAAATATTTTTTAAAAGAAAAGAAGAGCCGGGCGTAGTGGTGCATGCCTTTAATCCCAGCACTCGAGAGGCAGAGGTAGAAGGATCACAGTGAGTTTGAGGCCACCCTGAGACTACAGAGTGAATTCCAGGTCAGCCTGGGCTAGAGTGAGACCCTACCTCGAAAAAAAGAAAAAATCCTGGGGAGAAAAGTTCAGGCTGGGAGCTGACGATGTGGCTCAGTTGGCGTAGTGCATGAAGCCCTGGGCTCAATCCTCCAGCACGGCACAAACTTGGTGTGGCTGTACAAAGCTACCATCCCAACCCTCAGGAGGTGGAGGCAGGAAAGCCAAGGTCAAAGTCATCCTCAACTATATAGTGAGTTTGAGGTCAGCTTGGAATACATGAGACCTTGTGTCAAGGGGGGAAAAAGAATAAATAAGTAAAATGAAATAAAAGAAAATAAAAGTTGAGGCTATTCCAACCATACTATCCGTACAACCCATGACTACAGGCATCCTTTGGAAAAGTTAGAATTTTTCTTCATTTATTTTTATTTTTTGAAAGTATTTTTATTTGTTTGAGAGAGAGAGAGGTAGATAGAGAGAAAGAGAGAATGGGCACCCCAGGGCCTCTAGCCACTGCAAACGAACTCCAGATGCATGTGCCCCCTTGTTCATCTGGTTTACGTGGGACCTGGGGAATTGAGCCATGGTCCTTAAGCTTCACAGGAAAATGTGTTAACTGCTAAGCCATTTCCCCAGCCCTCCCCTTTTTGTTATTTTTTAATATATTTTATTTATTTGTTTGAGAGAAAGAGGGGGAGAGAGAGAGAAAGAGAGAGAGAGAATGGGCACTCCAGGGCCTCCAGCCACTGCAAACGAACTCCAGATGCATGCGCCCCTTTGTGCATCTGGCTTACGTGGGTCCTGGAGAATTGAACCGGGATCCTTTGGCTTTGCAGGCAAACGCTGCAACCGCTATGTCATCTCTCCAGCCCAACATTAGAATTTTACAGAGCAAGGCAAGCCTGTTGCAGTTTGTCCTCCCTAGTTCACGGAACCCTTTCTTTGCACAACCCTGACCTCTGAATCCCCAAGTGGTCAACCAGCAGTCTGAACCTGCAACAGCCGGGGTTTTAGCATTTTTGGGGTGTTCCTAGCTCCCTGGCCAGATCCTGCTCAGGGACCTGTGTCTGAGCTCTAGCCCTCAGGAGTCACACCTCTCGGGGGGCCTGCATAGGTGAAAGGCTGAGACAGCTCAGTGAATAGGTGGGAGGGGTTCAGGCTGGTCCTGGGCTGCTGCTAGCTGGGGGAGAGTTTGTTATTGGAGGGACCGCCGAGCTGGGCTGAATGGCTGGAAGAACAAAGACAGTGAACCCGGGATCTGTGGGTGTGGAGGAGTCACGGCTGGCTGCAGAGTAAGCCTAGCCTCCCTACTTAGCAACCCCCACACACGGGACCCAAGTGACAATGGAATCTGAAAGCCTGACAGGCAGCCCCAACAGTCCATGTCCAGGCCAGCCTCTGGGCGCAGTAAACAGGAAAGTCCTCAGGGGCTAGAGGCCCTAAGAAAAAGGAAAGAGTGGTCAGAGGTGACAGAGAGTGTGTGAAGTGGTCAGGAAACAGTGACTTCTTTGTGTTGTGTCCACCCATCGGGCTGGTCCAGCTGTCAGGCCAACAGCTCTGCCCATGTGGACATTTTGGGAGCTCAGGGCCTGGGTTGCAGATAAGGGCCTATGCAACACCCCATGAAGCCATAGCTCCCTGGCTGGCTCCCAGAGGCTCTGTAGCCCTGCCCCTGCATGTGGGTGCCACCCCTCCAGCCACTCTGGCATCTGTCTCTTCAGTGTTCCTTCATAGCATACGCTATGACTCTGGTCAGATGTGCCCTGGTTCCCCAGTGGGGCTATAGCAGAGAAACTGAGGCCCATTAGGGAACGGTGGCCCAAGGTCACTCTGGGGTTAGTGGCAAGTCTTTGCCTCTCTCTGATAGGAGCCTGTATGTCTTAGGTGAGGAAGTCCCAAGAGGGCTGGGGATATGGTAGAGTCCTGGGACTTTTTTTTGGTAGATCCTGGGGACTTTCAGAATTGTCCCCCCCCCCAAAGAATGAGCCTGCCCTGTGTGTCTGACTGTATGAGAACTATTCAGAATTGGGTAAGCCATTGCATGAGGCCCACAATGCCCCTAAGCACAGTCAGACAAGCGCCTTCACCCCAAGGCAAGGTCTCCTCTCCAGCAAGGACTCTGTCTTTTCTCCTTTAACCAGATGCACCCCAGATTTTCTTTAACAACTGTGGGTAACAAGAGCCATCAGAGCCCCAGACTCTATGACCTGGTGGTTCCACTTCTTTGGGAGTTCCTCCTGAGGAAACAATGTGGGAGCTGGAAAGCCAGCTGTGGGGACCCCAACAGCGTTATTTATAACCCAAGACCTGGAAAGGGCCCAAGTGTGCGGGGAGCAGGCTGGCGCCAGCTAACTGAGCATTGGGTAGCTGACAGTAACCAGTAATGCTTGTGGAAAGTCCTGACGTCGTGGGAAACACTCACGATGATGGGCTGGGAAGACGGAGGCGGAAAAGTGAGCCCAGTCCCGCCCCAGCATGGGACTCTCATCTGGCAAAGCAACAGTATGCATTCCAGCGTGCACACGCACGTGTGCGCACGCACACTTGGGAGTAAGATCACCCCCCCCCTCATTAGTTGGCAGAATAGGGTGGGAAGCTGCAGTCTGGGATCCCACCATGTTCTGCTCTGCCTGGACCCTTTCTGGGACCGTCTCAGAAGATCAAGGTGATTTATGGGCTTCGGTCTTTCTCCCAACTCAATGACCCACCCCGACTGTGGGGTCAGGATTCCGGGTCTGTCGCCAGGTCCCTGGGGCTGGAGTGAGCGGGCAGTAGGTCAGAGGGCTGGCTTACACTGCCTGGTCCAGCCAATCCCTTCCTTTGGCTCCTGTGCGATACATAACCAGATGGGCTGTGGGGTCAGCTCCAAAGAGAACTGGCCAGCGAGGGGGACCTCTGGGCCACTCTCTCATGTTCCTCAGGCCCCTGTCCAGTCCCCCACACCACTCCCCTCCACCTTCCTTTGGGGAGTGAGTGACCAGGCCAGGCATAGCCAGTTGCTGAGAGCAGCATGCAGACCCCAAAGGTGGCGTCTGGGCTGTCAGGAGTGCAACAGTGTCCTCTAAATCACGGGGGTAGGGGGTGGAGACAAGAGCCTGAGCTCCTGAGGACCAGTGGGCGGGCCCAAAGAAGCACTGACTCCCCAGTCTGGGGAGTCTTTGCCTTGGCCAGCTGTGGTGGGGCTGGAAAGCTGTTTCTGGCAATTCCAGAACAGTTCTGCTAGGCTTCATGCTGTACCCTCCCATTCCTAGCCAGGGTGGGGAGAGGACTTGTGGTAGCCCCAAGTAGCAAGGTTAGTTCCAGTGAAATGTTCAATTCCTCTTCCTGGGATCCTTGTGCATCCACCCAAAGAATGAAAAGAACAATGAAAGGTGATGGAACGAGGATGCATGTACACAGGGACACAACTCGAACAAGAATGCACCAGTGGGTTTGTCAACCACAAGGGTGAAATGGGGGTGGTAGCGTCAACTCTCAACAGGCCTCGGGATGCTGGTCAAGAGGTCTCACGGAGTGTTCCAGCTCAAGGTCCTTGGCAGGCTGCAGAAAACCAATCAAGAGGACCAGGAACTGGAACAGCCAGTCCTCCCCCAAAACAGGCCCAAGAAGACTTCCTCTGATGATCTGGGGCAAGCGTGCCCCAAGACGGAGTCAGACCTCTTCTCCCCTTTGGAGCGGGTACTGTTCTTCAAGCAAGTCTTCTCTTAGCCTGAGGAGCTGAGTGTGAGAATTTATGCAGACACAGGTGGGCATTGATTGGTCATGCAAATGAGGTGAAAATCACAGGGACCAATCAGGAGAGCCTGTTATCCACCACAAACTTAAACATTCCTTAGCTGGGTGCTGAGATGGGATGATTGCCCTGAGTTCTTGGCTAGCCTGGGCTACAGAGAGTGCTCCAGGTCAGCCTAAGCTAGAGTGAGATCCTACCTAAAAACAATTACCCTGTGGGAGTGGATAATGTGCTCAGAAGCCAGCCATAGATTGGTACAAAAAGTTTTCAGTGCCAGGGGTGGAATACCTTCCAGTGAGTTGTTGGCCAGGGAAGTCCCTGGTGCCCCCAACACGTTAATGGCTCTCGGTTGCCCACCAGAACTAGATGTTAAGACCCTATTGCTGAAGAGTTCACATGTTCTCTGTTTGGACTTGATGCCCACTCACTACTACTGTTTTCTGGCTAAGTGAATATATTTTGCTTGCCAAACTGCCCTCTAAATACTTAGGTTTATGGCCAAATGTTAATGCCACTCTCGCTTTTGGTTAGGGAAGCTTCTTTTTTTCAGATGGCAGTGGCCAGTGGGAAGACTCAAAACTCACCAAAGTGCTGAGAAGAAATAACAGTGGTAGCTGGGTGTGATGTGGCGCACGCCTTTAACCCCAGCACTTGGGAGGGCAGAAGGAGGAGGATCATGGTGAGTTTGAGGCCTCCCTGAGACTACATAGTGAATTTCAGATCAGCCTGGACTAGAGTGAGAAGGGGAGGAGTGCTGACAATGCCGTCTTCCAGACAGAGTGGCCTTGATAGCCATGACCTCACAGTGGCTGACGCTACCTACACAAGACCTGTATAATAGGAGGGAAAAAATGACGACATCAAAATAGAAGAGATTGAGCGGCATGTGGTGGTGTACACCTTTAATCCCAGCATTCAGGAGGCCAAGGTAGGAGGATTCCCAAATATGAGACCACCCTGAAACTACATAGTGAATTCCAGGTCAGCCTGGGCTAGAGTGAGACCCTACCTTGAAAAAACAAAACAAAAAAAAAATTAAACAATTAAACAATCCCCCATGCTCCTCGTCTCCTATTAAGATGGTGAAACTGGAGCAGCAAAGTTGGGCAACAGCAGGAGCTCCCACTCCTAGACTGTGGGGGAAGCCTGGGCCCGGGTCAGACCAGGTCTCTCCTCACTGGACGTGGTGAACTGTAGCCCTGGGACCTGGCCTGAGGCAAGTCTGATGCATTAACACCACCCTGTGAGACAGGCCTGTGTTCAGGATGGGGAAACTGTGTCATGCAGAGGAAAAGACAGAGGTAGGATTGGATGAGACCAGCAACCACCTTGGTGCACTAAGAGGTTCCTGAGGATGCCCTGGAGTCCTTGCCCTTTTAAGTTCCCCAAGACTTTCTGAAGAGCCTATCCCAGGCTCTCCAAGGCTACATGGCCCACCAAGGGGTGGAGCCTGTATCCTGTGAGCGGCCCTGATTTCCCCTTGTCCTTCCCAGAGGACCTGCCAGTCTCATGTTTCAGCCTCTTCCTAGCCCGAGGAGCCAGAAACAAACATGTTTGCCATTGAGAGCTCTAGGATTCCCACCCATAGCCCCATGCCCAGCCTGGGAGCAACCTGGTAGGAGGAGCTTTGGGGGGGGGTCCCCGTCATCTGAGAGTAGCATCTGGATGCCCATGTGTTCTTTCTGCTTTAGACTTGGCTTCAGGGCTGATCTGGAGCAAAAGGAAGTTGGCTAAGCTTCTTGGAAAAGCCATCGCCATGGCCCAGCAGTGACCAGTGGGTGTGCCACGTGCTGTTGAGACACGTCATTCTCACCATTAATCACCTTGATACTCCTGGGAGACAATTACAATTACAAGGGTTAGAAGTGGAGAGTTATCTCCGCCCCTGGTGTGGGCAGGTGAGGGCTCCTGCATCCCTTCCCAGAGGGAAGGTCACCATGTCCCTGCTGGGGTGGGGTACACCTGACCCTCTTCTCACCTGGAGGGAGCAAAGGCGTGCTTCCAGCCTCCTCCGTGGGAAAGCTCTCCCTGAGGCTTCAGCCCAGGGCCTGGGTCTTCTCACTGGAAAACTAAGGCAGCACTTGGGTCCTCTCCAGGCCTCCCTTGGCCAGAGGGATGACTCAGCTGTCCTGGGGACAGGCTGAGGCTGCAGGTCTGAGCTCTCCCTGGCATGAATGGAGGAAGGCAGGAGTCGTGAAAGGGCAGAGTACTGGCACAGGGTCCAATGCGTGGGCCTCAGGTGCTGAGCTTAGTAAGTGAGAGAAGCCAACACCAAGATCCCATGCTGTGTGATCTGTGTACAACATGCCCAGGGTAGAGAATCTGTGAGAGTGGGTCCTTGGGAAGTGACAAAAGCCTCTGGAATCAGAGAGACACTGACGATGGCCCAGTGACTACACTGAACGTGTGGCTGTGCAAGGGCTAGCTTCCTGTCACAGGAATTTCACTTAGCCTGGGAGCGCTGCACTTGCAGCCCGGCCTCAACTCTGAGCCTCCCATCTCAGGGAGCACCAGGGTGCAGGTGAGCAGGCTGCCTAGGGAAGGGTGGACCAGGGTGGGGCTCAGTTAAAGGACACCCCTGTGCAGAAAAGGCACCTTGACTCAGTTTCCTTTTCTGAAACATAGGTCTATGGTGTGAGAAAAAGTCAGGTCCTGTTATTCTGGCCAGGGGCTTATATTCCACAGGGGCATCTTGGCACACAGGGAAGGCTGGATCAGGCTTAGGACACAGTCACACCTAATCTGATGCAACAGTCCTCCTGCTAAAGTGGCTCCAGGCTGGGCCTGTCCCTGGGTACATGGTTCCTACCTCTGCTTTTGTCCTGGTGAGCCCTCACCCTGGGGCCAGGGCAGAACAAGGGACAAAGAGGCCAGTCAGGCCTGAGTCTGGGTCCAAGCTAGGCTGGAACTCTGATCACATAGAGATACCTCCCGCCACCATCTTGCCCCTTGGGACACCCTGAAGATGTGATCAACACCATTGTCTGGGGCTGCCCAAGGCATGGTTGGGGTCCAGGGCTGACCCAAGGGACACAGTTCCCCAGTGTTCTCCCAACTCCCTAGGACCTTCACCTCCCTGAGCTCCCAGACAGAGAGCCCTCTTCCTGCCTTTTATCAGTAGAAAACTGCCCTTTTAGCCCTAGGGACCCCCACTTGTGACCTGGTCTTGGCCACATTTCCACTGGAAGGACCTCTTCCACCAGGGTGTCCTGAGCCTAACAGGAATGGTGACGGCTGCCCTTCAGGCCAGCTCCCTACAGCCAGGCTCAGAATCCTCACCTGTCCGTGACAGGTGGACGGTCATCAAACCCACTTTACAGTGGGAGGTGGGAGAGGCTGGGAGCAGAGAGCCACTGGCCAAACATTACACTATGAATGTGTAGCCAGCTGGGGACGAGAATCTGAACCTTTAGCTATCATGGGTAGGGGGTGGCCACTTCTCCACAGTCTTCCCTCTCTTGGGGCAGGCAAGAAGTTTCCCCTCTGACCAGTCCTCAGGGGAGCCAGCTGGGCCAGCACTGTCACACACTGAGAGAAGGAAGAGCTGCTCATAGCCATCCAGCTAAGCTTGGGTCCCCGCTGTCTGTGGAGACAGGGACACCAGGCAGGAGAAGTTCACTGCCCAGCACCCATTGCCTTGCCTTTCTGCAGTTTCTACGGAATATCTGCTTCCAAGACAGTATAATTTCATGGCTGGACAGGGCCAGATGCACTGTGCCTGAGCTCCGAGCTTCTCTCATGGCCTCCTATCTCCCCAAGTCCTGACCTCCCACCGCCTTCATTCTCAGCACCCACCTGTGACTCACTGGTTCCCGCCTCCTGGTCTCTACCCGCCCAGGTCACTCGGCCTGCCATTCCCGTGCTCACTGCTATGAACCCAGGGCCAGTGCTGGGTGGCCTGGCTACTCATTCTGGGAGCTGGTTCCTGGTCCCACTGCCTGACATTTACAGCCCACGGGCATCCCGCACACTGTGGAGTAGAAAACACCTGCTCTTCTCTGTGTCCCGTATGAAGACACAGGGAGGTTGGGGCCCCACATCACCGGGTACCTGATGGGTGGGCATCAGCAGAACAAACATGGGTGCAGTGGGGTGAAATGCTCTAAGGGCATTTTGCCCAAAGTCCTCAGTTACTGCAGTCCCATTTGCAAGGAGCTGATGGCAGGTGTGAGGGTGAGGTTGCATGCCTTGGGGTCATTTGGTCTCCGGACTTGCAGTCACCTCAAGGTGTCCCCTTGGGCCCCTCCCTGCTGTTCTATGGGATCAACTGGAGGATCTGAACAGCCAGAAAGGCTGAAACCAGGCTCATCTTACTGGCTGCTGAGCTTCTGAGCCTAAAGCCCCAGCCCTGGACTTCAAGAGGAAGGTCTGCAGGGCAGACTCACAGCCCACATGGACCATCAGCTCTTTCTCCTCACCCTCCTTCCCTGTCCATCTCCCCATAGCCCCTCTCACCTTGGGCTGAAAGCAGATGGCTTCTTGGGGTGGTGTCTCCTGTCCATTTTACAGCTAAGATCACTGAGGCAGGAAAGAGGCCACGGAGCTGCTGGATGTTGCGTACACAGCCTGGACCGCTGTGCTCAGCAGTTCTCGGCCGTTCTCACTTGGCACTTGAACTTCCCACCCTCTGCCCCGATGTAAAGCCTCAGAGATTGGTGAGGCTGTGCACTGCTGAGCTAGCCGGTGCAGGGAACGTGGCCCCTTGGCATAGTGGGGAGTTCAGGCAGCCCCACTGGCTCTGGAAACATTCTTGAGATATTTATGTCCCATTCAGAGCCAAGACAGTAGCTGTGCAAACACTCGGGGGCCCCACACAATGGTCCCGCCAGCCTGGCTGCCCAGACCCCCCCCCATCTCAGCCTGCCCCTCCTGTCCTTCCCCTAGGGAGGGGCCTTCCTCCCTCTTGAAGGGTGGGAAGGGGCAGCTGAGGAGCTGGGAATGTGGGGGAGGGGAGCCACGGCACAGATGAGATGCTTGCTCTCCCCCCCTCCGCCCCCCACGCTGTGGCTGGAGCCAAACTCCCCTCACACAGCTGCCCACCCACCTCCCAGGAAACTCAGAAGGGAGAATTTCCCCCTGTGGAGGAGCCAACCCATGGCCCACCTCCACCGGGCTTGGCCTAGCTCTTTCCTTTCCTCTAGGTCTGACTCCCCCCTCCCGCCCCCCAGTAAGTTCTCATCACAAATGACTGTCACTACCTACTCGTGACTTGTCATCCATCTGCCAAGGTCGACCTGAGTTGGAGAAGACAAAACTGTTCTTGGTTAGCATTGAACTGTGTTCAACACAGCAGTGTTTGATAAATAAATAAACAACTTCCTCCTTCCCCACCACATCCCTGGTACCCAGAGCCCAGGCTGAGGCCAGGTAGGACCCTGTCCCTTCTCCCTGTTCCTACACAGGTTCCAAGTAGGAACATACTCTAGAGCACCCCAAGGGCCCAGAATGTGCAAAGAAACTTTCTGAGTGCTTGTCCCAGCTCCCACTGTCCTTTGTGAAGGCAGCCTGAGGTGCCAGGGTGAGATCCCGCTGGGGACATCTGTTCCATGACCAGCTCAGGCGGTTGCCCTCTCCCTGATGACAAACGGAACCAGGAAAGCCTCCTTTGCCCAGTCCATGCCCATGGAGCACTCTGCTGCCATGTGGTCTGCAGTCAGGGGAAAAGCACTGAAGTTTCCTCTGAGGAACCCAGAACTGTGCTGAGGAGACAAAATAATGTCAGAGGCCAGAGTCCCTTCTTAAGAATGGATCAGGGACTCAGTGGTGCTTGCCAGCAAAGCCTAAGGACTCAGGTCAATTCCCCAGAATCCACGTAAGCCAGATGCACAAGGTGGCACATGCGTCTGGAGTTCACTTGCAGTGGCCATAGGCCCTGGCACACCCATTCTTTCTCTCTCCCTCAAATAAATAAATAACTTAAAAAAGAAAAAGAGGGCTGG
Organism: Jaculus jaculus; assembly: GCF_020740685.1. Taxonomy (NCBI): domain Eukaryota; kingdom Metazoa; phylum Chordata; class Mammalia; order Rodentia; family Dipodidae; genus Jaculus; species Jaculus jaculus. The sequence goes on along the minus strand of NC_059102.1, from coordinate 150,183,117 downwards.
AGAGATGGCTTAGCAGTTAAGGTGTTTGCCTGAAAAGCCAAAGGATCCTGGTTCGATGCTCCGGGACCCATGTAAGCCAAATGCACAAGGGGTCACATGAATCTGAAGTTTGTTTGCAGTGGCTGGAGGCCCTAGCACTCCCATTCTCTCTCTCTACCCTTTCTTTCTTTCTCTCTCTCTCTACCTCAAATAAATAATTTTTTAAAAAAGAAAAAGATATTGCTGAAGATTCCACATATTTGGGCTGCAAGGCCACTGAGAAATCCTGCTAGAACTGAGCTGATACCCTCCTCCATGTAGACCAGCTGACAGAAACCTAAAAGAAGCCATTCTGCATGCAGTTCAATGGGAGAAAGAGAAATCACCAGTGAAGATACTCAACAATGGACACTGCAAGCCTTATAATTGGCCAGCCAGGCCAAATGAGCCAACGGGTGCAATAGTGGCACATCTGTCATGGTGGAAACCAACTGCCCTCTAATTGGACTGGAGGCCCACTCCATGGGAGGGAATACATCCCTTATACTGAAAATTTAAAACAGAGGTAGTCATGAGCCCTAGAGGTGTAACATCTGCTGCTGTCTGGCTAAATGTGTATACTATGCTCACCAAACTTCCCAGTAAGCACTTCTCTTAATATTCATACCCTTATATTAATACTACTCTCACTTTGGGTAGAGAAACTTCTCTTTTTAGATAGCAGTGACCTTGAGATGACTCAGAAGGCATCATGGTGCTGGAAAGAAATGATCGGAATGCTCAGTACTGCAATATATCTATCATACCTTCCAAGGCTCAGGGTCTATTGCAGAAGAGATGGCAGAAGGAATGTAAGAGCCAAAGGAAGGGTAGGACTCCTTACAACGTGCTCCTCCAGACACAAAATGGCCTGGATACCCATGACCTCACAGTGCCTGACGCTACCTACACAAGACCATCGTAATAGGAGGAAAAGATCATGACATCAAAATAAAAGAGAGACTGATTGAGATGGGGAGAATGGAGTTTCAAAGGGGAAAGGGGGAGAGGGAGGGTATTACCATGGGATATTTTTTATAATCATGGAAGTTGTTAATAAAAAAAAAAGAAAAAAGAAAAAAAAGAAAAAGGAAAAGAGAAGCCAGGCGTGGTGGCACACGCCTTAATCCCAGCACTCAGGAGGCAGAGGTAGGGGATCACTGTGAGTTTGAGGCCACCCTGAGACTGCATAGTTAATTCCAGGTCAGCCTGGACCAGAGTGAGACCCTACCTCAAGAAACCAAAAACAGAAAAAGAAAAAGAGGGCTGGAGAGATGGCTTAGCGGTTAAGGCATTTACCTGAAAAGCCAAAAGATCCCGGTTTGATTTTCCAGGACCTATGTAAGCCAGATGCATAAGGTGGCTCATTCATTTGAGGTTTGTTTGCAGCGGCTGAGGGCCCTGGCGAACCCATTCTCTCTCTCTCTCTGTCTGCCTCCCTCTCTCTGTCTTAAATAAATAAAAAATAAATAAATAAAATATTTTTTAAATTATTTATTTATTTATTTGAGAGCGACAGACACAGAGAGAAAGACAGACAGAGGGAGAGAGAGAATGGGCGTGCCAGGGCTTCCAGCCTCTGCAAACGAACTCCAGACGCGTGCGCCCCCTTGTGCATCTGGCTAACGTGGGACCTGGGGAACCGAGCCTCGAACCGGGGTCCTTAGGCTTCACAGGCAAGCGCTTAACCGCTAAGCCATCTCTCCAGCCCAAATAAAATATTTTTAACATGAGTGAGTCAAAGGGTATACATTGGAAAGGTTGAGATTTTCCAGAATTATGGCTACAGAGACTACAACTGAGACATCAGAGTACACAAATCCCTGGCTCTTCCCACTGTTGTGCCCAGAGGAAGCAGTGCCCTGTCAATGGGATAGGTGATCTGCTAGTAGCATTTTTATTTGGGTTTCTCTCATGAGAGTGTGAGTGAACACACACAGCTTTCTGAATTTATTCTTGTTTTTTTCAATCCCTCCCACTGGATTGTCAATTTTTTTTTTTTTTTCAAAGTAGGGACTCCCTCTAGCTCAGGCTGACCTGGAATTCACCATGTAGTCTCAGGGTGGCCTCAAACTCATGGCGATCCTCCTACCTCTGCCTCCTGAGGGCTGAGATTAAAGATATGTGCCACCTCACCCAGCTTGTCAAACTTTTTGTTGATTTGTCAGAGCTCTTTATATATGAAAGAAAGAAGCCATTTGTAACATAGTTGCTAAATGTTTTCCCCATTTTGCTGAGCAGCAGGCTTTAACTTTTCTTTTTCTATTTCTTTTTTTTGTTTTGTTTGTTTGTTTGTTTTTGGAGGTAGGGTCTCACTTTGGTCCAGGCTGACCTGGAATTCACTATGTAGTCTCAGGATGGCCTCGAACTCTCAGCAGTCCTCTTACCTCTGCCTCCTGAGTGCTGGGATTAAAGGCATGTGCCGCTATGCCCTGCATGTAGGCTTTAACTTTTATTTGTTTGTTTTGGTTCTTCTAGATAGGGTCTCCTAGCTCAGGCTGACCTGGAATTCACTATGTAGTCTCAGGCTGGCCTTGGACTCTTTAGGACCCTCTCACCTTGGCCTCCCACATGCTGGGATTAAAGGCCCGTGTGACCATGCTTGGCTAATATTTTTGCTGAAAGTGGTTCTTGCTTACAGATCTGTTATTTTTTTTTTTCAGCTTTTTATTGGCAGCCTCCGTACATGCATCCACTATACCATGATCATACTCTCCTCCCACCAACCTCTCTCTTCTCCCTTTTGAATCACCCCTTCAGTACATCTGTTTTTCTTTCTAATTAGTCTGCCTTCTATTTTGATGTAATTTTTTTTTCTCCTAATTTTTAGGTTTTGTGTAGGTAGTGTCAGCCACTGTGAGATCATGAATACCATAGCCACTTTGTATATGGAAGATAGCATTGCCGGGGATGGTGGCGCGTGCCTTTAACCTCAGCACTGGGGAGGCAGAGGTAGGAGGATCGCCATGAGTTCGAGGCCACCCTGAGACTACAGAGTTAATTCCAGGTCAGCCTGGGCTAGAGTGAGACCCTACCTCAGAAAACAAACAAACAAACAAAAACACTCCTCCCCTTCCTTTAGCCCTTACATTTTTGTTGTTGTTGTTGTTTTGAGGTAGGGTCTTGCTCTAGTCTGGAATGACCTAGAATTTACATCTCAGGCCTTAAACTCAAGGCAATCCTCCTACCTCTGCCAAGTGCTGGGATTAAAGGCGTGTGCCACCACGCCTGGCTAGCTCTTACATTCTTTCTGCTACCTCTTCTGCAATAGTCCCTGAGCCTTGGAGAATGTGATAGAGATGTCTCACTTAGTGCTGAACACTCCACTGTCACTTCTCAGCCCTTTGATGAATTTTGAGTCACCCAAAGGTCACCACAATCTGAGAAGAGAATCATCTCTAACCAAAAGTAAGAGTAGGCTTAATACATGGACATAAACATTAAGCATTTAGAGGATCCTTTGGTGGATGTCATATAACAGTTCTGTTATTTTTTGTACTTGAATTTATCACAAAATAATTTTCTTGCCAGATGTGGTGGTACACACCTTTAATCCCAGCACTTGGGAGGCAGAGGTAGGAGGATTGCTGTGAGTTTGAGGCCACCCTGAGACTACATAGTGAATTTCAGGTCAGCCTGAGCTAGAGTGAGACCCTACCGCGAAAGAAACCAAAAAAATATAATAAATAATAATAATTATAAATAATTATAATAATATTTTTCTAGGGCTGGAGAGATGGCTCAGAAATTAAGGTGCTTGCCTACAATACCTAACAGCCCTGGTTCAATTCCCCAGTACCCATGTAAAGCCAGATGCACAAAGTGGTGCTTGTATCTAGAGTTCATTTGTAGTGGCTATAGGCCCTGGTATGCCCATTCTCTCTCTCTCTCTCTCTCTCTCGCATTGCAAATAAATAAAACATAATATTTTTGTGTTGGATTTTGATAGGAAAAGTTTGTACAGAAACTTTTTTTTCCTCTAAATATTAGTTAGGTTTTCTGTGAAGCACTCAGAGGCAGGGGTAGAGAATATTAGTTAGGTTTTCCTCCTACCTCTGCCTCCTGAGTGCTGTGATTAAAGGCATGCACCACCATGCCTGGCTTAGTTTTGTTTTTTGAGACAGTCTCACCGAGGCTCAGGCTGATCTGGAACTCACAGTGTAGCCCAAGCTGTCCTTTGGCTCTCAACAGTCTCCCCGCCTCCGCTTCCTGAATGCTGGGACTGCAGGCCTGTGACACCCTGTCCTGCAATGGTTTGGCTTTTAAGAAGGCTCAGATGCCCTGTGAATGCCCTGTGGTGGGAGGTGGGCAGCGCAGTCCCTCCGCGTGCCTTCCCCTCAGCTGTCTGCTCTGGGTTGAGTTATGCCTTCCCCACAGCTGTGGACAAGCTTCTGGACGAGAGGCTTTTCTTACTGCCCTGACAATTTCCTTCATCCTACATGTCTCCGCTGCCCCAGTAGCTGCTTCTGGACTCGTCTGGGCTACCAGTCCTCTTATTGGTGCCCGGCCTACTTCACCCTCTGGTGTGGTTTCACACTCAGGAGGATCTGGCCTTCCTCTCACACTTTAGCAGAGGTGCAAAGTTCACCCCAGTGTGTGTAACTTTCTTCCTCCTTTGTAAATCAAAAAAAAAAAAAAATTTAGAGAGAGAGAGAGAGGGAGGGATGGAGGAAGAGAGAGAATGGGTGCATGAGGGCTTCTTGCCACTACAAACAGATTTTGTGCATCTGGCTTTATGTGGGTACTGGGGAATCGAACCTAGGCTGGCAACCTGTTCAAGCAAGTGCCTTTAACCATTGAGCCATCTCTTCCCTCCAGGGCACATACCTTTCTCAGCCATTACTGCAGAGCGGTGGCCATGGGATATTCCTACCCATGATACATGCGAACAGAGATGTCCAGAAAAGAGTCATGAGTTTTGTTTTTTGTTTTTGGGTTTTTTGAGGTAGGGTCTCACTCTAGCCCAGGCTGACCTGGAATTCACTATGTAGCTTCAGGGTGGCCTCGAACTCACAAGTGATCTTCCTACCTCTGCCTCCCGAGTGCTGGGATTACTGCCCAACTTGAACTTGTTTTTCTTGCCCCCCCCCCAGGTGGGGGAGTCATGAGTATTCTTACTTCTTTCAGCTGCCTAGAAGGCAGGGGTGACATCCCAGTAGCTGCCTTGGGCCTCTTGGCAGACTTGGAATGGGCAATACCAGGAGGGTTAGGCAGACAGGTGGAAGGCCCTAAATCTCGAGCACCGTGGAGTCATCCCTGCCCTGGGCTCTGTGCCATAAGTGGGGAATTCTTTACAGCAGGGAAAAAAAAAATCACACATCTGTTTAGCTTCTGCAATAAGGTTCCTATAATATGAACCAAACCTAGTCCCCACTGAGATTTTCTAGTTCTTTTTTAAAAATTATTTTTAGCTGGGCATGGTGGTGCATGTGTTTAATCCCAGCACTCGGAAGGCAGAGGTAAGTGGATCACTGTGAGTTCGAGGCCAGCCTGAGACTACTTAGCGAATTCCAGGTCAGCCTGGGCTAGAGTGAGACCCTACCTCGAAAAACCAAAATTTATATTTTTACTATTTATTTGCAAGTAAAGAGAGACAGAGACAGAATGGGTGCACCAGGGCCTCTAGCTGCTGCTAACAAATTCCAGATGCATGTACCCCCTTTGTGCAGCTAGCTTTATGTGGGTACTGGGGAATTGAACCTGGGTCCTTTGGCTTTGCAGGCAAGTGCCTTAACTGCTAAACCATCTCTCCAGCCCAAATATTTATCAATTTGCAATGAGAGAGAGAGAGAGAGAGAGAGAGAGAGAGAGAGAGAGAGAAAGAGAGAGAATGAGGGCACTAGGACCTCTAGTCCTCCAGACACATGTAGCCCCTTGTACATCTGCTTTATGGGGTTACAGGGGAATCGAACCCAGATCATTAGGCTTCGCAGGCAAGTTCCTTAACCACGGAGCCATCTCTCCGCCCTGGATTTTCCAGTTCTTTGTCAGAACTCCTTTAGCTAGTTTTGCTTGTTTCACTTTCCGCATGATACTTAGAATTGATTTTTTTTCAAAATTTTTTAGGATTTCTGGGAAATTGAACTCTCAATTCTCCTGCCTCAGCCTCCTGAGTGCTGGGATTACAGATGTGCATCACCATATTCATCTGGTTATTATTTTTTTAAGTGAAATATCATTCTTTATAGATTTATTTAAAAGAATTAATTGACATGTTCATGATATTAAGTTGTTACTTAAAAAGTTATGTGGAGGGCTGGAGAGATGGCTTAGCAGTTAAGTGCTTGCCTGTGAAGCCTATGGACACCGGTTCAAAGTTCGATTTCCCAAGACCCACGTTAGCCAGATACAAAAGGGCGCACGTGTCTGGAGGCCTTTTGCAGTGGCTAGAGGCCCTAGCGTGCCCATTCTCTATCTATCTATCGGCCTCTTTCTCTCTCTGTCTGTCACTCTCAAATAAATTAAAAAAAAAAGTTACATGGAGTGGAACACACCTTTAATCCCAGCACTTGGGAGGCAGAGGTAGGAGGATCGCCATGAGTTTGAGTCTATAGAGTGAATTCCAGGTCAGCCTGGCCCAGAGTGAGACCCTACCTCGAAAAACCAAAATAATAATAATAAATTTAATTAATTAATTAAAATAAAGTTATATGGAGGTGCATGCCTGTAATTCCAGCACTTGGGTAGCTGAGGCAGGACAATCTTGAGGTGATCAAAACCAAAGACGAAATAAAATCAGAAGTTATATCCTTCCATTTGTCCAAATCTTGCTCTATGTGCCTCAGTTACATTTGAATGCTTTGTTTTGTTGTTTGTTTGTTTTTGTTTTTTTGGGGGGAGGATTTTAGGGAGGATCTCACTCTGGCCCAGGTTGACCTGGAATTCACTATGTAATCTTAGGGTGGCCTTGAACTCTCGGCAATCCTCGTGAGTGCTGGGATCAAAAGTGTGCGCCAGCATGCCCAGTTTTGCCTTTGTTTCTGTTTGAAGTAGGATGTCACTCTGTTACCCAGTTGGCCTGAACTATGTAACCCAGTTGGCATTGAACTCACTGCAATCCTCCTGCCTCAGCCTTCCAAATGCTTGGATTATGGGTGTTGGCCACCATGACCAGCAAAAGCTTTCCTAACAGGGCTTTGATGTGTTCTTTTTTTTTTTTTAATTTTTTTTAACGTGTGTGTAGTGTAGGCACATGTGCGTACAGATGCACAAGCCGTGTGTGCACAGGCCAGAGGACAATGCTGGGTGTCCTTCTCTTATCACTTATCTGCGTATTTCCTTGAAACAAAGTCTCTCCTCCAACCCAGAGCTGGTTTCTGTAAGCAAGCCACAACTCTTCTCTGGTCTCCTCTCCACCAACCCCCCATGCCCAGCTTTTGATGTGGGTTCTGGGGAGTCAAGCTCGGTGACTTCTGGCCAGAGAGGCACTCATGATTAAATAGCAATGTTCTTAAGTGCTGAGCCATCTCCCCAGGCCTGCCATATTCTTATGCTTATATTTAAAAAACACACACACACATGTATTTAAATTTATATATACTTATATTTTAAAATTATTTTTAAAATATTTATTTGAGAGAGAGACAGAGAAAGAAGAAGAGAGGAAGAGAGAGAGAGAGAGAGAGAATGGGCAAGCCAGGGCCTCTAGCCACTGCAAACAAGCTCCAAACACATGCACCACCTTGTGTGGTTGGCTTATGTGGGTCCTGGGGAATCTATTCTAGGTCCTTTGGCTTCGCAGGCAAATGTCTTAACTGCTAAGCCATCTCTCCAGCCCAACCTAGTCAGTCTTAAAAATTGGAAAAATATCGGGCTGGAGAGATGGCTTAGTGATTAAGGCACCTGCCTACAAAGCCTAAGGATCCAGGTTCAATTCCCAGTATCCACATAAGCCATATGCAGTGTGGCACATCTGTCTGGAGTATGTTTGCAATGTCTAGTGGCCCTAGCATTCCCATTCTTTGTCTCTTTCTCTCAAATAAATAAATAAAAATATTTTTTTAATGTGGTGGGTTTTTTGTTTGTTTATTTTATTTATTTATTTATTTTTGAGAGTGACAGAGAGAGAAAGAGGCAGACAGAGAGAGGAAGAGAAAATGGGTGCACCAGGACCACCAGGCACTGCAAACGAACTGCAGAGGCGTGCACCCTCTTGTGCATCTGGCTAATGTGGGTCCTGGGGAATCGAGCCTTGAACCGTGGTCCTTAGGCTTCACAGGCAAGCTCTTCACTTCTAAGCCATCCCTCCAGTCCCGCAAAATAATTTTTTAATTGGAAAAAATATGTTGTCCAAGTGTGGCAGCACATGCCTATAATTTCAGAATGAGAGAGGTAGGCTGAGTTAGGTGGATTGCCATGAATTTGGACTACAAAGTGAGTTCCAAGTCAGTCTGAGCTAGAGTGAGATATTGCTTCAAAACAAGCAAACAAACATTATGAAATAAATTCAAAAATTAGAAGTAAACTGTTGATGTACGTAGAGAAGTTCATTTGGAAGAACTTAAGGGAGGGGGCGCTTGGTGAGTCCTGTCTAGGAGTCAGGTGGGGAGTGTCAGAACCCGTTGTGACACCTGATGGGGTTCCCCTGAGTTGAGGACATGGCCACAGGCAGCCACAGGCAGGGAAGAAGGTGCGGAACTGGGGTGCGGGCTAAGCCACCTTCCCCAGTCCAGTGAGATGAAAGTGACCTCAGTGGCTGTGACTGGGGGGGGAGGGGGTGGCGCTGGCTTGTGTGTACCAAGCTTCTTGGGTGACACCTGTCTGTGATCCTCACACTGAGGCAGGGTGGTGGGGTTCAGGTTGCCTCCATGGGTGTGGCAACTTTGCCCTTCCCTCTGCCTGGTATCCCTTCCATCTGGGTGGAAGCGCTGGGCGGCTACAGAACCGCCCACAAGCAGCGCTGCCGGGATTCCACTGTGACCAGCTGTTGGAGACAGAGTGATGTCACACCTCTCCCTGGTCCCTGATGTGCTTAAACATCTGTGTTTCTAGTGTGAGCGTCGGATCGCTGTGTACTTTACCTCGGTTTTCTCCTCTGTCGGCCTCAGGCTGAGCAACGTGGGCTCTTGGAGCTCCTCGGAGGGGCGTGCTCCTCTGACAGCCTTCGTGTGGGACCCACTTCAGCAGTCAGGCCTCTCCAGAGCAGCTCTGTCACTGAGCATATCCATGACCGGGGCCAGCCTCCCAGGTCGCAGCGCAGGATGGGCGCCTTGCACGGCTGCGTGAGGTGGACAGAACCCGTGCTAATGAGAATGAGCCAAATCCGCCAGGCATGGTGGCGCACGCCTTTAATCCCAGCACTCGGGAGGCAGAGGTGGGAGGATTGCAGAGAGTTTGAGGCCACCCTGAGCCAAATCCCAGGGAAGTGGGGTGAAGATGGGGCTCCGGCTCCAGGTGATGGACCAGCAGATGCCCATGTTCCAGTGGGCGCCCAGGACCCTTGCCACAGCACCGCTGAGAGCAGCCACAGTCACTCCATGACCTCTCAGACCCCACAGAATCCTCAGGGGTCTTCCCACAAAACCTTGTCTCCCGCAACTTCAAATACGCCATCTCTTGTCTTAGCACTCTCTGTTCCCTTTGACTGGGACACCCTTCTCAGGACACTTTCTATACTGTGGGATGTCTCTCTGCTCCCATAGCCACCCTGCATTGCCTTTAAAAAAACTTATTTATTTGAGAGACAGACAGACAGAGAGATAAAGAGAGAGAGAAAATGGGTGTGCCAGAGCCTCCAGCCAGTGCATAAGAAATACAGATGCATGTGCCGCTTTATGCATGTGGCTTACGTGGGTACTGAGGAATCAAACTGAGATCCTTAGGTACTGCAGGCAAGCCCCTTAACCACTAAGTCACCTCTAGCCCTACAGTATCTTTTCTTTAAAAAAAAAAAAAAACAACTTTATTATTTGAGAGACAGAATGGGCATGCCAGGGCCTCCAGCCACTGCAAACAAACTCCAGATGCATGTGCTCCCTTGTGCATCTGGCTAACGTGGGTCCTGGGGAGTTGAAGTGAGATCCTTTGGCTTTGCAGGCAGGTGCCTTAATGGCTAAGCCATCTCTCCTGCCCCCGCCCCCACCACAGTGTCTTTTAATGGCCACTTCCATCATTGGCACTCACAACTACCTGTTTGTCTACTACCACAGGTGAGCAATATGAAAGGCATTTTGTTTTTCATGCAACACTCCATCCCCAGCACCTAGAACCTAGGACATCTATGTCAGGTGGTTGGAGAAAGTGGAATTGAAACAGGTGCCCTGAGCCTTGGGGCCCAGCTTCCTGCAGGAAAGCTTTGAAGGGTTCATTAGCTTTCAAGAGCCATAAAAAGTGTTCACACACTGGACATAGTGGCTCATACCCGTGATCTCAGCACTCAGGAGACTGAGGTAAGAGTTCAAGGCCACCCTGGGGCTACCGAGTAAATTCCACTTTAGTCTGGACTAGAGTGAGCCCCTGCTTCAAGAGAAAATAAAAAAGTGTTCATAGTCAGGCTGGCTGTGATGGCCCATTCTGCAATCCCAAGAGTAGGGTCACAAGGCCAAGTCTGAGCAACACAGCAAGACCCTGTCCCACAATAAAAATAATAAAAAGAAGCCTGGCATGGTGGCTCATGCCTTAATCCCAGCACTCAGGAGGCAGAGGTAGGAGGATTGCCATGAGTTCAAGGCCACCCTGAGACTACACAGTGAATTCCAGGTCAGACTGGACTAGAGTAAGACCCTACCTCAAAAAACCAAAAATAAAAAAATAAAAAATAAATAAAATAAATAATAAAGAAGCATAGGGCTTGGGAGATTGCTCAGTGGTTAAAGGCACTTGCTTGCAAAACCTGACGCCTAGGACTTGATTCCCCTATGCCCACAAAAAGCCAGTTATGCAAAGTGGCACATTTATCTGGAATTCGTTTGCAATGCAAGAGGCCCTGGCACACCCATTCTTTCTCTCTCCCTTCCTCCTTCCCTTCCCACTTCTCAAATAAATAAATATATTTAAAAAATAAAGCCAGGCATGGTGTCACATGCCTTTAATCCCAGCACTCAGGAGGCAGAGGTAGGAGGAACGCCATGAGTTCAAAGCCACTGTGAGACTACATAGTGAATTCCAGGTCAGCCTGGGCTAGAAAAACCAAAATAAATAAATCAATGAACGAATGAAATTAAAAAATAAAAATAGGGCTGGGCCATGGCTCAGTGATGGAGTGCTTGCCTAGCATATTCAAGATCACAGTCTTTCCAGAAATATCCTGACGGATGTGAAGGTGAGGGCTGAGTTATGTCAGCCCATTGCTTTGGCTGATCGGGCTGACAGGTCAGGCATCCTCTCTCCGCCCCCACCACTCCATGTGTGTCCTCCTGAAGCTGACCACTTGGCCCACCTCACATGGTATGAGCAGCTGTGCTTTCCTGCCAGACCTCCCAGCAAGCTGTGAAGGTCCAAAAAGTGCTAATGAAACGACCCCACAGTGGTTGGTGGGGGCACAGACATGAGGAGGAGGCACTTCAGGATGGCAGGAGAGAACCCACCACCTCTGATGGCTCCTAGGATGGAAGGTGGATGATACGAGGCCTAGTGTCTCAAGCATTACCAGTCTGTCATCCCTGCCATGTGGCTGGCTGGGGAGTAGGGGAACCCTGAGGTTCAGAGGGGGGCTCTAGGTAGCACTGAGGTTTGACCTGACTCAGGGCCCCATCAACCCACTTTGTCACTGTTCCTGTTTTGGCCACCGGGCATCCTCAGCATAGAAGCCCTCATACCTAGCCATGGGGTGCTCCCCCAGTGAAGAAATGCAGCTTCCTTGGCTCCTCTTGGCAGCTGCCATGTCCCATGGCTCATGCCCCTTCACACAGGAGTGTGAGCTATGCTGGGAACAGCTAGGGACAGCCAGGCTAACCCTGTGAGCCTAGATCTTGGAATGAGTCTGAGAGTCACTGTGTCTCCCAAGGAAGTTACTTGTATGTCAAAAAATGCTGCGGAACCATTTCTGAAGAGCTGGAGGAAAGAATGTAAGAGCCTAAAGAAGGGAGGAAGTTGCTTGCAATACTGTCTTCCAGACACAAAGTGGCTGTGGTATTTGTTCTCAGTGACTGATGATATCTGCACAAGACCTGCAGAATAGAAGGGGAAAATGATGACATCAACATAAAAGAGGCAGATACGCTGGAAAGAAGGGATTCAGTGTGTGTGGGGGGGATTCCAGAAGGGGAAAGGGAGACTGGTGGGAAGGGCATGTTGTTTGCATGTACAGAGGTTGTCAGAAAAAGGTTGGGCTGGGCTGGAGAGATGGCTTAGCGGTTAAGGCACTTGCCTGCAAAGCCAAAGGACCCAGGCTTGATTCCCCAGGACCCACATAAGCCAGATGCACAGAATGGCACATGCATCTGGAGTTCGCTTGCAGTGGCTGGAGGACCTGGTGTGCCCACTCTCTCTTTCTCTGCCGCTGTCTGTCTCTCTCAAATAAATAAATAAATAAATCTTAAAAAACAAGGGTGGGCTAATGAGAGTTTGAGGTCACCCTGAGACTACATAGGCAATTTCAGGTCAGCCTGAGCTAGAGTGAGAACCTACCTCTGAAAACAAAAACCAAATAAAAAAAGTTGGGCTAAACTGGGCGTGGTGGCGCACGCCTTTAATCTCAGCACTGGGAGGCAGAGGTAGGAGGATCACCATGAGTTCGAGGCCATCCTTAGACTACATAGTGAATTCCAGGTCAGCCTGAGCTAGAGTGAGACCCTATCTCGAAAAAAAAAAAAAAACAACAACAAAACACTTGGCCTAGAGATGGATCAGTAAAGGCACTTGCTTGCAAAGCCTGCAGGCTCAGGTTTGGTTCCCCAGTCTCCACATAAAGCCAGATGTACAAAGTGGCACATGTATCTGGAGTTCATCTGCCCAGGCAGTAGGTACTGGTGCTCTCTCTCCTTCTCAAATGTGTCAAATAAATAAATATCTAAAAAATTAATCCCAGCATTCAAGAGCAGGAAGCAGGAGAATTGCTATGACTTTGAGACCAGCCTGAGACTATGTAGTAAATTCCAGGTCAGCCTGGGCTACAGTGAAACCTTACCTGGAAAAACAAAAACAAACAAACAAAAAACAGCCAGATGTGGTGGCACATGCCTTTAATCCCAGCACTCAGGAGACTGAGGTAGGAGGATCACTGTGGGTCTGAGGCTAGCCTGAGACTAATTTTAGGTCAGCCTGGGCTGGAACAAGACCCTACCTGAAAAATTAAAAAAAATGATAATTAAAATTAAATTAAAAATTTAAAAGTGAAAATAAATGAGGGCCAAATGTGGTGGTACATTAGTCTCAGCACCTGGGAGGCTGTGAGTTTGAAGCTAGCCTGGGGCTGCAGAGTGAGCTGCGGTCAGCCTGGGCTATAAGTGAGTGAGACCCTGCCTTGAAAACACCAAAAAAAAAATTTTTTTTTTTTTTTTTTTGCTTGTGTGGTCTAGGGATGTAGCTCAGTTTGGTAGAGTGCTTGCCTAGCATGGGCAAGGCCCTGTGCTCCATCCCCAGCCCCGCATGAACCTGGGGTGGTGGCACTGGGGAGGTGGAGGCAGGAGGATCAGGAGATCAAGGTCATACTCAGCTATTTAGTGAGTCTGAGCTTGAAGGCAGCCTAGGCTACATGCGACCCTCTCTCAGAAAATGAGTAAACAGCTTACTGGAAAGTTAGAGAGGCTGGAGGGAAGGGTGGCAGAAGACCCTTACTCACATGCTGGAACTGGGCTAGGGAGGATCCAAAGACAGGACCCTTAGGAAAGACAGGGTGTCTTGGCTTGGTGTCAGATACAGTGGCGACAGTGGTCCCTGGCCCCTGGGTCGGGATTCAGGGTGGGGGCAAGCTAAATCTCTAAGGGGGATAGGAGCCATAGGACCCTCAACTACCTTAAGCTGCCGCCCAGGGCCAGCATATCCATGGAGCATGCCTGCCTCTCACCGGGCACTGTCAGCTGTAGAGTGGGTCCTGCTCAGAGAAAAGGTACTTTGGTTATGCCCAGCCAGGGGAGCCACCAGCACAGAAAAGAGCAAGGTTTTGAGCCGGGCCTGGGGACACCAGGTCTGTCCTCAACTGGGCTTCCATCCATCCAGAAGAATAAACTCCTGGTGGGACTCCCTACTTCATCCAAAGCCTAGGGGACCCCCCAGCCCCTTCCCTGAGTCACTGGGCCCCAAGGAGAACATCCAACTGAGAGGGCTGTGGCCTGGGTTTCTTCTTTTGTTTACCCATTCACTTGTTCATTCATTCACTCCCTACTCATCACTCATTCATTCAGTCAGCAGCTGTCTCCTGAGCCAAATGGCACCCCATATAAGCATAGAGAGAGGAGAAGATGGGGAAGGAGGGGTACATAGCCTTGAGAGGCCTGCAAAGTGGGCAGGCTTAAGCGAAGTCCAGGCATAGCAGGGCAAAGCCTTGCCACCCCCCACCCATGGTGGTCCAGAGTCACAGGTTTTGTCTGTAGAGATCCAAGCACAGATCTAGGGTAAGCAGCCTCTGGCCATAGCTGAACCTCATGCATAGGAAGGGGACCACACTACCATGTTGGATCAATCCAGAGAGTCTGCCTATACCAGCCTGTGTGCCAGAGTCTGTGGCCAGCTGTGGGTACGTTTGGACTCACCTGTATCTACTATACCCAATGGGACATTGTCTCCTAAGTCTCATGGCATCAGCCTCCCCTCCTCCCCCTGCCTTCCACAGTCTTTCTCTGCCTTCCCTGGCTGGGGGCCGCCCATCCAGGCTGGCCAGCCGGCTCCAGCCCGGATCTGAGGTGTCCCATCTCACCGTGGCCTGAGATAAGGGCCCCGGCTCAAAGCTGCTTTGTTCAGCCAACAAAAGGACATTTCTGCAGCACCCTGGGAGCCGGGCCACAGGCTGGCCCGTGCTGAAGAGGCCCCTGCCCAATGTCGGCACCAGCGTAAGAAACCTTAGCCCAGCCCCTGGCTGGGCCCTGGGGGCTGGAGACATGCCCACTATAGGCTTCCCAGGCCCTTGAGCTCACAGATGGTGTCCCCTTTCTGTGCCAGGGCCAGATCAGCCCACAGTCACTGCTGCCCACCACTCAGGTAGTGGCTTTGGGGACCAAAGCCTCCCACATCTGTGGCAAGGAGGCAGGCCACCTGTGAGGAACAGAGCTGTGCCCTGCCAGCGCCCAGAGCAGAGCGTGCAGCTGCCGGGCGGGTAGGGGCGCCAACGGTCCCCTCTACAGGGGCACTTCCTGCACCTCAGCAAACAGACAGACCCTGAGAGATGGAAGAGACTTCTGGGGTAGGATGGTTCTCACTGGTGCCCGATGCTGGACCATAGATTTGATGGAGGTTGACTCCTGCCCCCCATAACTGTTTCCCTAAACACTTAAGATGAGACCTTAAGGGATTTTGGATGAAGCCATCCTGGATAGAGATGGCCAAGCCTTAGAGACAGACAAAAAGGTTGCTGAGAGCCGGGCGTGGTGGCGCACGCCTTTAATCCCAGCACTCGGGAGGCAGAGGTAGGAGGATCTCCGAGAGTTCGAGGCCACCCTGAGACTACATAGTGAATTCCAGGTCAGCCTGAGCCAGAGTGAGACCCTACCTCGAAAAACCAAAAAAAAAAAAAAAAAAAAAAAAAAGGTTTCTGAATGCAGGCTAAGGCAGAGTGGATGGCAGACTGTAGCCGGGGGGCAGGGGCAGGGGGATGCCTGGAGGAAGCTGGAAGGGTCCTCACTGGGCCCTGCTACACCTGGCCGTGGACCTCTGGTCCCCCCAGTGGGACAACACAAACTTCTGTGCTGTGAAGAACTCCATTGCAGGGCTCACACAGAGCACTGGGATTTTCCCAGGGCTAAGGGCACAAGCTAGACATCTTTGGGGTCCTCTGTCCCCAGGCTTCTTAGCCCCCCCCCCCCCCGACATGTCCACAGCTGGGAACCTCCTGCACTGGGGTAGTGTGTTCTTTTGGATCTGCCTGGACCTCGGCTTCTGCCACTGTTCTGATGACCCCGTCACCAGAGAGCTGCGGCGGCCTGCAGGAGACTGGTCTCCAGGGGCAGCTTTGGCCCTGCCAGCTCCCGCTTCCCTGCCCCCTGCCTGGGGTCTGCGGGCGCCCCACCCTACTTCCTCCCCCTCCCAAGCTGTCAGTGCACAATGACTAGCTCCCAGGGGCCGTCCCTGCCTTCACCCTTGTCCTGGGCTGTCTGGAGCCGGCCTTCCTTCCACCTTGAGGCTGCTTCCCACGGCCAGCTAGCTGCTCTCTGCTCAGCTGGGTGCCTTGAGTCCCAGGGTCCCTGGCAAGATCCACGGGCACCCATGCCCACAAACCTACACACAGGGTAGGAAACTCGGGCAGGTGACTTGTTAAGTCCATCCCACTCCTGAGGGGCAGGGCTGGCCTCCCCCATCCCCAGAGCTCTCATCTCTGTTTTTTCTTCTCTGGTGCTTGAAACACCATCCCGTCGTCCTGGGACCAGCAGTTGCAGCATCTTCCAGAGGCGATGCTCCCAGAGCGTCCCCCCCCCACCCCACCACCTGTCCCCTAAGTCCTCTGAGTGGCAAGACTTTCTTAGACCCCTGCATGACTTTGAGTGAATGCCTCAGTTTGCTGGCCTTGGTCTTCCCAGCTGGGACCAAAGAGTGCAGGCGCTGTGGGGGAGGGGAGCAAAGCCGAGAATGAGGCTTCTTGGAGGAGCTCTGGGAAGAGCAGGGGCTGCAGGCACCGTCTCCACTGAGCCTGAGCGGCTTCCTCTGGCTCTCCCAGCCAGTCGTAGATCTGTTCAGCCATCCATCCGTGTGTAGCCACAGCCCTCACCTGTGGTTCCCTGTGACCCTGACGGTCCACAATGCTGACGCTCCTACAAAGCTAGATGCATACCCCTGTGGGTGCAGAGGCCGTGGAGAATGCTGCGGTTCTTGCTGAAGAAGGGATACATGGGGTTACATAAAGTACTTAACGACAGGGGGCTGGGAATGCAGCTAGTTGGTAGCATACCTACCTAACATGCAGGAAACTTTGGGTTCAATCCCCAGTACTACATTAAAAACTGGACATAGGAAGCCAGGCGTGGTGGCGCACGCCTTCAATCCCAGCACTCGGGAGGCAGAGGTAGGAGGATTGCGGTGAGTTCAAAGCTACCCTGAGACTCCATAGTGAATTCTAGGTCAGTCTGGGCCAGAGACCCTACCTTGAAAAACCAAAAACAAAACAAAACAAATAAACAAACAAAAAAAAACCAAACCTGGGCATAGGGGCTAGAGAGATGGCTTAGTGGTTAAGATGCTTGCCTGCAAAGCCAAAGGATGCATGTTCAATTCCTCAGGACCCACATAAGCCAGCTGTGCAAGAGGGTGCATGCATCTGGAGTTCGTTTGGTGGCTGAAGGCCCTGGTGTGCCCTTTTTCTCTCGTTCTCTGCCTCTTTCTTTTTCTCTCTCTCTCAAATAAATAAAATTTAAAAAAAATTAAATTAAAAAAATTAAAAACTGGGTATAGTGGTACATGTCTTTAATCCCAGCATTTGAGAGGTGGAAGCAAGACCAGAAAATTAAGGTCCACTTCAGCTAGATAGCAAGCTTGAGACTCGCCTGGGTTACATGAGACCCTCCCTCCACAAGCACTCAGGGGAAATGTGGAGCCCCGAGTGAACAGATACGCTTGCTGGTCATGCCAAAGCCAGACCAGGCCGACTTTGAGAAGGTAGCAATATCCCGGGAGCCAATGAAGCCAATGAAGCTCTGAGGCTTTCAAAGCAGGCAGAGGCAGTCAGGCAGCACTTCCAGAACACTCCCAGGTCTTCAGAGAGGGTCTGGAAGACCACATTGCCAGGTGACTGCCAAGGCTACAAGGACAGGGCGGGGCACGCCTCCACCCACCCAGTGGCTCCTCAAACCTGGAGGGAGGCGAGGTCTCGCGCATCCACCACCACATGCCTACAGGCACGCGCATTGGGTTTTCTCACTCGCCCTCACCGACACTGTGGTGGGGTGTGCATGCAGAGGGGTACGCAGGCAGGAAGTGCACCAGAAATGCTTGTCCCTGAGCACAATGGGCAGTGTTGGGAGCCTGGAACCTGGGACTCTGTTCCCAAGACTCTCACCCAAGGGGCCAGTGGGGATGAGCAAATTCCAAGTGGCAGGAGCCAAACCCTTGGAAGCTCAGCTCATTAATTCATCCACTCATTCATCCATCCACCCACCCATCCATCCACTCATTCAGCCATAGGGGGAAAGCCGGGATCCATTCTTGGGCCATTGTGCCAAGGCTGTGCCTGTCTTCTGAGGGCAGTGGCTGCCTCTCCTGTGACAAGACCACCAGCTTCACTGCTGCTTTCACAGTGGCTCTGAGAGGCCACAGTCCCCTACTTTGAGACCCCTTGCCGCTCCTCTGAATCCTCACCAGAACAGAGTTGGCAAAGCTGTGCTGGGAAGGGCTCAGGGTGGAGGGGTGTGCAAAGTGGGCATCACCTTCCTGGGGAACAGAGCTGGCGTGTGTGCTCCGTAGACAATGGCTTTGCAGTGTGCGTGGGTCCACGCAGATCCACTGCTTGTGTGTGCCCGTGGCGGCGTGTTCACGTGCGTGGGTGCCTGTATGTGAGCGTTAGGTGAGTGCTTGCTCTTGTGGGTGGGTGTGAGTATATGTCCATGCATGTGTGAATGTTTGCACATATGCACGAGTACACACATGCTCTTAATGGTGTGTGTGAGACCTATAAGCTTGTGCAAAAATGTGGTCAAAAGCTGGGCGTGGTAGTGCACGCCTTTAATCCCAGCACTCGGGAGGCAGAGGTAGGAGGATTGCCGTGAGTTCGAGGCCACCCTGAGCCTCCATAGTGATTTCCAGGTCAGCCTGGGCTAGAGTGAGACCCTACCTCAAAAAATACAAAATAAAAATGTGGTCAAACATCTGCACTTGGAAGCACATGCAGGGCAGAAGGGTCGATGTCACCAGGCCTGTCCTGGAGGACATGACCCTGGAACAGGAGGTGACTAGTAGAGGCCATACTCCATGGGTCTTGACCCCACGGGCCCTTGGCAGTGACAATGGCTTGAACTAGGCCAGCAGGCTCAGCCTCCTCCACGCCTTCCAACTAGTGTGTGTGGGGAGTGGGGGGCATGTTTAGGGAGGCCGCAGCTCTGGGTCTCACAAGGAGGCCTGTGCGCCCACATTCACGCAGATCAACTGGCAGGCTTCAGTTTCCCTATCCTGGCAGTGAGAGGGCTGTGCCTTTCTTTCTCTAGTTCTAATGTGTCGCCAGCGTCAGCACGGATCTGTGTCCAGTCAGGTCAGGCCTGCTCCATGCTGGGCTCCCAGGAGAAGCCACTTCCTCCCACCCCCCACGGGCGACAATCCCAACATCTGGTTTTGCAGCAAGCTGGGGGCGGAGGAGCATCTGCGGGAGGGAAGGAGCCGTGTGGGAGCCGTGGTCCTGCTGCTAGGGTTGTGAGAACCCGGACGGGGGTGGGGAGGGGCTGGCCTGCTGGTCACACTGAAGGGTCACATTTCCTGGTGCAGCCCAGGCTAGTGTGTGAGGGGGAACTGGAGAACTCCACCATTAGGCCAATGCTGAGTTGAGATATGCGGATCAGGCATTGTTGCTGGTGATTTTGGGTGCTCCCCTCTCCCTGTGGCCCATTGTCATAGCCAGGTAGGTTTAATCTTCATTTTAATTATTTGAGAGAGAGACATACAGAGAGAAAAAGGCAGCCAGCAAGAGTGAGTATGGGTGTACCAAGGCTCCTGCCACTGCAAGTGAACTCCAGACACATGAGCCACTTCGTGCATCTGGCTTTACATGGGTACTGTGGAATCAAACCTGAACCATCAGGCTGTGCAAATAAGCACCTTTAACTGCTGAGCAATCTCTCTAGCCCCTTCGTTTTATTTTATTTTTTAATTTTATGTTTTATTCTTTTTTTTTTTAAGTAGGGTCTCTCTCTAGCCCAGGTTGGCCTAGAACTCACAGGGGTCTTCCTACCTCTGCCTCTTGAATGCTGGGATTAAAGGCATGAGCCACCATGCCCCACTATTTTATTTATTTATTTATTTTTGACAGGATCTTAAAGCCCTGCTGAGGCTGGCCTGGAACTATGTATCTTAACCTGGCCTTAAACTCACAGCAATTCTCCTGTCTCAGCCTCTCAAATCCTAACATTATAAGTGTGAGTGACCACCTTGTTTTTGTTTTTTGGTTGTTTTTTTTTTTTGGTTTTTTTCAATGTAGGGTCTCACTCTAGTCCAGGCTGACCTGGAATTCACTATGTACTCACACCTCTGCCTCCCTAGTGCTGGGATTAGAAGTGTGTGCGCCACCACGCCCAGCTAGAGCCACCAATTTTTTTTTACTTGAGTGTGGGGTTGGAGGTGAAATCTGGCGCCTTATACATGTAAGGCAAACACTCTGCCAACTGAGCCACCAGCCTCAAGGTATCAGCCTTACCTATGAGAAGGGAGGCAGGCTGCAGAAGACCACGCAGGCCTGGGATTTAGACCCAGAGAAGCTCCTGCTAGAAGCAGGAGGCCCCACTGGTAGACGGGCACTGAGGGATGCGGGGACTTCTGGCTTATGGGGTCTTAGAGTTCGGTGGGTTTTTCATCTGCCCACGCCAGCCTGGTCTTGGCTAGAAGGGGGACCCCAGGGTCTCAACTTGGGGGACACAGCTGCAGGGGCGGCTCAGGCCAGATCTGCAGCCCACTGAGAGCTTTGGCTCAACCCTTCCGGTGAGGTAATGGGAAAAGCTGGCTGCTGCATCCCAGAGCACCCGCAGGTTTATCTCAGCTCCTCCCTGCTGTGGGGAGGGGGGATGGAGGGGGTGTCTCCCTGATGCTGTGAGGGTGGGAGCTGGTGTTCCACCCCCTCTCCGCCCCAGCACCACAGGCCCGGCTCCCCATCAGGTGTGCACCCCCTCAACCTTGCATTCCGGCTTGGTGGTGGTGGGGCGCCTTGGAGGCATTTCCTGGTTCCCAGGCTCTACACGCTAGGGATTTATTTTATTGCTGAAGCTTTTGTTTTTGTTGTGTCTTTTTTTTTTTTTTTTCTTTCGCAGAACACTCCCCCCTCCCCCTAAGTCTGCTTCAGGAAAGCGGTAAGAGAGTTTGGCCGGAAAGGGGACAATTAAATCCAGGGCAGAAAGAGTTAACACCAGCCCCCCCACACCCCCCAGCCACTTTCCCACCCTCCACACTTCACCAGGAAATAAACAAGAGGCAGCCTGGCTTCCATTCACCAAAATTCAAGGATTTCCTCTGGGCCAGGCGAGACTGTCCCCCCAGGCCCTTGGAGCCATAGAGAGGCAGGGCAGGAAGGGAACCCTGGGTGGCCATGGGCTCCCCTGGGCAGCCCCTTGTTGGAAGAAAGCAGGCCTCTTGTCCTGTTGCCCCCAGAACCTTCAGCTGGGCAGGGGGCCCTTGGGGCTCTTCTGCAGACACCTGGGCCTGTGGTAATTGGACTTTTCCTGGCTCTTGCAGAGGTGACCCCGAACCACTCAGTGCGGGGGAACCTAGTGTATGCTCCTTTCCATCCTCCCCGGCCCCCATGGTCCATTTCAGGGGACTAGCTGCGTGTGCAGCTCAGGGGCTCCTGGAGGCCCACCTCCTAGCCCGTCCTAGCCCACCAAAACCACAGGGACAGGACTGGAGAGATGGCTTAACTGTTAAGGTTCAATTCCCCTGGACTTATGGAAGCCAGATGCACAAGGTGGTGCATGTGTCTGGCGTTCATTTGCAGCAGCTGGAAGCCCTGATGAGCCCACTCTGCTCTCTCTACCTATTTGCTTCTCTCTTTCTCTCTCATAAACAAACAAACAAGGCTGGAGATACTGCTTAGTGGTTGAAGCAGTTGTCTGCAAAGCCAAAGGACCCACATTCAATTCCCACGTAAGCCAGATACACAATGTGGCACATGAGTCTTGAGTTCGATTGCAGTGGATGGAGGCCCTGATGTGCCCATTCTCTCCCCTCTCTTTCTCCCTCTCTCAAATAAATAAATTAAAATTAAATATTTTAAAAAAAAACAGGGACAGCAGCTGTGAGGAAGCCTGCCAAGCTGGATGCTGGAGGATCATGGTCAAGGCCTGAGATGACAGAAGGAATGAGCCTTTCAAGCAAAGACGAAAGCCTGTGCAACGACCCTGTGGTGGCAAAGCATTTGGTGCTCCCCAGAAACAGAAAGGGGCAAGCAGGGGAAGAGGCAGAGGGCTGATCAGTAGCAAGGCCCCAATACAGAGGACCCCTCAACCTCCAGAAGCACACTGCAGCATTTTTTAAACTTTGTTTATTTTTTTTTTTTTAATTAGAGGGAGAGAGAATGGGCACTCCAGGGCCTTGATCCACTACGAACAAACTCCAGACGTGTGTACCCCTTTGTGTGCATGTGCGACATTGCAAACTTGCGTCACTGTGCATCCCGCTTACGTGGGACATAGAGATTTGAACATGAGTTCTTAGGCTTCGTGGGCAAGCGCCTTAGCTGCTAAGCTATCTCTCCAGCCCTGTGGCATTTTTGTTGTTGTTGTTGGTTTCTTCAGATAGGGTCTCATTGTGTTGTCTAGGCTGGCCTTGAACTCACAGCCATCCTCCTATTTCAACCTCCCAAATGAACCACTGTGCCCAGCTTGGTTTGTTTGTTTCTTGAGATAAGTGCTCCTCATGTAGCCCAGGAGCTGGTTTGAAGTTACAATCCTGCTTTGGCTTCCTGGGTGCTGGGTCGATGGATACCACCACACACACATGGGCCGTGTTGGCAGCCTCTTTGGGTTCCACACAGATCCTGAAAGCTCTAGGGACCCATTCTGGCTCCTCCTGGGACAATTTGCTCTGAATGGGGTCTAGAACAGGAGAATATCCAGCTGCTAGTTCAGACTGTGCCTGCCACTGGGGTCTTGTGACCTGAAGACCCCTGGACACTGAGATGTCCCAGGAGACACAGACCCTGGCAAGCTCCATAAATGACTGGGGATTTTGCAGCAAGTATATGGTGTTACAGACTGTCCAAACCCTTGTCAAGGTTCTTTCTATGCCTGAAAATGGGGAAGGAGACCTCCAAAATTCACATCCATAGCACCTCAGACTATGGTTTTAGTTGGAACTGGGATATTGGCCAAATAATTAGTTAGGAATCTTTGAAATAAGAACCTTAGTTCAGGGTAGCCTCAAATTCAGTGGCAGGTATCTTTTTGTAAAAATTATTTTTATTTATTTATTTGACAGAGAAAGAGGGAGGGGGGAGAGAGAGAATGGGCACACCAGGGCCTCCAGCCACTACAAACAAACTGCAGACACGTGTACCCCCTGTGCATCTGGCTAACGTGGTTGCTAGGGAATCAAACCTGGGTCCTTTGGCTTTGCAGGCAGACGCCTTAATCACTAAGCCATCCCTCCAGCCCCAGTGGCAGTTGTCTTTATAAGAAGAGGAGGCAGCTGAGCATGGTGGCGCACGCCTTTAATCCCAGCACTTGGGAGGCAGAGGTAGGAGGATTGCCGTGAGTTCGAGGCTACCCTGAGACTCCATAGTGAATTCCAGGTCAGTCTGGGCTAGAGTGAGACCCTACCTCGAAAAAACAAACGAGGAGGCATGGCAGGTCAGGGAGCCAGATGAATAAGGGCAGAGGTTGGAATGAGGATGTCACTGGATAGGGGGCTTGGAGGCATGGAGATGGGGAAGGGGCGGGAGAGGTACACCTGACCCTTAGGCCTTGAATAGAAGACCTTCTGGGACCCAAACCCCCTGCTCTGCGGTACTTCATTAGGGCAACCCAAGACAGTTACGGAGCATCTGGCTGTTCATGAGACTGAGTGACTAACTGACAGCTATTCATCTCGGCATGAGTCACACAGCCAGGCCAAAGTATTCATCCAGTGACTACCCAAAGCCACACCCTGACAGACCTACCTCAGTTTCCTCAGCTAAAGGGAGAGATCCTAGGAGGATGCTTGTGAGTGTGGGGGCGTGGCATATGTGCAAAACTATGCTATATCCCATAGGTGCTACAAAGCAGAATGGTCGTAGCCTTGCCTTCATCCCCAATTGTCCCATGGGATCAAGCTCCAGTCCTGGTGTCTGCAGGGGACTCAAAGGTACCCAGAGTCATCAGGGCCATTTGGGGATAAACATCGAAAGGTAGGGCCTGGAGTGGTTAAGGTCCTTGCCTGCAAAGCCAAAGGACCTAGGTTCCATTCCCCGGGACCCATGTAAGCCAGATGCACAAGGTGGTGCATGCGTCTGGAGTTTGCAGCGGCTGAAGGTAGATGTCAGGACTACCAGGGAGTTGTTGGGTATTTGCGGGGACAGAGTCCATTTGGAAAGGTAGGTGCGTTCTATGGATGGATGGCGGTGCCAGCTACCCAGCACCATGAATGCACTTAGCAAACTGAACTGCGCACTTAGAAATTTAAGAGTAGTGAATTCCGTGCCCTGTGTATTTTAACACAGTTCTCAAGATAAGCACATGCCTTTCATCCTGGCACTTGGGTGGGGGCTGAGGTAGGAAGATCCATGAGTTTGAGGCCAACCTGGTCTATAGAGTAAGTTCCAGGTTAGACTGGGCTAGAGTGAGACCCTACCTTGAAATAAACAAAAATAGAGCCGGGCGTGGTGGCGCACGCCTTTAATCCCAGCACACGGGAGTCAGAGGTAGGAGGATCGCTGTGAGTTTGAGACTACAGAGTGAATTCCAGGTCAGCCTGTGCTAGAGTGAGACCCTACCTTGAAAAACCAAAAAAGAAAAGAAAAGAAAAAAAAAAATAAACAAAAATAGGAAATAAGGGCTGGAGAGATGGCTTAGCGGTTAAGCGCTTGCCTGTGAAGCCTAAGGACCCCGGTTCGAGGCTCGGTTCCCCAGGTCCCACGTTAGCCAGAGGCACAAGGGGGCGCACGCATCTGGAGTTCGTTTGCAGAGGCTGGAAGCCCTGGCGCGCCCATTCTCTCTCTCTCCCTCTATCTGTCTTTCTCTCTGTATCTGTCGCTCTCAAATAAATAAATTAAAAAAAAATTCTTAAAAAAAAAAGGAAATAAATAAAGATAAGCTTAGGATGTTCAAGAGGTGCCTCGAGGAACAGGGTCACTGTGAAGGACAGGGGCAGTACCCTGAAGTGGAGATCATTCACTGGCCTCCCTGAACACCATGTGAACTCTGAACTGACAGGCTATGGGGAAAGACGGGGCAGTTCAACCTGGCATCATCCTCTAGGGGCGCAAGTGTGGTTAGGGGCCAGTGTGCCCCAGGGCTGGGTTGGGGGGACACAGGAGCCCTGCTTCAGCCACACCAGAGGACATCGCTGAACTGTCCCAGTCCATCCGCTAGACCTGGACCTGGTTGTTCACACATAGCTTTTCCAAGGTGTGGATGGTGTGGATGGTGTGGATGGTGAAGACCTCCTACTCAGACCCTTGGTTCTGGGTCTTAATCCCTAATGAGACCCTGAAGAGGCAGACCCCCAAGGAAAGCTACAAAGTCCAACAGAGCTGGGCGTGGTGGTGCACGCCTTTAATCCCAGCACTTTGGGAGGCGTAGGTGGGAGGATCGCCATGAGTTTGAGGCCACCCTAAGACTATATAGTGAATTCCAGGTCAGCCGGGGCTAGAGTGAGACTCTATCTACCTTGAAACACCAAAAAAGAAAAACAAACAAACAAGAAGTCCAACAGATGTTGTGTCCTCACCTGTGGGAACAGCCTGGGTCCTGCTCTGTTCTCATCTCAATAGTGGCTCACACCACATAGCACACAGGCCCCTCGGGTAAGTGTGTGAGGAGCCGGCCTTCTGCAGGCAGCGCAGACGCTGAAGGAATGAAACCACATCCCCCAGTGTGACACACAACAGCCTGTAGAGTAATCGAGGGATGATTCTGTGTTTATCTGATATGTGTCCTCTGAAGGGTGAGGCAGGGCCCAGACGAGCTCAACTCATTCAATAGCGTCCCTGGGATGGGCAGGGTTCCAGGCTAAGGAGAGGGATCACGCTTGTGGAATGAACAGATGAATGAACGAGGAAGGAAGAGGGCCTCAAATCCCATGAAGCAGGATGTAAATTATAGAAGTATAGAAACCAGATGGGGCTGGGGAAATGGCTCAGTGGACGAAGCGCTTACCACACAAGTGTGAGAACCCGAGTTCAGATCCCCAGAGCTCACGTAAAGCTGCGCCTGTAATCGCAGCACGCCTACAGTGAGGTAGGAAGCAGACGCAGGAGACGCTCAGGCGCTCGTGGGGCAGAGAGCCTGGCAAACACAGAAGTGACCCCGCCTCAAACCAAGTGGAAAGCGAGGACACATCTGAAATTGCTCTGGTCTCCACACATCATGTGCCCTGGTAGGCACTTGCCCACATGCACACACATACACACCCCCCTAAAAAAATTAAAATTACGCCAATTGCAGTGGCCATTGTCTTTAATCCCAGCATTTGGGAGGCTGAGGTAATGGAATTACCATGAGTTCTAGGTCAGCCTGGACTAGAGTAAGACCCTACCACTAAAAAAACAAAACAAGGGGCTGGAGAGATGGCTTAGCAGTTAAGGTGTTTGCCTGCAAAGCCAAAGGATCCCGGTTCAGTTCTCCGGGACCCATGTAAGCTGGATGCACAAGGGGGGGGGGCGCGTGCCTCTGGAGTTTGTTTGCAGTAGTGGAGGCCCTGGCGCGCCCATTCTCTCTCTCTCTCTCTTTCTCTCTTAAATAAATAAATATATATATATATATATATATATATATATATATATATATATTTGGAAAAGAAAAGAGTGGGAGGGATGGCTTAGCGATTAAGGCACTTGCCTGCACAGCCAAAGGACCCAGGTTCAATTCCCCAGGACCCACGTCAACCAGATGCACGAGGTGGCCCACGCGCCTGGAGTGACCATTCTCTCTCTTTCTCTCTACCTGCCTCTTTCCCTCTCTCTAATAAATAAATAAAAATAAAATACTAAAATGGCACACACATCTGGAGTTTGGTGCCCACAAGTCTCTCTCTGCTTGGAAATAAATAAATAAATAAATTTTTACTTAATCATAAAATATTTCACAAGAAAACCCTAGTTCTTTTGCTGCAATGACAGCCTTTTGCAGCTCTAGCAAAGGTACCTGAGGACAAACATTTACTAGCCATGTGTGTGACCTGCAAGCTCTGCTCCCTCCTTCTGTGACGCTGACGCTAGGTGGCGGGGGAGGGGGCTTGGGGGGGGGAGGGGGCTTTCTCGCCTGACAGTGAGCACCTGCCTCTCCTTCCCGGCCCTGCATGACCTCTTGCTGGGCACTTTCTGCAGGGGGCAAGGGAGGGGTAGACAGGCTCTGAGGCATCCTGCGCTGGCCCTCTGTAGCCACAAAAGTGATTGTGTTGGAGAAAGCACAGGGCTAAGAGCAAAGCTTCCTGGTGCAGCATCCCACATTCGGAGGAGAAACAGCCTCGCCTCGTGGCAGCACAGAGGAGCCTGCACAAAGCCTCTTTGTGGTGCGTCTCCCACCCCACCCCACCCCACCCCACAACACTGCTGATGTACTGAAAGAAATGATCTTTTCAGCAGATGAAGCAGGCAGCCGAGCCCAGGCTGATCCATTTCCATTTCCATGTGGCTGACCCTCCCCCCTTTTTTAAATATATTATTTTTTATTTATTTATTAGAGAGAGAGAGAGAGTACAGAAATAGGCAGGTAGAGAGAAAGAGAGAGAATGGGCACGCCAGGGCCTCCAGCCCTGTAAATGAACTCCAGACTCATGCGCCCCTTTGTGCATCTGGCTAACATGGGTCCTGAGAAATCGAACCGAGGTCCTTTGGCTTTGCAGGCAAGCGCCTTAACCGCTTTTTTTTTTTTTTTTTTTTTTTGAGGTTGGGTCTCTAGCTCAGGCTGACCTAGAATTCACTATGTAATGGCCTTGAACTCATGGCAATCCTACTACCTCTGCCTCCCAAATGCTGGGGTTAAAGGTTTGTGCTACCACACCTGGCTTAGGACCCTTCTCTTAATCCAGCTTCTGGTGGGCACACTGGAGGAGCTGTGGCCATGGAGCCATGGTACAGCGGGCTGAGAAGGCAGGAGGAGCTTCTCAACATAGAGCACCAGGGACTCAGCACAGCCCTCAACAACCCCAGTGACCATGAGGGAAACTGAGGCAGCCAGGCAGCTAGGGAGCCCTCTGGAGCTAACTCTCAGTGTCCTGCGTGGAAAAAGGGATGATGTCAAAAGGTGAGACTTTGGGCTGGAGAGATGACTTAGCAGTTAAGGCATTTGCCTGCAAAGCCAAAGGACCACGGTTCTACTCCCCAGGACCCATGTAAGCCAGCTGCATGAGGAGGCGCATGTGTCTGGAGTTCCTTTGCAGTGACTGGAGGCCCTGGCACGCCCGCTCTCTCTCTTTCTTTCTCCCTCTGTCTCTCTCTCTCTGTTTCTCAAATAAATAAATAAAAATAAAAAATAAAATATTAAATAAAAATAGGTGAGGCTCAGCCACCTGGCCTACATCGGGTGTTCTGCTTCTGTGAAGCCCCAGAGGGAGACCCTGAAACCATCCTGCCCCCTTCCCACACCTGGCCACACCCAGCCCACACTCGAAACTCCTGGTTTCATCCTACACTGTGTCCAAGATGAGCTGGGGAAGACGCACCCCCAGCCCGGAAGGGGTGCTGGACCAGCTTCTACCATAGAGCAGGGGCTGCTCTGCCACGAGCCAGGACCAGTCTGGACAAGCCGGGGCTACCCTCCTCCCCCAACCGGCTCCAGACTGGCCCTGGAGGGGGCGGGGCGCCCCGGGAGAGGAGGCCATGGCCCACCTGGGAGCAAGAACTCAGCCGGCGGCGGCACATGGAGGAGTCAACCACTCAGCAAGGTCTCCTGCTTCAGTGAGGAAACTGAGGCCACCTAAGTATGGAATGGAAGAGCTGGGGAGGAACCTGAGGCCCTGGGGCACAGACTGGATTTGAGGAACGACCCTCTCAGCCCCAGATTCCTGTTTCCCACACCCCCAAAAGCTTCTGGTCAGAGTGGGGCTTACGATGTGGGCGCCTATCTGGGCTTCTAGGCTGCTGGGTTTGGAGCCCCGAACACATCCTATAAGGCCTAACCTGGTGCTCAGACCCCACACCAGACGCCCCGTGGGAAGGCCTGAATGACAGAGTGTGTCTAGATGTCCCTGGGTGCTCATGTCACCTGGCAGGTGTTGCGCTCAAACCCACCACCCAGGCTGCAAGCCTCTAGCCCTCTTCCCAAGGTTCTCCCCAGCCACCAGTCAGGTCTGTAGGATGTGTGTCCCCGACTGACCCCGTGGGCCCAGTGTCCTGCCTTGTAACTGAAGCTCTCGGGGCTTAAGGTCCACCGCTCTGTGGAGTCCACAACGGAATAAGCAGGAGTCTTTGAGACTCTGCTGGACCTGCCCCAGACCTATGCTACGAACTGGGCGGGGCCTGTAGGCTCTGCTCTGCCTTCATCCGCCCTCGAGCTCCCTGTAGCTGTCCTTGTTTACTCCCCACCCTGGGGTTGCTGCCACCCCTTTCCTACCCTTACAGTATCCTTCTCAGCCAAGGCCCTGTCCATAGATGACCACAAAGACCAAGCCCATCTCAGCTGGCCCTGGGATAGGGATCTAGAGGACGGCTGACTGCTGGCTCTTGTGTCGGGAGGCCCATAGACACCTCCCAATGCCCCATGGCCTCCGTCCTTCCGAGCGGGGCTCCTGGTATCACTCTCAATGTTGGGTGGCGTGAACTGAGCTTGGAGAGCCCCGTCCCAATTCTGCTGCTGTGGGCCCAAGCGGGAGGCCCCGAGAGAGGGGCGGGGCTGGCCTGGGTCAGAACCCTGACCCCTGGGACTCTCTTCCCAAGCCTCCTTTCTTCTTGCACTTGACCTGGGACCCACAGGCTCATGCAAGCAGCCAGCTGACACTGATGGGTGAGGCCCCAGTGGGGTGCTATGGGTTCAAGGCCTGGAGTGGGGAGCTGGGAATCATGAATGGGGTTCTGGGCCTGAGGGCCAGCATCCGTAGCCCCATTGCCAGTCTGCCTGGGGTGCTGGTGGCGGGAGGGAGGGGAGGACCTATGTTAATGGCCATTGTCCCATCTCTGTAGCCTTGGCATGCAGTGGGTGGGGGGGGACTGCCTCTGAGGGACTCATTCAGCTGCCTTAACCCTGGCAGAGGGGCGGTGGTGGCGGCACAAAGGGCCCTTTGTCCCTGGCTGCTGGGCCCCACGGCCTTGTCATTTATGTCCAGAGATGTCTTTCAGGGCCTGCGACATGAGGGAGCACCATTGAGGCAGCTCAGAGGCTGGTTTTCCCTTCCACACCCATGCTCAGCCAGCCCGGGAATGGCGGTGGGGGTGGGGGAGATCGTCTCCACCCCATCGGGCCTCAGTCCGTAGGATCCCAACAGAGCCCTCTGAGGCCGGTCTTGCACTCAGAACCATTTGGATGAGGCCTCCAGTGGTGGGCAGCCAGAGCCCAGGGTAGCCTGTCCTGCCTTCAGCTCCGGGCACATAAAGGTATACACAGGCTTGCGTACCCCGGCATCCTGTGGACAACTGAGGCTCCGCTGGCATTTATCTCTTTCCCCCTTCGGTCCCTTGAGGAGTGGTCACAGGTCTGGGACCTGACCTCTGCTAGCAGAGTCTGAGGTTCTAGCCTTCTGGTCCTTGCGCTCTAGGGATCCTGGGACAGCCCAACAGAGGAAAAGTGAGCAACAGAAGTAGCCCCTCTCCCAGAGTCCCTGTCAGGCTATCATCAGGGCACCAAATGTGCCCAAGGCTGACCTTGAGGGTCACTGAGAGAGTCTGGACAGAGCCCCGCCCAGCCCCTGTGCTGGTGTGGGTGAGGCCAAGGCGGGCTGGCAGAGACAGGCCAGGAGGGAGGCGTGGGGGCGGCCACCCCAGCTCTCTGACCCAGGTGGATGGAGAGGAGGGTGTGTGAAGGCCACCCCTGTTCACTAGCTTGCCTCTGGCAGGTGGCAGGTGGCTGGATCTCCTGTGACTTTTGGAATAAGGAGAGATGCAGGTGGAAGGGACACCTGTCGGAGCCTGGTGGCATGGGAACCCGCCCCGGGTTTGCACACCTCTGCTCCCAAGAGGCTTGAGGAGCAGGAGAAAGCAGGGACTGAACATCTGGGGTGGGTGGTCCCCAGCTGGTCCCCTGCTGAGCCTCTTCACCTGAGGCCCCGCCTTGCCTCTTCCAGCGCCCATCACCCCCTTGCTGAGGCTGTTTCTTTCGGGTGGATCAGGGTTGGAGTGTGGCTGGAGCTACTCACACTTGAGCGAGAGTGGCCTACTTGCTTCCACACTTTGCCCTGGGCCTAATATACCAACTCTAAATTCTTTTAAATGTCTAGCACTTGGCCAAGCACCCAGAACCAGTTGTTTGTGCCCTCTCTCCCTGGAAGGTAGCATGGGACAGGTGATTCATGGACCCAGGCCCTTGTAGTGACCTCTTGTAGCCCCTTGCCAGATACTTGCTGGCCCCTTTGTACACAGTAAGCTGAGCCCTGCATGCCACAGTTAGAGACATCACTGGGGCCCTAGCCAGTGTCACCTGGTGGGGCAGATGGGGTTTACACCAGTATGCTCAAGTGTCCGCACTGAGCTGGGACTTCACTGTCCCTTAGCAAAAGTGACCTGGACCGAGGACACTTTTGGGTGGTGAGGGTTGAGCCTCTGTGAGTCGGCAGAACAGAGGCCAGCGGAAACTGTACATCGTCCCAGATTGTCCAGTCAACTGCAGTGGAAGCTGGGATCAGAGCCCAGAGGCCAAGCTCTTCCTCATGCTGGTGACCTTGAGGTCCAGACCTGGACAGAACAGGTGACCTTAGAAAGCCAGTCAACTGGGGATCATCCTCCTGTCAAGAGCTGTGAGCTGGCTCTAAGAGTCTGGATGCCCTTTAGTGCTGGCAGAGGTGGGTGCACGCCATACTCTGCCTTAACAGTAGAGAGAAATGCTTCTTTCTTATTTTTACTTTTGCTCTTGTTTTTTCTTTTTTTTTTTAATTTTATTTATTTATTTGCAAGCAGAGAGAGAGAGCGAGATGGAGAGAAGAGAGACAGACAGAGAGAGAATGGGCACACCAGGTCCTCTAAGCAACTGCAAAGAAACTCCAGACGCCTGTGCCCCTTGTGCATCTGGCTCACGTGGGTCCTGGAGAATTGAACCTGGGTCCTTTGTCTTCACAAGCAAATGCCTTAACCATTAAGCCATCTCTCCAGCCCTTTGTTTTGTTGTTGTTGTTGTTGGTTGTTTTTTTTTTTTTTTCGAGGTAGGGTCTCACTCTGGGCCAGGCTGACCTGAAATTAA
This sequence comes from Jaculus jaculus, assembly GCF_020740685.1. NCBI lineage: Eukaryota > Metazoa > Chordata > Mammalia > Rodentia > Dipodidae > Jaculus > Jaculus jaculus. The sequence continues at coordinate 150,150,865 of NC_059102.1, read as the reverse complement.
CTCTGTCATCTCAGGGTGGCCTTGAACTCATGGCAATCCTCCTACCTCTGCCTCCCAAGTGCTGGGATTAAAGGTATGCGCCACCACACCCGGCTCCAGCCCTTTGTTTTTTGGGGTTTTTTAAAAAGATTTTTATTTATTTATTTGTGAGAGAGTGAGAAAGAGGCAGATAGAGAGAATGGGCGCACCAGGGCCTCCAGCCATTGCAAATGAACTCCGGATGCTTGCACCACCTTGTGTAGCTGACTTACGTGGGTACTGGGGAATCAAACCTCGAACTGGAATCCTTAGGCTTCACAAACAATGCTTAACCACTAAGCCATCTCTCCAGTGCCCCCTTTACTTGTTTTTTTTTTAATTTAATTTTTTTTTTAATTTGAGAGCCACAGACACAGAGAGAAAGACAGATACAGGGAGAGAGAGAATGGGCGCACCAGGGCTTCCAGCCTCTGCAAACGAACTCCAGACGCATGCGCCCCCTTGTGCATCTGGCTAACGTGGGACCTGGGGAGCCGAGCCTCGAACCGGGGTCCTTAGGCTTCACAGGCAAGCGCTTAACCGCTAAGCCATCTCTCCAGCCCTTTACTTGTTTTTTTAAACAAAGTCTTACTTTGTAGTCCAAGCTGTCCTCAAACTCAATCTTCCTGCCCCAGCCTCCTATGTGTCAAGATAACATGTGTGCAGTGTTCCACACCCAACCTAAAGCTGTTTGTTTCTCATGTCCTTCCCTCCCTCCCTCTCTTCCTTCCTTCTTTCTTTTCCTTCCTTCTTTTCTCCCGCCCTCTCTGCCTTGCACACTGCAGATTGACTAGTGAGGCTCTGCGCACATTAGGCAAGTGCTCTGCCCCAACACTCTATCCCCCTCTTTTTTTTGAGGTAGGGTCTCATTCTAGGCTGACCTAGACTCACTCTGTAACCCCAGGCTGGCCTCAATTTCGCAGCTATCCTCCCACTTCAGCCTCCTGAGTGCCTGAGTGCTGGGATTAAAGAAATGTGCCACCATGGCCCCCCCTTTTTTTTGAGGTAGGGTCTCACTCTAGCCCAGGCTTACCTGGAATTCACTATGTAGTCCCAGGATGGCCTTGAACTCATAATTCCTAGATCCCGAGTGTTGGGATTAAAGGTGTGCACCATCACACCCTGCTAAGATTTTCTTTGTCAATAACATTCATGCTATGCTCCCAATGTAACTCTCTGAACTTTTACACACACACACACACACACACACACACACACACACACACACACATGTATATATATGTTTTTGTAATGCTGGGCTTGAACCCAGGACCTCATTCATGCTAAGCAAGCATTCTACCATTAATCTACATCCTCAGCCATGCCTTTGTGTTTAAAAAATGTACTTACTTATGAGCAGGTGGGTTGAGAGTATGGGTATGCCAGAGACTCTTGCCACTGTAAATGAATTCTAGATGTTTATATCACTTTGTGTATCTGGCTTTACATGGGTACTGGGGAACTGAACCTCTGCCTGTAAGCTTTGTGAGCAAGCACCTTTAGCTGCTAAGCCATCCCTCCAGCCCCTTTTTTCCTTTAAAAAAAAAAAAAAAAAAAAAAAAGAGGGGCTGGAGAGATGGTTTGGCGCTTAAGGTGCTTACCTATAAAGCCAAAGGACCCAGGTACAGTTTTCTAGTGCTCATGTAAAGCTGGATGCACTTGGTGGCACATGAGTCTGGAAATCATTTGCAGCAGAGCTGGAGGCCCTGGCACACCCATTTATTTGTGCATGTCTGTGATGTGTATGTGCAGATGGGAACCTGTGGGACACAGCAAGTGTGTGGAAATCAGAGGATGATCTTAGAGGGTTTCTCCTCTCCTCCCCTTTCACCTTCTTCTAAGTCAGGATCTGTCTTGCTTTGCCACTGCTGCTTGTGAGCTTCTGGATTCTCCTAGCTCCATCTCCCACTTTGTGTTGGGATCACAGATAAGTGAGAATCATTTTTGCCTCCAGCTTTACACGGGTACTGAGCAGGAGCCAACTCAGGTCAACAGGTTTGCAAGCCAGTTCCTTTAACCGTTGGACCATCTCCCCAGGGCCCTAGCCGTTTTTCTTCCTCCCCCTTCCTTTTTCTCTTTCCTTCCTTTCCCCCCTTATTTCTTCTTTCCTTCTTAGAAAGGGTCTCACTAACTTGCCTAGGCTGACCTTGAACTTATGATCTAGGAATTATAAGTATGTGCCTCCACACCTGGTTAGCCTCTGGCTCTTTGAGCCCATGAGACCATAGGGGCTGCTGGAAACTAATCGGCCAAGGATGAGTCTCCAGAGCCACATGCCAGATCCTTAGGTCTCCAGGTGCCTAGCATCTTATCGGTGTGGGCGTGGCCTTTGCAATCTGAGGACAATCCCAGCAGTGACTCAGAACAGCTCCAGATCATACCTGCTGGATGGTGGGGACAGGACAGATGTCAGGCACTTGAGCTACAACTGTCCAAGTCTCCTCTTGTCTGACCCGAGAGGTTTTTTTTTTTCTTTTTAGCTCTAATTAACAGTTATTCAACACATATTTATTAAGCTCTCACTGTATGCAGGCTCTGTTCTTCTGTGCACCCAGACACTGGCCCCCACTGCTGAGGCAGGCAGAGGTAGAGTGGAGACCAGGAGGCCGCTGGCGGGTGTGTATGAGACCGGGAGCCAGGAGGAGCCAGTGTTGTCTGCAGTGGATTGGTTACTGTGTGTATGAATGGAGGGATGAGGGATGGAGGAAAGGAAGGAGGAGGGAAGCAGAGGAGGAAGGAAAGAAGATGACTGAGCAATAAAACATCAGGCCCGGGCTGGAGAAGATGGCTTAGTGGTTAAGATGTTTGCCTACAAAGCCAAAGGACCCCGGTTCGATTCCCCAGGACACACATAAGCTAGATGCACAAGGTGGCACACGCATCTGGGATTCGTTTGCAGTGGCTGGATGTCCTGGCGCGCCCATTCTCTCTCTCTCTCTCTCTCACACTCTCAAATAAATAAATAAATAAATAAGCATCAGGCCCATTGCTCTGCCCTATGAGCATGGAGCTCAGTATCCTGGGAGCAGCCCACTCAGGAAGGGAGAGAGTCACTGTGGCCCAACCTGATGTGTGCTTTCTGGGGAAAAGACCCCCACTAGGGCCTGGCCCCAAGTGCTGCTCCAAAGTCCTGAGTCATGCCAGGCATGGTGGCACATCCCTTTAATCCTAGCACTCAGGAGGCAGAGGTGGGAGGATCGCCATGAGTTCGAGGCCACTCTGAGACTACACAGTGAATTCCAGGTCAGCCTGGGCTAGATGAGACCCTACCTCGAAAAACAAAACAAAAAACCCCACAAAATCCTGTGTCAACAAGGAGACCTGGGGGTAGACCAAAAAACCCCACATTCCCTCAAAACATGGGAGTATCGGCCAAGCTTTCTGTGACTCAATGACTCCTGAGCAGACCTTAGCTGTAGGAAGAGTTCTGGGAGTCGGCGGGTCTGTCTGTCTGGCCTCCATCGGACAATCATGGGCTGGTGACTGGTGTCTTGGGGAGGGAGCCAGGGGACTCCAGAACTGGAGACCCTGCTCAGGGCAGGGAGTGAGGCCAGCTCCATCCTGGGAGTCAGGGCTGCTTTCAGTCCTTGAGAGAGAGTAAAACCTCTTCTAATTGCACCCTGGACCTACTTACGCCCCCAGCCTTCCCACTTCAAAGGCCCCTGGCCCCAGGCATCCAGGGAAAGTTTCTGGGTATCTGAGAGTCCTCCTCCTCCCCCTCTCTCTGCAGGAGCGTCTCCCTCCAGGCAGGGGTGGGGCCCCGGGAACTTGAATGGAGTCAGCCTCCACTGTCCCTGGCTTCCAGGCCTGGATGGAAGGTCAGGTGGATGGCAGGTTCCCTGGTTTCCATTGCAACACCCTGAGAGGCCCCGTCTCTGCAGTCAGCAGTTTTTTTTCTGGGGCGGGGGGGGGGCTCCCACCTGCTCTCAGCCCGTTGAGCTTATATCCATCCTAGAATGCCAGGCTGGCTGCCCTGCTTGCCAACCTTGGCCCAGGCCCTGCATGTGGTGGGCACCCACCCACAAACGTGCAGAAGAGGCCGAAGAGACAGCTTCAAGGCCAGAAAGAGGGCCAGAGCTCGGGGACAGGATGATGAGGAAATGTTCGGAGTGGACAGCCTCTGGGGCAGGTGTGGGGTGCCTGAGGCAGCACCCAGGATCCCACGCTATGGCTTGGAGGGCAAGACCAAGACCTAATTAGAAAGGGGATCCAGGGTGGCTCTGGGGGGAGGGCCTTGGCTTTATAAGGTGAGGCCGCTAAGCAGTTCTCCCCAGACTATGCTATGAGATGATTTCTACAAGGCCAAGAGGTACTGGGGTACCAAAGGAGCCTGAGCTAGATGCCAAAAGGAGCTGGTTGTGTGGGGAGCATGCCAGGCTTGGAGGCCTGCCTGGTGGCATGAATAGAAGTCTAGTGTCCCCAATAAGGGAGGCGACTACCTCTCTGCTCTGCACCCACCGTCATCTCCCACCATGCTCCAGGGTGAACCAAGCCCAGAAGTAGCCCAGGAGGCCTCCCTGGTCCACACAGTCACCCTGGGGTTTCTGAGGTGCAGCTCCTGACACTTATGCTGGCTCTGCCCCTCCTATGGCCACCCGATGTGCCAGCCTCCCAGTTAGCAGGTAGCCTTCAGACTTGGCTGGTCCCCTCTACCTCACTGGCCCATCCTGAGGCTGAGTGAAGTCAGCCCCTCTGGCCTCCCACCTCCTTTTCCAGGGTGAAAAGGTGGGCAGTGATTCCAGGACCCCAGAGGTCTTTGAAGTCTTTCTCGCACCCTACAGCACTGCTCAAGTAAGAACATCTGAATCTGGTTTCAGAAGGGTCTTTGTAAGCCGGGCGTGGTGACGCACACCTTTGATCCCAGCACTTCGGAGGCAGAGGTAGAAGGATCACCACCATGAGTTCGAGGCCACCCTGAGACGACATAGTGAATTCCAGATCAGCCTGGGCTAGAGTGAGACCTGACCTAGAAAAACAAAACAAAAAAAGTTGTGTGTGGGGGGGGTGTCTTTGTCCTGGCTGTGCCTGGCTGATGTGTGGGCATGGAGGAGCTAGAGATTTACCCGTCCCTCATCAGACAGGCTGGGGGACCTGGCAATACCTCCCTGTCATGAAAGGCTCTGCCTGTCCATGGTCAGGCTCAGGATCCTGTGATGTTTCTGCGTCTTCCCTGACCACCTCTGGACTGTTTATCAGTTTCTCTCTCTCTTTCCCTGAAGTCCCTTCCCTGCCTCACTCCTTTCCCTCAGCCTCTTTTCTGCCCCTCTGTGTCTCACTGCCTTGGCCTCTCTCTCTCTCTCTCTCCCTCCCCAACCACAGAACCCACCTCCTGGAAAAACAGACACCATGCATCTCCTTGGATGAGGACAAATGGCAAACGTGCTGAGGCTGCTTTGGGTGTGGAGAGATGAGGCCCATCAACAGCTGGCCCACAGCCTTAGCAAATGGTGTGTGTGGTTAGGGCCCCTGACCTCTGACCTCCCATGGGAGGGGGATGGACACACTGTGACTGAACAAGGAAGGGGCCTCGATGGTGTTGTGCTCTGGGCTGCTGGTGGTGGGGAATCTCTCCACTACAGACACAGTCCAGTCCCACTCCATGGCTCAGGGCTGGCCTGGTAGGCAGCCTAAGGCAAGCGGGGATCCCAGTGGCCAGGCTAGCCTTGTGCCCTGCTCCATACAACTGTCTTGGAACATGCTCATGGAAACTACCCAAGCCCCTGGCCCTCCCCACCAGCCGCTGGGACACCGCAGTTTTCTGCCCAGTCCTGTGGCCGTCTCGTCCTCTTGCTCCTTCCCTGGCCCCTGTGGTTGGCTTTCTCTGGGAGCCACTGTGCACCTCACACCTTGGTGGGCTCCTGAAGTGGAGTGTGGCCCTCAGCTCAGACCCTTCCCATAGCTTGGGGATATTAGGGCAGGCTCTGGAGGACATGGCTCTCCAAGGACAATCCATAGTGGCCGGGGGAGGTTATGTCTTCTCAAAAGATCCAGGAAGACTCTGTCCTCTTCATCAAATCTTTCCTGAGAATCTGCTGTGCAGAGGGGCCAAGGACATGCTATATCTCATAGAGCCTGGCCTGGGCTATCATAGCAACAGGCCCCCAGTGTGACGGGGTGTGTTCTGCACTGTAGCCCCCCTCATCTGGCAGAAGGGGGTGCAGGTGGCCATGGCCTGCCTTGGAAGGTTTTAGTATCTCTTCTTTTCCTGAGCATTTGCCTTTCCACTGCCTTCAACAGTAGACAGCTCATTCCAGGCCTCTGTGAGATGGCAGGAACCCGACCTTGGATGGGTCAGCTCGCAGGCAGAGCACCACTGAAGGCTGGCAGGCTCCGCTTGGGTGAAGGTCTCCTCCACGATGTGTCCAGCAAGGGTAAAGGTGGTGGTTGCTAGGGAGCAGAAGGGAAGAGATGTCCCACTCAAAGTGTCCCAGGGCTTCCTGTAGAGGACAAGGCCACAGTTTAGCCAAGCCTTGGGGCTGGGGACATGACCACAGTATCTAGGGTGAGGGAGCAACTGAGTCTCTGTACTGGCCAATTGCTCATACTCCCCAGCACCCACCAGGTGCTCTCTTTGAAGGACACAGTGAACCAAGCCTCAGTTTCCCTACATATGGAGATAGCATGTCCCCCTCCAGGGTTACTGTAGGAGAACTGATGGGCATGGAGGAGGGGTGGTCTCTGGCAGCTGCTGTTGGTACCCCAGACCTGTCATTACATATAACAGCTGGCCATGGGATTCTCAATCCCACCTCCCCTCTGGACTGTGCACCCAAGACCCAAAGCCCAAAACCGTCATGCCTATTTCACTGGCAACAGGGCATAGTTTGGGGCTGGACTGACCACAGGAGACTATTGGCAGTGTGCCTGGGCTGAGATGGGAACAGTAAGACAGTGGAAGCGCAAACACAGTGTGGCCAGGCTGGCTGCGAGAGAGGCTGGCCAACAGGGCACTGCTCATTTGACCTCTGCCCCAGGCACCTGCTGAGTGTTCAGAAAGGAAGCCATTGTGGTGTGAGGGAGACCACTTAGGCCAGAGCCACAGAGCTGGAGGCATGGCCCAGGGGTTAGAGTGCCACATGTTGTGAAGGATCTAGGTACTAGGGAACACACAGAGAGAGTTCTCATGCCTTTCCTTAGGCTGAGTGGGACAGGCAGCCATGGGAGTCTAGAGGACTCTAGATGCATGTGGAACTTTCCAGAACGCTCAGCAGCCTTCCAGAGTCTCATTCCTGGAGTTCTCCGTCCCAGGTTCTCTGGCCTCAGGTATAATGGACAATTGGAACGCTGGGCAGGAAAAGTGTGAGGCTTGAATATGTGAGGGTGTCACACACATGAGCTCCTGCTGGGAAAAGCCTGGAAAACACCAGCTCTTGGGGACCAGCTGCAGACAGGCAGCTCTTAGGCCAGCGTCCTCAGCTGAAGCGGGGACCACGTATTCCTGCCTTTAGGCTTGGCCACAGACCTGCCATCAGGAGTGGAGTGGACATCTCATATGGGTCAGAACCCACGTGCCTCTGGCACAGTGTTGGCGGGAATACAAATTGTCATCATGGCTCAGGGGTCAGTCCCCAGCTCCCTAAACAACAAGCGGAGTGGGCACTCAAGCTGGCAGCTCCACACCCAGCGTGCACCTGAGAGAGACGAGGTAACCTCTGTCCATGCAGATGTGTAGGAGAACATTCCCCACAGCACAACCACCCTCATGTCCATGGGGATGACATGTGGACAAATGTGGCCTGTCCATCCACTGGACCTGCCATGAGTGCTTCTGACCAGGGCAGACCTAGAAGGCACTCAGAAGAAGAGCTGCCGAGGCCACATATCTGGAGACCACTCACGCTAGCCTTGTCCACGGGCTGGGAAAGCAGACTGAGTTCTGGGTTCATAATGGCCAGTTCAGCCATGTTCTCTGGAGATGATGGAAGTGTCTGGATGGGCCTGGCCAAGGTGGTCCTGTGAGCGTGGAATGGTGTACCCACATGATAGGGGAACTATTTCTCAGTAAAGCTATGAAGACAGAAAACACTTGCCCAGGGGCCACAGTTAGCCAGGCCTAAGTGGGTACCAGCTGGGTTCCTAGATCAAGGCTATCCTGGCCCAGTCCTGTAGGGCAGGTGTGAGGGGGGTGTGGGAGAGGACGGGCTTGGACTGGGCCAGCTACTCTGTTTCCCTGTTTGCTCAGCAGGCCTGACCCTACTCCCAACCCCGCTGAGGCCTCCTCCCCTCCCACGGTCTTCCCAGAAGGAAGCAGAGGAGCAAATGGCATTTGGACTCTGGCCCAGGAGGCCTAGTGGGGACCGTCCCACATCCACCCCCACTTACAAGTAGCCTGTGTCCAGTGCCCAGCCGGAGCCCTCTGAACAGTGGGGCCAAGGGATGCCAGCCTCAGGAAGGCTACGTCCCCGGGTAAGCTCCGCACTCAGGGCCCGACCCACACCCTGAGAAGGGACTTAGGGGAGGAGGGGAGGTCGGGCAGGAGACTTACATATCCCCCTTCTGTGGATGACAATTGGGTCTCTGACCCCAGGCTGGGAGGGGCGGTGCTGGCCCAGGGAGGCCCTAGGCACCTGCTTGGTAGCCCAGAGAGCTCCTGTCTCCCCCTAGGCTCCTGCCCTTTCTGCACTCAAACTCAGCCCTGATCACAGCCACACTTCCCACAGCTGTCCCACGCTGAGCCCCGGGCCATCAGGATATGGAGTGACGGGGGGGAGGGTTCCCAGAAAAGGGCCTGAGTCACCAACAGCCAAGGAAGTGGCTGCCTCCTCCCATCCAGCCCCGATGGACGGCTGACCACCGGCAACTATGAGCCAGCAAGGCTGGGCCCCAGGACCCTGCGAGCTTCCTGGGTGCTCTCAGGCCGATGTGTTCCAGAAACCAAGAGGAGACCACACAGAGCAGCCTTTGCCCTACACCCAATCCCAGTTGGGTCTGATAACTTATGATACGTTTGGAGGCTGGAGAGATGGCTGAGCCATTAAAGGTGCTTGCCTGCAAAGCCTAAGGACCCAGGCTCGACTCTCCAGGACCATGTAAACCAGATGCACAAGGTGGAGCATGCATCTTTTACATGTCTGTTTGCAATGGTTAGATGCCCTGGCATACCCATTCTCTCTGCCTCTCTCTCTCTCTCTAAGAAATAAAAAAGCTGTCTTTCTTTAATTCCAGATTGGTAATTTAGTGTCTTAGGAATTTTGTTGTGTTTTGTTTTGTTTTTCAAGGTAGGGTCTCACTCTGGCCCAGGCTGACCTGGAATTTACTATGTAGTCTCAGGGTGGCCTCGAACTCTCTGCAATACTCCTACCTCTGCCTCCCAAGTGCTGGGAGTAAAGGTGTATGCCACCATGGCTGGCAGGAACTTTTTTTTTTAAGAAAAATGAAAAACTACATAATTTCCACCAGGACCACCATATTAGCAATGAAATGTTTTAAACTGCAGAAACTGTGGCTTTGGCTTAGAAGCAAGTTGTACATTGTTCACCCTGATTATGGGGGGGAAAATCAGTGTTGTGTCTTTTTGGGTTACTCTGCTCTGGAGAGCAGCAGTTATTGTGACTGAGTTGATCCATTTTGTTTAGAAATACATTTTTTAAAGTTTAAAACAAAAAAGAGAGCATGGTGGTACATGCCTTTAATCCCAGCACTTGGGAGACAGAGGTAGGAGGATCACCATGAGTTCGAGGCCACCCTGAGACTACATAGCGAATTCCAGGTCAGCCTGGGCTAGAGTAAAACCCTACCTCAAAAATCCAAAAATAAATAAATAATTGAATTTAAGAAAGATATATTTGGAAAACGGACCAGAAAGGAGAAGTAGACTGCATAAGCCAGAATCCATAAGCTTAGACCGCCCTGTTCCCTGGGCACATATACCAAACTGCACTCTGTCCCCCTAATGGAGTGAGGGCAGGGCCCAGCCCAGGTTCATTACTTTTCTTGGGCTATAATAATAGAGTCTCACAGCCTAGCAGCTGAAATGAGGGGAATGTACAGTCCCTAGGTTCCCTACAGCCAGAAGCCTGAGATGCGGGGGGAACAGCTGAGCAGGACAGCACTCACCTGACATGCTCGGGGCCCTGGGTTCCATTTCCAGCCACATAACACAGTCTGAGATCAGAGGTCTCAGGGATGGCTTCTGCCAGGATGCCCTCCTTGGCTTGCAGATGGCATCTATTCCCAGGGTCCTCATGTGACCGTCCCTCTGTGGGTGCCCTGGTCTCTTGTCATGAGCTCTTTAAAGGCTCTATCTCAAACAAAGCCATATGCTGAGGCCCTGGAGAGTGGGGCTTCCACACAAGAATGGTGGGGTACACTACTCAACTCCTAATACACGTCCTAGTGGGTGTTCCATCCCAGGACCAACCTCTTTAATCTGCCCCAGGTCTCCTTGCTAAAATACAGCAGCAGAGACAGGGTAGAAATAGGTTTCCAGTCCCTGGTTAGCTAGGAGACCCACACCATTTTGATACCTCTCCTGATAGTCAAGGCTTCTCCAACCCTGCCCTGTAGCCTCACCGTCCCTAAGCACCTCATCCAGCGCCACCTCTGAGCCTTTAGCTACTCCGCTGCCTGGGAGGCTAGCTGCCCCCATAGATCAGTATTCATCTACATGGCATCACTTTGGCCCTGGCATTTTTATCCTGCCTCTTCTCTGGGATTGGGGACAAGGTCCTGAGGTTAGCCACTGAAGGCTGTGGGGCTTTGAACAAGCTCCTTTCAGAGCCACGATGACCTCATTGGGAGGGTAGTCTACCTTGCAGGGTTGTTTTGAGCATGGACAGAAATTGGTCCGAGCCAGAAAAACGAGAGTGTTGTGTAATCCACCAGCACCCAGGAGGTGCTTGGGAACCACCCTCTGGGTTATCCAGCCGAGGGACCTGGAGAATTCGGGAATAAAACCTTTTGCTGGCCGGAGTGCCATGCCCACATCTAAGGACACCTCTCTCCAGTGCCTCAGTGGCTCTCACCTTGAAGGACTGCCCAGGACAGACTCCCTGGGCTGGGCTGCCTCTCTGGGGTCCTTCTAGTCTCCCAGCAACCTGTCCCCGCTGCTTAGCCCTGAGGAGCACAATGGACTCCACCATCTCTCGGGGAGGAGAGGGACTCAGCTGAAAACCAGGGAAGCCCTCTGGTTCCCATCAGCAGGGAGCACAGTGCCCGGGTGAGGACCCCCACATGCTTCCTCAGACAGAGATTCCGCCTGCAGCCCCAGGGACTCGTTCATTCATCCCAGAGCAGGGCTGCTTAGAGGATGTGCACAGCAGATCTTTTCCCAGGTCTGCAGTGAGCGCCACACCCTGGACGTTTCTACCCGCTGCATCAGTCAGAGCCTCTCATCCCCACATCTGCATGCACTCTCACAGTGAGGGGAAGTGGGGGTGGGCAGGATGCAGTTGGGGGGGGGGGCTTCAATGTCTCTGGCCACAGAAACTCACCTCCCACACATCTTCTGAAGCCCAGAGGAGCTGCACATTCCAGGGTCTTCTCCCAGAATCCCTCGCCATCTCCATCTCAGCCCAGGTGGCCTCTCCCTCCAGCTCCCCCCTCACATGACTCCCCTCCACTAGCCTCCCAGGATTGTGCCCAGCTGTCCACACAGCCTGCAGAGACCCCTGGGGGTACAGGGAGCAGAGCGCTGACCTCCATTCTTTAACCAGCCTTCCCAGGCTGTGTGACATGGGGTCTGGCTGGGGTGGTGGATAGGCCTCCCTGCGTGGCCTGAACTCCACGCCTGGGAACCTGCCAGACTGTGGTGTCTGGGCTTTGTCAGTTTGAGGACTTTAAGAGGAGGACAGAGGGCTGGAGAGATGGCTTAGCCGTTAAGCACTTGCGTGAAGCCTAAGGCCCCGGGTTTGAGGCTCTATTCCCCAGAACCCACGTTAGCCAGATGCATAAGGGGGCGCATGCATCTGGAGTTCATTTGCAGTGGCTGGAGGCACTGGTGTGCCCATTCTCTCTTCCTCCCTCTCTCTCTTCCTCTTCCTATCTCTGTCTGTCGCTCTCAAATAAATAAATAAAAATAAACAAACGACAACGACAACAACAAAAAGAGGAGGACAGAGAGGCCGTGGAGAGCCTCTCAGAGCTGCCAGGGACTAGGACAGAAAGACATAAGGCAGACATGGGCCAGAAGGGGGGAGGAGCAGGGGGCTTGCATGCATTTGGGGCTCTGGCCATGGGGACGTGGCAAGACCCCTGTTCTTAGGCTGGCATCCAAGGTGTACTTGAGACACAAATTAACGAATAGGGAGAGACTAGCCTACTGAATGTCAGTCTCTTGCATGTACCCTCCATGTGGATGTCTCATTTCCCACGGGCCCATGAGTTCGTTCATGCCTGGTGTTGGGCACTCTGCATTGCAGGGCTGACCACAGTGAGAGGCCTGGCCTGGACAGTCAAGTTCACTGCACAGGGGAAGTGTGGTCCTGCCTAACTGAGCATCCGTTGGTGAATCTCTGGTTCATTGGTCCTGAGTGTCATCTGTAAGTTAGGGACAATGGCAGAACCCTGGGCTGCTGTTAAGTGAAGTGGACAGGAAGAGGTACCATGTTGGGAACAGCTACATGGGATCCTTCAATTTGGGGTGATTGGGAAGCTCTGGAAAGAACTGGTTCTGAGACTGCCACTCTCCTCAGGGTTTCTTGCAGACAGAAGCTGAGCCAGGATGCCCAGAACCCTCCTGGCAGGTGCAGGGAAGACAGGCCCAGCTGTGTACAGAGCATGCGTTTCGGGGCAATTAACTCCCCACCAGCCGAAACCTGGAGAAAGGAGCCAAGTGGGCCTCGCCGCCCGGGCCTGCTCGGGCCAAGTCTGGCATCACCTGGACAGCCCCGCCCGCTTGTCAGGAGCCCACAGATAGCTGGAGAAGGAGGCAGCTTGCCAGGCTAGGTGGGGGCAAGAGGGACTGTGCGGAAGAAGGCTGGGGCTGTGTGGGAGTTTCATCCTCTTGGAGGAAAAAACGATCAGGTAACAAGTGCAGGGCCTCCCCACTCAAGTCCTGCTGGCTTTGAGGCCAGATTGCTGCTGGGATGGGCAGCTGGGGGCATGGGCTCTGGACATCGGGGCTATAGCATCAGGCAGGGACAAGTCTCTGCCAGCCAGCCCCAGCTCTACTGGGGTATCCAGCTCTGACAGTGTGATGGGAGGCCAGAACAGAAATAGCTGTCGGGGTGGGGCAGAACAGACATTCAGCCAAGAGAGGACATTTTAAGTCAGGTAACCAATACACACTTATGGAGCACCTAATGTATACAGAGTGCAGGAGAAGTCAGGAGAAAGATGAGTTTTCTGTTCTCCTCAGAGCCCAGACAGAGTAGCAACAGGCAGGCATCTGTTGTCCAGAGAAACCAAAAACCCTTAAGGGGCAATCCAGGAGGACTTCCTGGAGGAGTAGTGTTTCCCAGGCCCTTAGAGACTATGCGCCCCTCTGGAACTGCATCTTCCTGTCCATGTGATTGGAAGAAGAACCCGTTGTATGTACCATAGGAATACCTGTCCTCCCGCAGACAGGGGTGCCAGGCCCCTTCCCTGATGCGTGCCTCAGCCTCCCTGTTTTTTCAGGTGGATTCAAGTGTCACTGTGCTGCCGTATTCTCTGATGAGCTGGGCAATCTGGGGCCGAGCCCCCAGCAAACACGAGGCTGTTTCGTGCTGGGGTGGGGGGCGACCCCATCTTGAGCAGTTTGCAGCTTCTGTGACTTCAAAGTGCTTGTGACCCAGAGCACTGGAGTACCGTCTCCTGCTGCCCAGGGCTGGGTCCCAGCAGCCAAACCCACTTCTCACCCTTGGCTGAGGCTTCAGCAGAGCAAAGAGGAAGCAGGGCTGGAGCTCTGGTGCAATTGGCCTGTTTGTGCCGACATACCATGAGCTTGTGCAATGAACTCAGGGCCCCCGGAAGGCTGGCTGCCTGTGGCTGCACGCGAGGGGTAGACAAAGGTCACCAAGAAGCAGCCCAATGGCCAGGACCCACCAACTGGGTCTCCGCTCTGCTATGGGGGTCCTGACCCCTGACCCTTCCAACTCCTCAGTGCTATATCCACACTCAAGCAGCTCTGGTACTGTCTATCTCGAAAGCTGGGGGCCAAGTCCACCCCTCCCACCTTACCTGTGGAGGCTGCCCTCCCTCTGTTAGAAATCTGCCAAGCCTGGTTCATCTTTTTTTGTTGTTGTTGTTAAAATTTTTATTTATTTATTTGAGAGCGACAGACACAGAGAGAAGGACAGAGAGAGGGAGAGAGAGAGAATGGGCGCGCCAGGGCTTCCAGCCTCTGCAAACGAACTCCAGACGCGTGCTCCCCCTTGTGCATCTGGCTAACGTGGGACCTGGGGAACCGAGCCTCGAACCGGGGTCCTTAGGCTTCACAGGCAAGCGCTTAACCGCTAAGCCATCTCTCCAGCCCCCGGTTCATCTGTTGCCGCCCCCACAGCCCCACACCACCACCGCAAGGACAGAGCTGGACACTTGGCCCTGGGCTCAGAGCGAGGGTCCATTCTGAGAGCTATCCTGTTCAAGTCCGGCCCCCAGTGCCCCCTGGGAGAGCTGGTGCTGGGCCCCTTGTCCTACCTCAGTAGTGGAGGTCAGCAGAAGAACCCACTCGTGGGCGACGGAGCACCAGAGCCAAGGAGCTCCTAATGGAGAAGATGAGAAAGGGGCCGGGCAAGGCCCTGCACTGAGGAGACACAGCGGCCGGTGCCAGCTCAGGGAGCCTGGGGTAAGGGCTGACACAGTTGACCCAGTGTCTGTCATCCTCCCTGACCATCGTGGTGGGCCCCAGCACACATTCCCAGAGGAGCGTCCAGGCTGTGCTGGGCAAAAGACACCAACCACAGTAAACCCATAATGTCCTTCGTAGCTCCCGCCTCTTCTCCACACAGCGGGAAACACAGGCGGTGCCCAGATACTCAGCTGCCCCCAGGAGTGACATTCTCTGGAGGTGTGCTGTGGGGGGCGGGGGGGGGGGAGGGTGGCCCTGCTGACTGAGCATGGATGCAGGACAGGGACCCCACCCTGGCCATTGTTATCAGAGTTACAGTGCACATGACCTCAACAGGCTATATACTGGCACCAGGAGGGGCGCGGGCTCCCTCTCCAGGACCCGCTATCTGGGGCTGCTTTGCCTCACCCAAGATTAACTGTCCACAGAAGACAGATGTTGAGAACCCGCTGCAGGACCAGGCAGGGAAGTCCCCACAGGCATGGCGAGGGGCTATGGCCTCTGGCAGGGTCCCCAGAGGTTTCTAAGAGCCAGTTCAGCCTGCAGTGTGGTTTGCACATCCCACTGAAGGGATGGGAAACTGAGGCCAGGAGAGGGGAGGTGACTACCTAGGCCTGCTGGTGCATTTGGGAGGCTTCCACTCAGAAAGGCTTTTTTTATTATTTATTTATTTATTTGGGTTTTTGAGGTAGGGTCTCACTCTAGCCCAGGCTGACCTGGAATTCACTGTGTAGTCTCAGGTTAGTCTCAATCTGAAATTCATAGTGGTCCTCCTACCTCTGTCTCCAAAGTGTTGGGATTAAAGGAGTGTGCTACCACACCCAGCTAGACTTAGTCTCTTTAAAAAAACAATAACAACAAAAAACACTTTATTTATTTATTTGAGAGAGAGAGAGAATAAGTGTGCCTGGGCCTCTAGCCACTGCAAATGAACTCCAGATGCATATACCCCTTGTGCATCTGGCTTATGTGGGTCCTGAGTAATGGAACCTGGGTCCTCTGGCTTTATAGGCAAATAAATGCCTTAACTATTAAGCCATCTCTCCAGTCCAACTATCCCTTTGTTGTTGTTGTTTTAAGGTAAGGTCTTGCTGTAGCCCAGGCTGACTTGGAATTCATTATGTAGTCTCAGGGTGGCCTCAAACTTGTGGTGATCCTCCTACCTCTGCCTCCCACGTGCTAGGATTAAAGGTGTGCGCCATCATGCCTGGCTAGGCTTTCTCTCTCTCTCTTTTATATTTTTGCTTATTTTTAGTTATTTGAGAGCAACAGACAGAGAGAGAAAGAGGCAGATAGGTAGAGAGAGAATGGGCACACCAGGGCCTCCAGCCACTGCAAACGAACTCTAGATGCATGAGCCACCTTGTAAATCTGGCTTAAATGGGTCCTGGGGAATCGAGCCTCAAACCGAGGTCCTTAGGCTTCACAGGCGAGCACCGGACCGCTAAACCATTTCTCCAGCGGCCCCCCTTCTTTTTTTAAGGTAGGGTCTCACTCTAGCTCAGGCTGACCTGAAATTCACTCTGTAGTCTCAGGGTGGCCTTGAACTCATAGTGATCCTCCTATCACAGCCTCCCAAGTGTTAGAATTAAAGGTGTGCACCAGGGCTGGAGAGATGGCTTAGCGGTTAAGCGCTTGCCTGTGAAGCCTAAGGACCCCGGATCGAGGCTCAGTTCCTCAGGTCCCACGTTAGCCAGATGCACAAGGGGGTGTACGTGTCTGGAGTTTGTTTGCAGTGGCTGGAAGCCCTGGCGCAACCATTCTCTCTCTCTCTCTCTATCTGTCTTTCTCTCTGTCTGTCACTATCAAATAAATAAATAAAAAATGAACAAAAAAAGGTGTGCACCACCACATCTGGCAGAGCCTTTCCTTTTGGTTCCTTTACCATGCAAGCCAAACCTCAGCTAGTTCCACTAGGTGCCACGGGGATGGAGGGATAACTAGCCAGCTCCCACGAGCATGCCAGGCTGTCCTCCTCCAACCAGGGCCTTAGCTTGAGCCAGAGCCTCCCTGTATAATTTGTGCCCAGGAGGGGGAAGGAGACACCTGCTCTACCTGCCCTTGGCCAGGGACCTGGCTAAGGTTTCCTGGGAGCAGAGGTAGAACTGCCTCCCCACGTGGGGGGTCCTGGGAGCACTGAGGCTCTCTAGGATCCCACAAAGCCCCTTTTCCCACACAAGGGCCTTCCAGCCCCCTCCAGCCCCACCCAGTGCCCACGGCCAGCCTTCTTGTTTCTCTTGCGACACCACATGAAGGCTGTGGCGGAAACCCTAGTCGCGCTCAGGCCCCAACGTGCTGCCTGCCTCGGGCTCGAAGGCTTTTCTCCCACGGGGGAGGGGGTGCCAGCAGAAAGACCCCGTGGAAACACGTCTCTGGGCTACAGGTCCTTGAGAGGGTGGCAGTGGGCACTGCCAGTCCTGCCTGCCTTGGGAAAGGTACTCTGTGCCCAGATTCCAGCAGCCAAGGGCCTCACAGTGGCCACCAGGCCCTGGAACCTGTCTCCCCACCTGTGAGAGGATGCCTGGGGTTGGCACCTCCAGCCTGGCTCTCATCTGAGAAAAGAGGGGCACACTGGGACTGGTCCCTCCCTTTAGGTCCCTGGCTGCCTTCTTGGTCCTTGGGTGATGGAGTTCTATCCTCGTAGACCCCTTGGGTACCTAGGCTCCAGAGCTATGGGTTCTGCCCAGGCATGTCTGGTGCTCCAGCAGTCTCTCTCCAGGGTATGACTGGGACCGGGCAGAAGGGTGAGTCTGGTATAGCTGTGTAATAAGGCTTCCCTTCGCTACCTGTTCCTCCTGGGTGGATGGTGTCCTTGTGCCCTGGGCTTCCTGTTCAGAGCATAGGCTGCCCACAGGTGGGTCCAGTAACGGGGCTGTCCTTCCTCCGGGCAGAAGGCGCCGCAGCGAGCTGGGGAGAACCAAGACCAGCCTCCTGCCTGTGGGATGATGTCCCAGAGGGGGGATTGGTGGATGAAGCTGACCCTGCAGCTAGAGGCTCCCACAGGTAGGCAGCCTCCCTACACCGGGGCCCCGCCTTTCTGGTCCCTCTCCTGGAGGGTCTGGCAGGGCTGCCGCGAGGCGTTACACAGGCTGCATACTGCCCACAGGACCCGGAGTTGGCATCACAGCAGGCATGCCTAGCTGAGGCTTCTGTAAGGAACGTCGGGAAACTTAATCCCACTGCTCACCTGAGATATCCAAGCAAGCCCTGAAACTGCCTGACCCTTAGCTACGTCTCCTTCCTACTCCGCCAGTGCCTGGTCACAGTGCCCGCCCTGCCTGACCTGTGGGCTGGGTCCACTGCTGTGAGGCCTGTCCTAGGGAGGGAACTGAGTAAGGCCACTTTGGGATCCTCTGGCCCTAGTGTCCAGCACACAACCTATGGGAGCCAGATGGTGATTGTGAGGGATCTAGGACAGTGGTGGGTTAAGCAAAGAGTGGCATCAGGTGGACCCAGGGGAGCCATGGTCAGGGCAATGAGTGGTAGCCCGTGCCTCTCCTGCCCTGCTACGTAGATGCACGGCAGCACAACCTAGATTTTTTTTTCTTTCCTTTTATTTACTTTATTTATTTGACAGAGAAAGAGAGAGAATGGGTGTGTCCAGTCCTCCAGCCACTGCAAACGAACTCCAGATGCATGAGCCACCTTGCACATCTGGCTTACATATGGGTCCTGGGGAATTGAACCTGGGTCCTTTGACTTCACAGGCAAATGCCTTAACCGCTTAGCCATCTCTCCAGCCCGCAACCTAGATTTTTTTTTATTTTTTTTATTTTTTTTATTTTTAAATTTTTATTTATTTATTTATTTGAGAGCGACAGACACAGAGAGAAAGACAGATAGAAGGAGAGAGAGAGAATGGGCACCAGGGCTTCCAGCCTCTGCAAACGAACTCCAGACGCGTGCGCCCCCTTGTGCATCTGGCTAACGTGGGACCTGGGGAACCGAGCCTCGAACCGGGGTCCTTAGGCTTCACAGGCAAGCACTTAACCGCTAAGCCATATCTCCAGCCCGCAACCTAGATTTTTATGTCCAGAAGCTCCGCTCTACACACGCCTCCCCAGCCCTCCACTCCAAGCCCAGCCTGGCTTTGGGGTCCAGGGCATGGGCCTGGGTCATCTCCTCTAGAAGGCTTTGCCATGGCTCCCTGTGCCTGACCACTCCTCCAACTCCCCAGATCTTGAGACCTAGCTGGGCTGTGAGGCCATTAAAACCACATCAGGGTACTAAGGCTTGGTGGCCTGGGCAAATCACTTGCTTGTCACTGCCTCAGTTTTACCAATGAGGAAGACCACACAGATAAAGCCATGGATCTGGGGGCATCCCCCGGGTCCTCTAGCGGTGCGTGCACTCGCTGACGCTGCTGGCTCTCGGGGATGCTCCCGTTTGTGCCCACTGAGCGGCTGTTGTGTGAGCAGGGCACATGCCCAGGCAGCACCCTTAGCACCTAGCTACTGGGGACGGCTCTCCTGGCCTGGCCCCAGGACTGGCTCCCACCCTCAGGCTCAAGATAGCCTTTCTCCTGTCTCCTTCACTGCCTAGTGGCCCATGAGAGATCTTGGTGCCCCCCATGGAACTTGGAGGTCAGGGCTCAGCGTGCCAGGCCTTGGGTTTCCCTATGGTGTGCTTCTGAGTCCTGTCCCGGAGCTAGCAAAATGGCCCCAGGCTCAGCTACCTGCATCCACACCGCAGGACAGCGGCCTCACCGGGACTGCCCAGCTCCCATATCTCTTATAACCCTGGCAATGCCCCGCCAGACCCCTGCTGGCTACATGGCCAAACTGCCTGGCTCTACTGCCTGGCAGAGGCGGACTACTGAATTCCAGCTATGCGCAGCAAGGTGCAGCCGCGGGCAGAGCTGATAAGGTGGGGGCAGCGCTTCGGGCTCGTCAACTCAAAGACAGAGGGGAAGGGTCCCCTGCCTAGCTCTGAGCCACCCTGGCCAGCTAGCCTGGGAGTGGCTGGGGGCCTGGGCAGTCTCCTCGTGGCTCCCTGAGGGGTACTTGCCTGGTGCTCACACCTGGCCACCTGCCACTCCTCTCCTCTGCTCAGCGTGTTCTCACGCTCAGAGCTGGCACAGGGGACCAGGCCACGCCAGGACTTGTTGTCCTGGTCCTGGGAAGGCGGGCGAGGTTCTCCTCCAAGCCCGGGGGGGCAGAGGCCTCTGCAAGTTGGAACACGGCTCGAGTGGAAGGGCTTGCAACACCGGCTGGGCAGCTGCAGGAAGCTCGCCACACACGCGTCCCAGCCTGCTGGCCCTGGGGAGAGCAGGGGCTCCCTTCCTCCCTGGAACTGAACCAGCAAGCTGGCCCAGGGTCCTGTCCCTCTCTGGTCCTGTCCTTCTCACTGAAACTAGGGTGAGAAAAGCAGGTTAGGACAAGTATGTGGGGCAGTGCTGGAGTGAACCTCCACACCTTGTCAGCCTGGATGCGCACGGCCAGCCCGGGCCTCTGGGCTCTCTGACTGGCAGGATGACAGGAACAGCCACCTTGAGGCACTGTCCGTAGCATGTGACTTGCCGTGGGGACATAAAGCTAGGAATCCTAAGGCCTGTGGTCCCCAGCTCTCCAGCCTTGCCTAATGTTAGGTCTGGCCACATTGTTGGGGCTCCTCAGCCACCAGGAGCTGTGAGTCGACTTGAAGTGTGGCTGGGTTCCTGGGCCTGCTATGGTGCAGCTGCCCCCTCAGAGGCAGCCACCCCCCTCCGGTGACAGATATTATGTCATTGTAAATCCACAGAGGCCAGGCTGGTCCCTCCAGCCCCTGGATCTCGCCTCCATCCCACTAGGTCCTGACACTCCTCTTTGGGAACCCCCAGACTGACAGCGGTCCACTAGGAACATCTGAGACCCTTGCACATCCTTGGCTTATCAGATTTGTCACAGTAAGGGGGCCTTGGATAGATACTGTCCAGCCCACTCCCCCTTCTGTTATCATTTGAGGAAACTGAGGCTCAAAGAAAGCATAGCCAAATGCCTCAGGGAAGCTCTTGGTCTTCAAGCCTTGGGGTACAGGTCTCCCAAATATCCCATTTTCTGGTTTCTCTTGCTGGGACAAGATGATGGGCGCCATAACACTGGGCTCCAGGGAAAGTACCTGTGGACCAGGGGCCCTTCCGCAGTAGCCTGTTGCTGGCAGCAGCAGCTGAAGGGTAAGAGGCAAGCTTCCCTGGAGGCAGCCCCTCGACACCCACCACCCTCTGGCACCCTCCCAGGAAGGCGTGGGAATGTGGCTGGCGGGAATGGGCCTCTCCCCCAGGAATCAGCCGCTGGGCGCTGGCCAAGAACGCTCTGATCCGAAGAGGAAGCATAGTTCAGCTGCCGCAACCTGACCTGTTGAGACCAATGGGGAGTAGGCGAGCCACTGGACTGCTGCAAACGGTCCATAGCCAGACGAACCTCAGTCCCAGCCATGGACTGAGCCGTGATCCCAGCCAAAGACTGAGGCTTCACATTGGTGTAGACAGTCTACCCCAGCCATGGATATCCTGACCCCTGATTTCAACTTTACATTGACTAAGCTCAGTTGTATGCTGAACCCTGACCCTAGCAGAATACCAAATCTCCACTCTGGCCATAGACTGTCCTATAATACAAGGTAAAAATTGGCCCCTGGGCTGGAGAGATGGCTTAGTGGTTAAACACTTGTCTGTGAAGCTTAAGGACCTCGGTTGGTTCAAGGTTCGATTCCTTAGGACCCACGTTAGCCAGATGCACAAGGGGGCGCACGTGTCTGGAGTTCGTTTGCAGTGGCTGGAGGCCCTGACGTGACCATTCTCTCTGTCTCTCTCTGCCTCTTTCTCTTTTCATTCTCAAATAAATTAATAAAAATAAACAAAAATAATTTTTTAATTGACCCCTGACACTAGTCACAGACTGAGTTCCTCAACACCAGCTCCAGCCAAGGTCGGATCCCAGACCATGTAGAGCCTTGATCAAATCCTGATCCCAGCTGCAGACTGAGCCCTGGTCCTAGCCATAGACTGACCCTTGGCTTAGTACTGACTGAGCCTTAATCCCAGGCACATAGCAATCACAGGCACAGAACCAGTTCCTATCCCAGCCAAGTACTGACCAGGACCTCAACCCGAGCCTGGCTCCTGGTTGCAGGCACACTGATCCTGGTTCCAAACTGAGCTCTATCCTTCTCTCTGTAGGTCTCCAGCTCTGGCTTTATTCATCCTGAGCCCCGTGTCCCTTTGGCCCCCAAGCTGAGGCCACTGTGGGCTGTTATAGCAAAGGCCAAACAGCGGGACATAGGAGAAGACAGCCCATCCCACGGTCCCTGTCCACTTTCAAAGAAATTCAGAGGCAGGAGAGATGGCTCCATGGTTAAGGTGCTAGCCTGTAAACCCATGTTTGATTCCCCAGGACCCACATAAAGCCAGATTCACAAGGTGGTACATGTGTCTGAAGTTTGTTTGCAGAAGCTAGAGGCCCTGGCGCAGCAGTTAGTCATGGTGGCGCACAACTTTAATCCCAGCACTTGGGATGCAGAGGAAAGAGGATCACTGTGAGTTTAAGGTTACCCTAGGACTACGCAGCGAATTCTGAATTCCAGGTCACCTCAAGACCCTACGGGGGGGGGGGACCCTTAAAGGAGCAGAGGCCTGCTAACACGGGTACAGGACGGAGCCCAGGCTGCAGGCCTATGGAAAAGCTGAAGAGACAGAGAGGGCCAGTTTAGAGAGGAGCTGGGATCACTGGTCTACTGAACGTCTGCTGCCCAGCTATCTCTGAGAAAGGGACAGTGGCCCTCTGGGCTTTGCCCCGGCTAGCCTAGCCTGTGATCAAGCATTCATACCCTTGGATGGCACGCTTGGCTCTGACTGGGTCATCACATGCAGGAGACAGAACTCAGCCAGATCCACAGGTGCCAACCTGTGGGGCAGGGTGGCCTGGGTGGGGCAGTGAGGAGGAGCAGGAGGTGATGGTGGAGGGTGGGGACGTCAGAGAGACTCAGCTGACAACGAGGGCCATCGCCGGGGCTCTCGCAGCTGCTAGCGCCCCATGCTAGCCTTGGTCCCATGCTGGAAGCCTTGTGTGCTTAGGGGAGGAAGCTGCTTATCTAAGCTGAACTGTCCCTCTAATCTCATTGCCTTATCAGCTCCAGTTTGCCCAGCGAGAGTTCAAACACAGAGGCCTGGAGGTCAAGGGGAGTGGAGAGGGGATGGCAATATTTGCCTAGCTTCTCCTAACCATGTTATAAATAGCCTAGAGCTTCTTGGCTGGAGGTGTCTACAGTGCCCCCCCCCCCACAGGCCACCACCCAGCCCTCAGGCACTAGATGCCAGGTGGCAAGCCTAAGGTGTTGACATTCCCCAGCTCTGTGTTTGGCTTCCGATAGTGGCTCTACAGAGGGCGCGGTTGGAGGAGCTCTTTCTCATAGGAAAGCCCCAAGAATCATCCCGGCTCTGCTTGGCCACCCCCCAGGCCATGCTAGCCCGTACCTAGACCGTGGGAAAGCCTCAAAGCCATGTAACCTATACTGTTGAGCCTTGCAAGGTCCAGGGCTGGGCCAGGCCTAAGGTGCTGGGCTCTGGCCTCTGTGTGGACAGAACTGGCACTGAATCTCAGGAGATGGAGCCCTGCCCTACGTCAGCCCTCCCCTCCAGGGAGCCCTGGCTCTATCTGGAGGGGGATGTGCAGACTGCTGGTTGTGCATCCAGAAGGTTCCACGGCCTTGAGTAGCCAAGGAACTCATGGAGACTCAGTTTTCCAGCTGTAAAATGGGGTGCTCATGGTTGCCACATCCCAGGCTTGTGGGGAAGATTAATGCGGCTCCAGGCTGTGAGCATGGTACATGCTACACTGCCCAGGGTTCAGGTGTAGGCTGGCATGACTTGGAGGGGCAATCAAGCAGAGCAAGGAATACTTCTTGGCACCAGGCAGGGCCATTTCCACTTCACAGGTGAGCAGGTGAGGGAGAAGGTGTGTGTGTGTGTGGGGGGGGTGACAGCTTGGTCCGCCCTTCCAAGAGAGCCCTGTTGGGAGGCACTGCCCTGGGAGTGGGGAGGTATATGGAGTTGGTGCCCAGTGCTTCCCAGTGCCTCTGAAGGAGAGCTTTTCCTTTCTGGGTTTATTGGGGTTTTGTCATCCTCATTAGTCAGTTTATGGGGCCTCTGGGTGGCTTCAAAGCCCTCCTCCTCCCCAGCAGCTCTTGGAGCCCTCCATGCCCCACTGGGGATGGACTAAATGATCCCTAAATTTGAGAGAGTCTGGGACCACCCCATGGGCCCAAAGGTCCTGGAGATCAAGGCAGGAGGATGTCAGGTCGGTTTGCTGTCTTTGAGAGCCTTGGCAGGACAGCCAGACTCATGGGTGCCATGGCTACATCTACCTGGCCCTGCCTCCAGGGCTGCTGGCGCTAGGTAACAACATCAGTGTGGTCAGCATGGAGTGGGAGTTCTGGGATTGTGGGGATGCGCACCGCATCTCCTAGCCCTGAGAAGTCAAAGCAGCAGTTTGTTTGACAGCCCCATTGATATACAGATAAATCTTCTAATATGTAGTAAAGCATTTTTTCCCCAAAGCTTTCTCTCTCTCTCTGTCTCTCTCTTGATCTTAAGAGAAATTAAGATAATTCATGTGCCACACAGGTCTTTTGGAGTCCTGGTCCCTGGGCCTTGCTGGGGATGTGGGAACATAAAAGGGGAGCTGCCTGCCTTGGGGGGAGGGTCAGGGGATGGAGGGGGCTGTCAGGAGATGAGGAAGAGAAGGGTAGGTGGGCATGCCTACCACCACCCAAGAGATTCAAGAGGGGGGTAGAGACAGGAGGAAGCAGGGTCCAGCTTGTACCCCAGAGAAAGTCAAAGGGCTAGACTGGAGGGGGGTGGTTGAGGTGTACACGAAGGGGGGGATAAAGGCTGTGGGGAGCCCCAGGAACAGGCTGCTGAGTGCAGAAGGGCAGGTGTGCCTGCTCATAGCTCTGCAGGCTCCCTGGATTAATAAGGCCAAAACTCACACTGGCTGGTGGATGACCAGGATTGTTTCCTCACCCGTGCAAGGATAGATAGCCCTGGGGAGTTTCCTCAAAGCCTCAGGAAGGAGTTGTGGGCTGGAAGGGATGAGGGGTGCCATTTGAATTGAGGAGTCTTCATTAGTGTTCCAGGAAGGGGCTTGGGTGGGGCAGCGTCCCCACACTCTGTGGCTTCCCACGCACAGAAGCTCTGCCCACATGCTGCTCTCTCTGCCCCCTCCCTGACTGGGGTCTGCCTGCCACCACACAGGGTCCCTTAGATAGCATTCTGCTCCACCTGTGTGTGTGGGTGCCCCCAGGGAGACCGTGGTCACCAGCAACACCTGCTCTCTCCTTGTTCCCACGGCCCCTGCCCTCCACAGACCCAGCCCGGGGCCCTGCCTGGGCCTCTCTGCCCTCCCCCAGGTCCCGAAGACCCTGAGAACCCTCCCCCCCCCCCACCCAGCAAGGCTGCCCAGTCACATAGGCTGCAGTCTCCCACCCCGTGGACCTGGCTTCTGTCCTGTGAACCCCAGAGAGCCACCTCAGTCAGGACCCCTACTGCAGAAGCCGAGGTCCCTAGCAGCCTGAAGCAAGAGCTGCATCCCCACTCAGAGGAAACCTGAGCACCCACGGGTCTCTGCACGAAGCCTGAAGGCCACCCTAGGCTTTGCACCCGGGGTGGGGAGCGAGCGGTGCTGTGCCCGCGCGCACACTTGACAGAGCTGGCCAGCGCACGCACGCGGGCTATGCCTGCATCACAGCTACCCAGCTGAGGTGCCCAGCCACCTGCTGGAGGCCTTAAAGACCAAGGCACTGCATCTGTCCAGTGCCTGCTCCGTGCCTTCGTTTGCCCAGCAACCCCAGGATGTGCCACTCTGGGAGACTGGGGACCGGGTCTGGCTCTTGCCAGAGTTGGGAAGCTCACTCAGCAGAATCTCTGGGGCGGGGCAGGGACAGCCCTGGGACGGGACCTTGGCATCTTCCCAGCCCTTTCTTCTGGGTACACAAAGGCCTGCTGACCATATGCTGCTGCTCTGATTTGTTTGAGCTGGGGGGGGGTTGCTGGGGGCACCTGGCATGCCCCACCCTGCCCAGCTTGGCACAACAGGAATGCTTCTCGTCCTACACAGCGGTCCTTGCACGCTCTAACCCCTCAGACCCCACCCTGCATAGCTGGGCTACCAACGTCCCAGCTGCCCCAAGCCAAGGGAGTTAAACCAACTCAGCCTCTGGGCCCTGCTGGAGGGAGAGGCACCAGGAAGGGTGTGACTGGGAGGGGTATCAGTTGATGAGCACCAGAAAGAAGCAAGAGATGGACTGGAGAGATGGCTTAGCGGTTGGTTAAGGTGCTTGCCTGCAAAGCCTAGGGACCCAGGTTCAGATCTCCAGAACCCACATAAGCCAGACGCACAAGGTCACGCATGCATGCATGCACACAAGGTCACATGTATGCACAAGGTGACTCACGCGTCTGGAGTTTGATTGCAGTGGCTAAAGGCCCTGGCACGCCAATTCTCTCTTACTCTCTCATAAAATAAATAAAATAGGGCTGGAGAGATGGCTTAGTGGTTAAGGTGTTTGCTTGCAAAGCCAAAGGATCGAGGTTCAATTCCCCAGGACCCACGTAAACCAGCTGCACGAGGTGGGGTGTGCTTAGGGAGTTCCTTTGCAGTGGCTGGAGGCCCTGGCGTGCCCGTTAGTTCTCTCTTTCCATCCTTTTCTCTATCTCTAATTAAAAAGTGAAAATAAAGGGCTGGAGAGATGGCTTAGTGGTTAAGGAATTTACCTGCAAAGCCAAAGGACCTTGGTTCAATTCCCCAGGACCCATGTAAACCAGATGCACAAGGTGGCGCATGTGTCTGGAGCTCATGTGCAGTGGCTGGAGGCCCTGGTGCACCCATTCTCTTTCTCTCTCTCTTTCTCTCTCCCTGCATCTCTCTCTCTCTCATATATAAAAAAGAAATAAAATGTTTTTAAAAAATGAAAATAAAGCCAGGCGTGGTGGCGCATGCCTTTAATCCCAGCACTTGGGAGGCAGAGGTAGGAGGATCACTGTGAGTTCAAGGCCACCCTGAGACTACACAGTGAGTTCCAGGTCAGCCTGGACTAGAATGAGACCCTACCTTGAAAAACAAAAACAAAACAAAAATAAAAATAAAAAAGAAAGAAAAAGAAAATAAAGGGCTGGAGAGACTGCAAAGCCCAAGGACCTAGGTTGGATTCCCCAGGACCCACGTAAGCCAGATGCACAAGGGGGCGCATGCAACTGGAGTTTGTTTGCAGTGACTGAAGGCCTTGGCATGCCCAATCTCTCTCTCTCTTTCTCTATCTGCCTCTTTCTCTTTCAAGTCAATATACAAAATGAAAAAATAAGTCAATGAAAAGAAGCAAGAGAAGGTGGCTCCCTGCTGGCCTCCACAGCTCCCACCCTATCCTCCCCTGTTCCCGTCCCAGACCTGTAGTGCCAAAGGCCCCTCCCCCCAGCAGCACCCCCATGTGGACTCCCACTTTTGGCCCTGCACTGACTTCCAGAAAGGAAAACTGAACTGTTCAAGAGGGTCCCTTTAATCAGGGTTCCCACTCTCCAAACAGCTCTTGGGGTTTATCGTGGGCCTCTGGGAGTGGGGAGCCCCCAGGCTTGAAGAAAGGTTTGGGGGGAGGCCTGGGTTCAGGGTGAACCCCCCTCCGGTCTTTTCAGGCAGTGTCTTCCTCTCCTCTCCACTCCTCTCTTCACCTTAGCGCCCTACCCCTCTACCCTGTAGGCAGCTAGTCTCTAAGCACCTGGCAGCCCCTGGCAGAAGCACTCCAGTGGTCCACTGATGTCCACAGGGAAAGAGGGTGCTGAGAGGAAGAGGAGCTAGGGGAAGGGATAAGGTCCTAAGGACCTTTGGGTGCCTGAGAGGTCACACTCACATCGGACAAGTCCAAGGGACACACTGTCCCCTAGTGGCCGCCAGCAGCTCTGCATCAGCAGAGCTCATCACTTGTCCTGGACCACAGGAACAGGGACATGAAGGACTTACAAGGCACTTCTAGCCATGTGGGACCTGGGTAAGGGTGGGAACTGGAGAGTCCCTTGCTATGAACCCAGAACCATAGGGTTTCGATTCAGAGCTTGGGTTCCTGGCCTCCCCACCCCCACCCCAGTGCAGGAGGAAGTGGACCCAGTGCCCTCCAAAGATGCAGGGCAAGGACCAGCACAGGTGGCTGCAGGTCCCTGCCCCTCCCAGGGTCACAGGCCTGTAGGGACAGGTATGGCACAAGAAGAGATTTCATGCCAATGAAGTAGAAGAAATAACTATGAGGAGATATCAATGAAATAGAAATGGGGCCGGGCGTGGTGGCGCAAAAAAGCCAGATGAGCAAGGAGACGTATGCCTCTGGAGTTTGTTTACAGCAGCAGGAGGCCCCTGTGTACCCATCCTCTCCCCCTACCCATGCTTGCAAATAAATAAATAAATAAAATTAAGAAGTTCAAAGTCACTTTTGTCTATACAGGACAATATATATAGGGAGTGTGAGGCCAGTCTGGACTACATGAACCCACATCTCAAAAAATAATAATAAAAAATAATAATAAAAGTCCAATCACAGGACTGAGGAGATGGCTCAGCAGTTAAAGGGACCTGCTTACAAAGCCTGCCATCCCAAGTTTGGTTCCCCAGTACCCATATAAAAGCCAGATGCACAAAGTGGCACATGTGTCTGGAGTGTGTTTGCAGCAGCAACAAATTCTAGTATGCCCATGCCCCACCCCCTCTGTCTCTCTCTCTCTCTCTCTCTCACACACACACAAACACACACACATCTCACAAGAAAATTTCTAGTCCATATGGAATCACTAGCAGATACACCAAACATTTTGGGGCAGAAATAATGTCAATTCTACACACTCAAAATTCACGAAACCACTATACCCCTTAACGTGGAGTGTTTCCAATGTCCACCTGTTGAAGACGTGGTCCCCAGGGTGTTGCCATTGGAAGAGGTCAGCTCTAGTGGGGGGCCCTTATGCTATTGCACACTTGCGTTTGAAGGGGATCATGAGATCTTGGTCTCGTCTTCTTTGGCCCCTAGTTGAATGCTATGTCGGGGCACATTTTGAAGTCAGTTGTGGAACGTCCCACAGTAACAGCACAAGGAAGGACGTCCCGACGACGGTCAAGCCAGCACTCGCTTATTGCGGGGACTCAGCACACCAGGGAAGGGAGCTTCTTAAACGGGTGAGACCACAAACTGCAGGGACAGAAACAAGGTGAGGGGGTTTTCCACTCACGTCAGCCTCCTCACAAAGTCAAGAAACCCGAAGGGGAAGACAGCAGGGCCCAGCTGGGCAGCTGCTGAAGGAGACACAAATGGAACCACACGACTACAGTAGCTTGATACAGCGCCAGGCACCCTGCCCGGGCCTCCCATCCCCCAGCCCTCAGCTCTGTGAAGCACCCGAGGACCCTCCACCGCCAGCCACATGGCATCCAGCACAGACGGTCAGAACACTAGATCCACAGCACAAGGAAGAGGGACCGAGGTGGACACTGAGCAAAGGTGAGATTGGAAGCCATCCAGAAGGTAACAGGGCCTACTTACACAATGCCAGGTACATAGGCCTGCACTGCCTTCCGTGTCTGGGGAGGTCATGTGTTAGATGTGATTGACGTGTTCTTGGTTGGCTTTACCATTCTCAAATAAGCTGTGTTTTGGTGCTGACTATTGTTGCCTTTGATGTTTCCTAATTTATAGGGCCTTTGTCTTTTTCTTCTGTCATTATTGGGGGCAGGGTCTGACTCCGCCCCAGGCTGACCTGGAACCCATTCCAGACCAGAAATCTCAGCCTCCCAGTTGACAGGATTAAGGATGTGGAGCAACCCACACCCTGAGGGACTGTGGCGTTATTAGATTATCTGTTTGTCTTAACCCCCACTCTTGCATAAGTACTCTGTGCCGGTTTGTATTGAATGTGTATATTGCTCAATTGAATTTTAGAATTTGCAGGCTGGAGAGATGGCTCAGCAGTTAAGGTGCTTGCTTGGAAAGCCAAAGGACCCAACTTTGATTCCCCAGGACCCACATAAGCCAGTTGCACAAGGTGGCACATGTGTCTGGAGTTCATTTGCAGAGGCTGGAGGTCCATGAATGCCCATTCTCTCTCTCTCTGTCTCTGCCTTTTTCTCTCTGTCAAATAAATAAATTAGTAGAATTTTAGAATTTGCCAGTAATTTGCTTCATCCAACCAACTAGAATTCTTGAATAGAAGGCACACTCAACACCCAGGGTCACTTTTGCTGTCACTCTGGGAATATAAGAGCTACACCTGGCACCTTAAACTTAAACTCCTACCCTGAAGATATATAAAGTCAAATTTACACAGCTAAGAATGCCACAGGTAATTAGAAAACCCAAGCATCAAATTAACTCCATATGCAAAAATCTCTGCATTGTAACATAAGAACCACAAAAAATCAAGACAACACAATCCCACCAAAATTATGAATCCATCAGAAATGACCTCCAGTGAGACTGCTTTAGATTAAAAGCCTGACAAAGAGTTAAAACAAATGATTGTATCTATGCTCAAAGAAATCAAAGAAGAAAACCAACTCCTGAAGAAATCTCAAGACACCAAAAGAAACCAACTTAATGAAATAAGGAGGTCAATACAAGACATGAGAAAGCAAATAGAAATAATGAAAAAATACCAACCAGAAATACTAGAAATAACTGGGCATGGTGGCACATGCCTTTTAATCCTAGCACTTGGGAGGCAGAGGTAGGAGGATTACCATGAGTTTGAGGCCACCCTGAGACTACATAGTGAATTCCAGGATAGCCTGAGCTAGAATGAAACCCTACCTCAAAAATAAAAAAATTTAAAAAAAGAAAGAAAGAAACAAGGGCTGAAGAGATGGCTTAGTGGTTAAGGTGCTTGCCTACAAAGCCAAGGGACCCAGGCTCGATTCACCAAGACCCATATAAGCCAGATTCACATGGTGGCACATGTGTCTGGAGTTTGTTTGCAGCAGCTGAAAGCCCTGGCGTGCCCATTCTTTCTCTCTATCTTCTCCCCCCAACCCGGCAAACAAATAAAATAATGTCTAAAAAAAGAAATACTGGGAATGAAAAACTGTAAGTCAAATACAAAACTGTAGAAAGTCTCACCAGTAGAATGGATCAAGGACAGGACAGAATATCTAAGCTAGAAGACCAGGTGGCAGATCTAATATAGGCCAACAAAGAAAAAGACAAGCTAATAGCAAGGTATGAATGGGAATTTCAAGATATTCGGGACACTATGAGAGATCAAACATAATAATTCAGGGCATAGTAGAAGGAAAATAAATTCACTCCAAAGGCATAGTAGGTATTTTCAACAAAATCATAGAAGAAAATTCCCACCAAATAGGGAAAGTGATGCCAATGCAGATACAGGAAGCCTTTAGAATGCCAAACAGACAAAACCTAGAAAGAACCTCTCACCATTATGTTATAATTAATCTACAAAACACACAAACTAAAGAAAATATATTGAAAGCAGTTAGAGAGAAAAATCAAGTCACATACAAAGGCAAGCCCATCAGGATCACAGCAGATTACTTAACACAAACTTTAAAAGCCAGAAGGGCTTGGAATGATGTATTCCAAGTTCTGAAAGATAACAACTGTCATCCAAGATTAATTTATCCTGCAAAGCTACTCATCCAAATAGATGGAGAAATAAGGACATTCCACAACAAAAACAGGCTAAAGGAATATATGAACATTAAACCAGCTCTATAGAAAATACTTGAAAGGATCCTCCATGATGAAGAGAAAGAAAAGCACACACATAAAGAAATGGGAAAAAAAATAAACCATACTCAAATAATAATTAATATAGGTGAATAAAGGAAAACCCAGAAGAACTACAAAACAAGAAGAATGGCAAGAATAAATGCACATCTTTCAATAATAACTCTTCATATCAACGGCCTCAACCAATAGACAAAGGTTTTCAGACTGGGTTAAAAATCAGGATATTTCTATTTGTTGCCTCCAAGAAACTCACCTTTCCATAAAAGACAGACACTATCTTTGGGTGAAATGATAGTAAACAGCATTTCAAGCAAATGGGCCTAGAAAACAAGCAGGTGTCACTATCTAGGGTAGACTTCAAACCAATATTAGGAAAGATAAAGAAGGTCACTTTATATTGATTAAAGGAACAAACCAACAGGAGGACATTACAGTCCTAAGTATATATGCACCTAACATGGGAGCTCACAGTTTCATCAAATAAACACTACCAGACTTAAGGTCACAGATAACACCAAACACAATTGTAGTGGGGGTCTTCAATACCCCACTCTCATCAATTGACATGTCATCCCAGCAAAAAATAGAGAAGCATCTGGATTAAATGAAGTCATAGGCCAAATGGATGTAAGACAATATTTCATCCAAATGCTACAGAATATACATTCTTTTTATTTTATTTTTATTTGCTTATTAGAGAGAAAGAGTAGCACAGAAATAGGCAGGTAGAGAAAGAGAGAGAGAGAATGGGCGCACCAAGGCCTCCAGCCACTGCAAATGAACTCAAGATGCGTGCGCCCCCTTGTGCATCTGGCTAACATGGGTCCTGGGGAATTGAACCTGGGTTCTTTGGCTTTGCAGGCAAGCACCTTAACCACTAAGCCATCTCTCCAGCCCCCAGAATATACATTCTTTTCAGCAGCACATGGAACATTCTCTAAAATAGACCATATATTAGGACACAAAGCAAACAAATACAAGAAAATTGAAATAATTCCTTGCACTCTATCCGATCACAATGGGATTCAAGTACAAATCAACAGCAAGAAAAGCTATAGAGCATACACAAAATCATGGAAACTAAACAATACACTACGAAATGATGAATGGGTTAATGAATAAATCAAGAAGAAAATTTTAAAAAATTCATAGAATCAAATGATAATGACAATACAACCTACCAAATCCTTTGGGACACAATGAAAGCAGTCCTAAGAGGGAAATTTATAGCTTTTTTTAAAGTGCCTATATTAAGAAATTGGAAAGAAAATGTTAGAGTAATGTCATTATTTGTGAGGATATATGATATATTTTGGGATTTTGAAAACTCAATAAAGTAAGACATATGGTAGGTCAGAATATAAAAAAAGAAAAGAAATTAGAGAGGTCACAAGTGAACAACTTGATGCTTTACCTTAAGGCCCTGGAAAAAGAAGAAAAAGGCAAATGAAAAATCAGTAGATGAGAAGAAATAAGAAAGATTAGGACAGGAATTCATGAAATAGAAACCAAAAAAATAATAATTAATGAAATAAAGAGTTGGTTTGAAAGTATAGACAAGATTGATATACCCTTAGCAAATCTGACCAAAAGAAATAGAGAAGAGACACAAATTAATAAAATTAGAGATGAGGGCTGGAGAGATGGCTCAGCGGTTAAGCACTTGCCTGTGAAGCCTAAGGACCCCGGTTCGAGGCTCGGTTCCCCAGGTCCCACGTTAGCCAGATGCACAAGGGGGCGCACGCGTCTGGAGTTCGTTTGCAGAGGCTGGAAGCCCTGGCGCGCCCATTCTCTCTCTCTCCCTCTATCTGTCTTTCTCTCTGTGTCTGCCGCTCTCAAATAAATAAATTTAAAAAAAAAAAAATTAGAGATGAAAAGTCACCCTTACAACATATAACAAAGAAATTCAGAAAATCATAAGAATATACTTTAAGAATATATACTCCACAAAGTTTGAAAATTCAAAAAAATGGATGATTTCCTTGATTTGTATGACCTACCAAAATTAAATCAAAATGAGATAAACCACTTAAATAGACCTATAACAAGGAGATTCAATCAGTTATCAAAGGCCCAGATGGATTCACTGGTGGATTTTACCAGACCTTCATGGAAGAACTAATACTAATGCTTCTCAAACTTTTCCATAAAACTCCTTCTATGAAGCCAGCATCACCCCAAAACCAAAACAAGACAAAGACAGAACAAAAAAAGAAAACTACAGACCAATCTCCCTCATGAACATAGATGCAATTTCTCAACAAAATATTGGCAAACAGAATACCATAATATATCAAAAAGATCATTCAACCCAACCAAGTGGGCTTTATCCCAGAGATGCAGGGATGGTTCAACATAAAATTGATAAGTGTAATACACTAGGTAAATGGACTGAAGAACAAAAATCACATGATCATCTCAATAGATGCAGAATAGGCATTCAACAAATCCAACATCCCTTCGTGACAAAAGTCCTATAGAAACTGGGAATAGAAGGAACATATCTCAGCATAATAAAGGCTATTTATGGGCTGGAGAGATGGCTTAGTGGTTAAGCGCTTGCCTGTGAAGCCTAAGGACCCCGGTTCGAGGCTCGGTTCCCCAGGTCCCACGTTAGCCAGATGCACAAGGGGGCGCACGCGTCTGGAGTTCGTTTGCAGAGGCTGGAAGCCCTGGCGCGCCCATTCTCTCTCTCTCCCTCTCTCTTTCTCTCTGTGTCTGTTGCTCTCAAATAAATAAATAAATAAATAAATAAATAAATAAATAAATAAATAAATAAATAAATAAAAATAAAGGCTATTTATGGCAAGCCTACAGCCAACATAATATTCAATGGGGAAAACTTGAAGTTTTTCCATTAAAAGAAGGACTAATACAAGGGTTTCCACTGTCCCCACTTTAACTTAATTTAACTTATTTATTTATAGTCCTGGAAGTCTTAGCTGTTGCAAGAAGGCAAGAGACACACATAAAAGGGATACAAATTGGAAAGGAAGAGACCAAATTATCATTATTTGCAGATGCTATGATTCTATGCATAAAGGACCCTAAAGAGCTGGGGCTATAGCTCAGTGATGGAGCACTTGCCTAGCAGGCACAGGCCCTGGGTTCAACTCTCAGCATTGCAAAAAGAAAAGGACTCTACCAGCAAATTGTTAGAGCTGATGGTTCCTTTTTTTTTTTTTTTTTTTTTTTTGAGGTAAGCCCAACAGACTGGCTTGCTTTATTTATTTATTTAAGAGAGAGATGTGCCCCCTTGTGCTCAGGTGTGACATTCTGCCCTTGTGTCATTTTGTTTACCTAGCTTATGTGGGACCTGGAGAATCAAACATGAGTCCTTAGGCTTCACAGGCAAGTGTTTTAACTGCTAAGCCATCTCTCGAGTCCTGATAAACACTTTTAGCAACCTAGAAGGACACAAAATAAACACGGAAATCAGTACCCTTCCTATATACTAACAACAAATTTGCTGAGGATGAAATTAGGAAATCACTTCCACTCACAATTGCCTCAAAAAATGAATAAATAAATAAAGTACCCTTGAATAAACCTAACTAAGAAAGTGAAGGATCTCTACAATGAAAACTTTAAAACACTCAAGCGAGAAATTGCAGAAGACACTGGGAAATGGAAAGGCATCCCTTGTTCTTGGATTGAAAGAATCAATATTGTGAAAATGTCAATCTTACCAAAAGCAGTCCACACATTTAATGCAATCCCCATCAAAATTCCAATGGAATGTTGCATAGAAATAGAAAAAACAACCTAAAATTCATTTGGAAACAGAAAAAACTTCAAATAACCAAAACAATTTTGGGCAACAAATATAAGGTTAGTGGCATCACCATACCTGATTTTAACCTATATTATAGAGCCATAGTAACAAAAACAGCTTGGCACTGGCACGAAAACAGACACATATATCAATAAAACAGAATAAAGGACCCAGATGTAAGTCCGGGTAGCTATAGCCACCTGGTCCTTGACAAAAATGGCCAAAATACTCATTGGAGAAAAGACAGCCTCTGCAACAAATGGTGCTGGGAAAAGTGGGTATCTATGTGTAGAAGGATGAACATAGAGTCTTATCTGTCTTTATGCATAAGAATAAAGTCCAGATGGATCAAAGAACTTAATACCAGACCTGAAACTCGGAAACTGCTAGACGAAAAAGTAGGGGAAGCCCTTCAACATATTGACATAGGCAAAGACTTTCTGAACATAACCCCAGTTGCTCAGGAAATAAAACTACTAATAAACCTCTGGGACCTCATGAAATTACAAAGCTTTTGTACAGCAAAGGATACTGTGAATAGAGCAAAGAGGCAACCTACAGAAGGGGAGAAAATCTTTGCCAGCTATACATCTGACAGAGGATTAATATCTAGGATATACAAATAACTCAAAAAACTAAATAATAAGAAATCAAACAACCCAATTAAAAAATAGGCAGTTAATCTATTCTTCTACTTACATATATATAATACCAACCATGTAGACCAGCTGACAGAAAGCTGGAAGAAGCCATTCTACATGTAGTTCAATGAGAGAAAGCGATACCACCAGTGAAGATACTCAACAGTGGACACTGCAAGCCTTATAATTGGCCAGCCAGGCCAAATGAGCCAACGGGTGCAATAGGGGCATGTCTATCATGGTGGAGACCAACTGCCCTCCAATTGGACTGGAGGCCCCCTCCATAGGGGGAAACACAACCCTGATACTGAAAATTTAAAACAGGGGTAGTCATGAGCCCTAGGGGTGTAATATCTGCTGCTGTCTGGAAAAATGTATATAGTATGCTTATCAAACTGCCCAGTAAGCACTTCTCTTAATATTTATACCCTTATATTAACACTACTCTCACTTTGGGTAGAGAATCTTCTCTTTTCAGATGGCAGTGACCTTGGGTTGACTC
Organism: Jaculus jaculus; assembly: GCF_020740685.1. Taxonomy (NCBI): domain Eukaryota; kingdom Metazoa; phylum Chordata; class Mammalia; order Rodentia; family Dipodidae; genus Jaculus; species Jaculus jaculus. The sequence continues at coordinate 150,114,470 of NC_059102.1, read as the reverse complement.
AGAAAGTATCATAGTGCTGGAAAGAAGTGACTGGAATACGGAGTAACATCTCAATCACACCTTCCAAGGCTCAGGGTCTAATGCAGAAGAGGTGGTGGAAAGAATGTAAGAGCCAAAGGAAGGGTAGGACTCCTTACAACGTGCTCCCTCCAGACATAAACTGGCCTGGATATCCATGACCTCATAATGCCTGACGCTACCTACACAAGACCATCATAAGAGAAGGAAAAGATGATGACATCAAAATAAAAGAGAGACTGATTGAGATGGGGAGGGGATATAATGGAGAATGGAATTTCAAAGGGGAAAGTGGGTGAGGGAGGGAGGGTATTAGCATGGGATACTTTTTATAATCATGGAAAATGTTAATAAAATTTGAGAAAAAAATAAAAGTAGGCAATAAAACTAGAGAGTTCTCAAAAGAATAAATACAGATGTCATATAAACATCTAAAAAAAATGTTCTACATCCTTAGCCATTGGGGACATGCAAATTAAAACTACTTTGAGCTGGGCGTGGTGGTGCATGCCTTTAATCCCAGCACTCGGGAGGCAGAGGTAGGATTTCTGTGAGTTTGAGGCCACCCTGAGACTACATAGTTAATTCCAGGTCAGCTTGGGTCAGAGTGAGACCCTACCTTGAAAAACAAAAAAACAAAAAACAAAAAAACCCCCACTACTTTGAGATTCCATCTCACTCCTGTCAGGATAGCTATCATCCAAAAAACAAATGAGGGCTGGAGAGATGGCTTAGCGGTTAAGTGCTTGCCTGTGAAGCCTAAGGACCCTGGTTCGAGGCTTGATTCCTCAGGACCCATGTTAGCCAGATGCACAAGAGGGCACATGTGTCTGGAGTTCGTCTGCAGTGGCTGGAGGCACTGGCGCGCTCATTCTCTCTCTTTTTCTCCCTCTCTCTCTATCTGCCTCTTTCTCTCTCTGTCTGTCACTTTCAAATAAACAAATAAACAAAAAAAAAATTTAAAAATGACAATAAATGCTGGGAGGATATGGAAAACGAGAAACTCTTCCACACTGTTGGTGGGAATGTAAACTGGTCCAGTCATTGTGGAAATCAGTGTGGAGGTTCCTGAGACAACTATACCATTCCTAAGTATATATCCTAAGGACTAATCTCATTACCTTAGAGATACTTGCACATCCATGTTTATTGGAGCTCTATTCACGATAGCTAGGAAATGGAACCAGCCTAGTTGTCCCTCAACTGATGTGTGGATAATGAAGATGTGGTACATTTATACAATGGAGTTCTACTCAGAGGTAAAGAAAAAGGAAGTTATGAAATTTGCAGGAAAATGAAAATATCTGTAGGATTATGCTTAGTGAGGTAACCCAGGCCCAGACAGTTAAATGCCACATGTTCTCTCTCATATGTGGATCCTAGCTACAAATGTTTGGACTTCTATGTGAGTTGGAATAATATTTAGTATGTAGCAGAGGCCAGTATTCTAGAAAGGGGCTTTGGACAGTGGCTCGTCTAGAAGCCATAGATTGTTACTAGAAAAATTTCAGTGCCAAGGATGGGATACCTGCCAGTGAGTTGTTGGCCAGGGAGATCTCTGATGCCCCCAAAACATTACAGGCTATTGCTGAGGCCCTTGGTTTCCCACCAGGAATAGATGGTAAGACCCTATTGCTGAAGACTCCACATGCCTGGGCTGCAAGGTCACTGAGAAATCAAGCTGGAGCTGAGCTGAAAACCTCTTCCCTGGAGACCAGCTGACGGCAAGCTGGAAAAACCTATGCTGCATGCAGCTGTATGGGAAAGAGAGAGAAGTCATTAGTAGAGATAAGCAACAGTGGGCACTGCAAGCCTTAAGTTTGGTCAGGCAGGCCCAGTGAGCCAATGGGTGCAATAGTGGCATGTCTGTTATGGGAGAAACCATCTGCTCTGTAATTGGACTGGAGGCCCACTCCACAGGAGGGAATACATGCCTGATACTCAAAACCTATGATGGGGGCTGGAGAGATGGCTTAGCGGTTAAGCGCTTGCCTGTGAAGCCTAAGGACCCTGGTTCGAGGCTCGTTCCCCAGGTCCCACGTTAGCCAGATGAACAAGGGGGCACACGTGTCTGGAGTTCGTTTGCAGAGGCTGGAAGCCCTGGCGCACCCATTCTCTCTCTCTCCCTCTATCTGTCTTTCTCTCTGTGTGTATCTCTCTCAAATAAATAAATAAATAATTAAAAAAAAAACTATGATGGGGTAATCATGAACCCTAAGGGTGTAATGTCTGCTGGTGTCTGGCTAAATGTATATACTATGCTCACCAAACTTCCCAGTAAGCACTTCTCTTAATGTCCATACCCATATATTAATGCTACTCTCACTTTTGTGAGTAGCTTCTCTTTTCAGATGGCAGTGACCTCTGGGATGACTCAAAAGGCACCACTGTGCTGAGAAGTGACAGAGGAGTGCTTAGCACTGAAATACCTCTATCACATCTTCCAAGGCTCAGGTTCCATTGTGGAAGAGGTGGCAGAAAGAATGTAAGAGCTAAAGGAAGGGTAGGACTCCTTACAACATGCTCCTCCTGACATAAAATGGCCTGGACATCCATGATCTCACAGTGTCTGACACTAACTGCACAAGACCATCATAATAGGAGAAAAAGATCATGACATCAAAATAAAAAAGAGACTAATTGAGAGGGGGAGGGAATAAGATGGAGAATGGAGTTGTGAACGGGAAAGTGGGGGGTAGGGAATTATCATGGTTTATTGCCTGTAATTATGAAAGTTGTCGATAAAAAAATAAAAAAAAACATTTACAGTAACGACAGACATGTAAGCCAAAAACAGGGTTTACTGGACACATGTCAGTTGGGGAGCAGATTGGGATCTTGAGTGTCACCATAATGACTACGCAGTGAAAGAGTCAGCTCTTCACACAACACAGGTGGACACCAGGAGAATCCCCGCTGGCATGATTGCTCCCATGGAGGAGTGGCTGGCAGCCCTGAACCCACTGTGCAGCTATGCAGGATGGAGGGAGAGGGAATGACTATCAGATGGCAGGAGTTCAGCTGTCCTCACTAGCGTGAGAGTTAGACACCAGCCAGGGAAAGACCCGAGAAACCCACACACTGATACACCGTGAGATTCATGGTCAGTTTCACATAGATGCAGGTGGTCACACCTGGACAAATTTATGGTACCTATCCAGGCCACACCCACCCCAGCTAAGAGGGCCTGGAGGTGGCGAGCTCCCATCACCGCGAGCATGCCTAACCCCCAGCCCTGGGTTCTAGCACCCTCTGCAGGAAACCATGGCTCTCAGGCTGGCGCAGAAGTGTGCACTCCACGCCTGATGTACCAGTGGGGTCAGGAATGAGGAAAGTGTTCAAAACCAAACTCACACAGTGACAGAGTGGGGTGTCAGAGCCCACCCGAAGGGCCCTAGCAGTCAAAAAAGAAAATTGTCTGAGGAACAATGCTGAAGAACTGGGTCAAAACCAGAGTCCAGGGCTGGGGATATGGCTAAGCAGTTAAGACGTTGCCTGAAAAGCCTGATGACACGGGTTTGATTCCCCATTACCCACGTAAAGCCAGATGCACAAAGTGGCACATGCATCTGGAATTTGTGCCCATTCTCTCTCTCACACACACACTTGCTCTCACTCTTGCTCTCTGCTTGCAAATAAATAAGTAAATAGATGTATATTTTAAAAATCCAGAAATCAGCACCCTTGGGTCCACACAGAGAGAGGTCAACAAGTGAGAGAGGAAGTGAGTTAGAGACCAGAGATCGATTGCTCACAGAGATGAAAATTCCAAGTAACTTAGCAGCTTGAATCCCCACCCCTGATGTGAGGGGTACATGGTGACTTCCTTCCTGCAGGAACATGACTAGGGACAGGAATTCACCGTGTAGCAGCCAAGCGCACACTCCACCAGGCCATCAAAGCCAACATCAGCAGTGACAGACTGAGTCCACAGGAGGACCCCCTGACACAGTAGGAAAAAGGCCAGCCAGGGGAGAGTCCTAGGAGATGGATCTCAGCTGAGGGGTGTCTGCAAAACACTTGTCCAGCTTGCCTCCAGGCTGCTGAGGTGTGGTGTGAAATTGTTTTCTGGGGAGAAATCCACAAGCCCAGGCAGGGCACCCACGACAGGTTCAAGTCTGATTCCACCGAAGTTCACCACGAAGTCATCGGACTTCCTTACTGAGCATGGGTGAGGGGTGACTTACAGGAGCGGGGGGGACCCCCAGAGTAGCTGTAGCATCGAAAAGTCTCCTCCGAGCATGGACGATGATGACCTTCCCATAGCTGCTTGTGGGTGGAGGTCCTAGTCCCGCTTCTTCTGCCCTCCATGTACTCTGTCTCCCACCGAAGCCGTGAGACCTCACACATCGTTGCATCAGTTGCTACAGGGAGTGGGTGAGGTCTCAGGTGAGGGTCTCATGACCCTCCCCACCTTCCTCCTTCTATGGGAGAATGTCAACAGGTCCTATCTTGAAACCCTCTGCTAGAGGTTGTAGTTGCCTCTTAAAAAAAAAAAAAAGACAGCAGGGCTGGAGAGAAGCCTGAAGACCCATGTTCGACCCTCCAGATCCCATGTAAGCCAGATGGACAAAGGTGAGGCAAGTACACAGTTACATGTGCCCACTAGGTGGTGTGATCATTTGGAGTTGGATTTCAGTGGCTGAGGCCCTGGCACGCTAATTCTCTATTTCTCCTCTCCTCTCTCTCTCTCTCAAAAAAAAAAAAAAAAAAGACAGCACTAGCTGGGCATGGTGGCGCATGTCTTTAATGTCAGCACGTGGGAGGCACAGGTAAGAGGATCGCCATGAGTTTGAGGCCACCCTGAGACTACATAGTGCATTCCAGGTCAGCCTGGGCTGGAGTGAGACCGTACCTCAAAAAAGAACAACAATATATGTGTGTGTGTGTGTGTGTGTGTGTGTGTGTGTGTGTGTGTGTGTGTGTACATGAGAGAATAAAAGAGAGAGGCAGATAGAAAGAAAGAGAATGGGCACGTCAGGGCCTCCAGCCACTGCAAATGAACTCCAGACCCATGAGCTACCTTGTGCATCTGGCTCACATGTACCCTGGGGAATCAAACCTGGGTTCTTTGGCTTTGCAGACAAGTGCCTTAGCTGCTAAGCAGTCTCACCAGTCCTAAAAAAACATACTGTGTGTGTGTGTGTGTGTGTGTGTGCGTGCGTGTGTGTGCGTGCATGTGTGTATAAGAGATAATGGGCATGCCATGGCCTCTTGCCACCTCATACAAAATGTAGACACATGTGCCCCTTTGTGTGTCTGGCTCTACATGGGTACTGGGGAGTTTAACTCTGGATCAGCAGGCTTTGCAAGCAAGTGTGTTTAACTACTGAACGATCTCTCCAGCCCCTGTTTCTTGTTTAAAAAAAAAATAAGCTTGTTTTTTAAAATTTTTTTTCGAGGTGGGGTCTCACTGTAGTTCAGGCTGACCTGGAATTCACTATGTAGTCTCAGGGTGGCCTTGAACTCATAGTGATCCTCCTACTTCTGCCTCCCAAGTGCTGGGATTAAAGGCGTGCGCCACCACGCTCAGCTTTTTTTGGTAACTTTTTTTTTTTTTTAATATTTTTTGTTCATTTTTTATTTAGTTATTTGAGAGCGATAGACATAGAGAGAAAGAAGAGGGAGAGAGAGAGAATGGGCGCGCCAGGGCTTCCAGCCACTGCAAACGAACTCCAGACGCGTGCGCCCCCTTGTGCATCTGGCTAACGTGGGACCTGGGGAACCGAGCCTTGAACCGGGGTCCTTAGGCTTCACAGGCAAGCGCTTAACCGCTAAGCCATCTCTCCAGCCCTTTTGGTAACTTTTTATGAGAGAGAGAGAATTGGCTCACTAGGACCTCCAGCCACTGCAATCAAACTGAAGATGCTTGTGCCACCTTGTGTGCATGCACAACCTTGCACCATGTGTGTCTGGCTCTCGTGGGATCTGGAGAGTTGACCATGGTTGACCATGGGCTTCACAGACAAGTGCTTTAACCACTAACATATCTCTCCAGACTTTTTTTTTATTTTAGAGAGAGATAGAGAGAGGAGAAAGAGAGAGAATCGGTGCACCAGGGACTCAACCACTGAAATTGAGCTCCAGACACCTGGTTACCTAGTGGGCATGTGTGACCTTGTGCTTGCCTCACCTTTGTGCATCTAGTTTATGTGGGATCTGGAGAGTTGAACATAGGATGCCTTTAATCCCAGCACTAGGAGGCAGAGGTAGGAGGATCGTGAGTTCAAGGCCACCCTAAGACTACATAGTGAATCCTAGGTCAGCCTGAGCTAGAGTGAAACCCTATCTAAAAAAAAAAAAAAAAAAAAAAAACCTTTTTAGAGCTGGGTGTGGTGGCACACACCTTTAATCCCAGCACTTGAGAGGCAGAGGTAGGAGGACTGCTGTGAGTTCAAGGCCAGCCTTAGACAACATAGTGAATTCCAGGTCAGTCTGGGCTAGCCTGAGGCCTACCTTGGAAAAAAAATTTTTTTAAACAAGATGACTGAGGAGTGGCTTAGTGGATAAAAGCATTTGTTGTGCGACTGTGATGCCCTGAGTCCAGACCCCCCAGAACCCACATACAGCTGTTCACAGAGGCACATATTTGTAATCCTGACCTACCTAGCATGATCCAAGGTAGAGAGAGGAGTATCTCTGGAAGCTCACATGCTAACTAGCCTGGAGAAGACAGTAACAAGTAGGAGACCCTCTTTCAAAGTGAGAGCCAACACCTAAGTTTATCCTATGACCTTCACACACATGCAGCACACACTCAAACACACACACACAGACTTTTTAAATATGTATTTTAAATATTTTATTTAGGGCTGGGGAGATGACTTAGTGGTTAAGCACTGGCCTGTGAAGCCTAAGGACCCTGGTTTGGGGCTCAATTCTCCAGGGCCCACCTTAGCCAGATGCACAAGGGGGTACACACATCTGGAGTTCATTTGCAGTAGCTGGAGGCCCTGGCATGCCCATTCTCTCTCTCTCTCTCTCTCTCTCTCTCTCTGTGCCTCTTTCTCTCTGTCTGATGCTCTCTAATAATAAATAAATAAAAATAAACAATTTTTTTTTAAAAAAAGAACTGTTGGGGAAAGAAACTCCTTAAAAAAGTAAATAAAATAAATATTTTATTTATATGCAAGGAGAGAGAGAAGGGTGCACCAGGGCCTCTATCCACTGCAAATGAACTCCAGATGCATATACCACTTTGTGCATCTAGCTTTATGCGGATACTGGGGAATTGAAACAGATCTTTAGGCTTTGCAGGCAAGCACCTTAACCACTGAGCCATCTCTCCAGGCCAACACAAAGGGTTTTGTTTGTTTTTCAAGGTAGGTTTATCGCTCTAGCCCAGGCTAACCTGGAATTCACTATGTGGTCTCAGGGTAGCTTTGAAATCACAGTGATCCTCCTACCTCTACCTCCACAGTGCTGGTACTGAAGGCGTGTGCTACCAGATGGGTGTATTAGTCAGGGTTCTCTAGAGGAACAGAATTACTAGAATGAATTATTTTATAAAGGGAATTTATTGGATTAGCTTACAGTAGTCCAATAGCAGTTGCAGGCCTGAGAATCACCGAACCTGGTAGCTGCTCAGTCCACGTGGCCAGATGCCTCAGCAGTCCCGACTGGCACTGCAGATGGTGCCGGAAAGCCTGGAGGCCTCCTGAGGAGCCGGAAAGCCTGGAGGCTTCCTGAGGAGCCACTGGGTTTCGATCCACGTGGGTCTTCAGTTGATGTTGGTCTTTAGTCCGTACTGGTCTTCAATCCACGCTAGAAGGTAGGGAGCAGCTCCGGCAGCCAAGTGGAAGGAAGGAAGGAAAAAAGGGAACTCTTCTACCCAGAGCTTCCTTATATCAAGTCCCTCTCTGAGCGGGACCGCCCACTCTGGGGGAAGGGCTCACCCTGGGAGAAAGACCTCCTCCTTTAGTTGATCCTTCCTAGAAGCAGCCTGTGGATTACTAAACAGATCAAGTTGACAACACCTTAACTATCACAAGTCCACCCCTTGTCAACTTGGCATCAAATCATGTCTCCTTACATCATACTTAATTTCCAAATGAAAACAGTAACAAGCTCATAATTCCGCCTAACATCGCATAACTATCCCACGTACAACCGGAACCGCAAAATCTTCCCCCCAACACAAGCTTAGTCTCTAATACAATGGGTCTAATATAAATTCAACGGTTTAGCTAATGATACAATCTTAATATTGGTGTAAATACAAACACTCTGTTATCAAGGCAGGACAGAAACATTGCAATCACAGTCCTCGTTTCTGTAACTGATCACGTGGCCTTAGCTGATATTTGTAACTGCCTTCTTCTACTACCCATTCTGTATTCCCTCCACCTTCAGCAAGCACCTCGGCAGGTCTTGGTTCTTTACCTGGAGGGGTGACCCATACCTTCATTCCTGAAGGATCTGGGCCATTTATCACACTACTTCTATTGGGTTGTTGCAGTCGTCCATTGACTTTGACAACAGGACATGGTAATACTAACAGACGCCCTAAAGGATCTCCTGCACTCCAGGCATACTCTTCCTTACCGCCATTGTGGAGGAGCAGCCCAATTTCCCCCTGGTAATCTGGATCAATCACCCCTGCAATCACTGTAACTCCTTTCTCTGCCTGTTCACTCAAGGGCATTAGGAGCCCAAAGTGACCAGGGGGAAGTCTTAGCTTCCAGTTCAATAGAATGTTCTTTGTGTCTCCTGGCAAAAGCACTCCCCCCTCTGGGACCAAGACTTGTAGTCCAGCAGAGCGTAAGGTTGCGGGAACAGGAAGCAAAAATCTAGCTAATGGGTCACTTGGGGTGATGGCAAGTGGGACCATTCCCATTTCCACCCCTTGATTCCTGGACCCGTGAATCCGGGCTATAGGAGAAACAGTACCATATATAGGACGCTGATTCAGAGCATATACAGCCTGCTGGAGGACACTCCCCCAGCCCTCCAAGCTGTTGCCACCCAGTTGGCGCTGTAGCTGTTTCTTCAAAAGGCCGTTCCACCGTTCTATCAAGCCAGCTGCTTCAGGATGGTGGGACACATGGTAAGACCAGTGAATTCCATGATCATGAGCCCACTGCCGTACTTCCTTGGCGGTGAAGTGAGTTCCTTGGTCAGAAGCAATGCTGTGTGGAATGCCATGACGGTGGATAAGGCATTCTGTAAGCCCACGGATGGTAGTTTTGGCAGAAGCGCTACGTGCAGGAAAGGCAAATGCATACCCAGAATAAGTGTCTATTCCAGTAAGGACAAAACGCTGCCCTTTCCATGATGGAAGAGGTCCAATGTAGTCAACCTGCCACCAGGTTGCTGGCTGGTCACCCCGAGGAATACTACCATATCGGGGGCTCAGAGTCGGCCTCTGCCGTTGGCAAATTTGGCACTCAGCAGTAGCTGTAGCTAGGTCAGCCTTAGTTAGTGGAAGTCCTTGTTGTTGGGCCCATGCATAGCCTGCATCTCTGCCACCATGGCCACTTTGTTCATGGGCCCACTGGGCAATGACAGGGGTGGCTGAGGAAGGAGGTTGACCACTATCCACAGAATGGGTCAGCTTGTCTACTTGATTATTAAAGTCATCCTCCAGTGAGGTCACCTTCTGATGAGCACTGACATGGGACACAAGTATCCTTATATCCTTTGCCCATTCAGAGAGGTCCCAGACCATCCAGCCAAACCATTGGCCACAGCCCATGAGTCAGTGTATAACCGCACATCTGGCCATTTTTTCTTCCAAGCAAAATGCACAACCATATGCACTGCCCGAAGTTCTGCCCATTGTGAAGACTTCCCTTCACCACAGTCCTTCAGAGTTGTCCCAGAAAGGGGCTGTAATGCTGCAGCTGTCCACTTCTGGGCAGTGCTGACATAACGTGCTGAACCATCTGTAAACCATGCCCTAGATCTCTCCTCCTCAGTCAGTTGATCATAGGGCACGCCCCATGATGCCATAGGTGCATGCTTGGGGACAGAAGGCATTGCAACAGGAGTAGCAACCATAGGCATTTGGGCAACTTCCTCATGTAACTTACTCGTACCTTCAGGGCCTGCTCGAGCCCGATCACGTATATACCACTTCCACTTGATGATGGACTGCTGCTGTGCACGTCCAACTTTATGGCCTGGTGGGTCAGACAACACCCAGCTCATAATGGGCAGCTCGGGTCGCATAGTAACTTGATGGCCCATTGTCAAACGTTCAGTTTCCACTAAGGCCCAATAGCAGGCCAAGAGCTGTCTCTCAAAGGGAGAATAATTGTCTGCAGATGATGGCAGGGCCTTGCTCCAAAATCCCAAGGGCCTCCGCTGTGATTCACCTATGGGGGCCTGCCAAAGGCTCCAAACAGCGTCCCTGTCTGCCACTGAAACCTCAAGTACCATCGGATCTGCTGGATCATATGGCCCAAGGGGTAGAGCAGCCTGCACAGCAGCCTGCACCTGTTGGAGAGCCTTCTCTTGTTCTGGGCCCCAATGAAAACTAGAAGCTTTCCGAGTCACTTGGTATATGGGACGGAGTAAGACACCCAAGTGAGGAATGTGCTGTCTTCAAAATCCAAATAGGCCCACTAGACGTTGTGCTTCTTTCTTAGTGGTAGGAGGGGCCAAATGCAACAACTTGTCCTTCACCTTAGAAGGAATATCCCTGCATGCCCCACACCACTGAACTCCTAGAAATTTCACTGAGGTGGAAGGTCCTTGAATTTTGGATGGATTTATTTCCCATCCCCTGATGCACATATGCTGTACCAGCAACTCCAGAGTGGTTGCCACCTCCTGCTCATTTGATCCAATTAGCATTATGTCATTGATATAATGGACCAATGTGACACCCTGTGGAAGGGACAGGCGATCAAGGTCCCTGCGAACTAAGCTATGACACAGGGCTGGAGAGTTAATATAACCTTGAGGTAAAACAGTAAAGGTGTACTGCTGACCTTGCCAGCTGAAGGCAAATTGCTTCTGGTGGTCCCTATGGACAGGTATGGAGAAGAAAGCATTTGCAAGATCAATAGCTGCATACCAGGTACCAGGAGATGTGTTAATCTGCTCAAGTAAAGAAACCACATCTGGTACAGCAGCTGCAATTGGAGTCACCACCTGATTAAGTTTCCAATAATCCACTGTCATTCTCCAGGATCCATCTGTCTTCTGAACAGGCCAAATAGGAGAGTTAAAGGGAGATGTGGTGGGAACCACCACCCCTGCATCCTTACAATTCTGTTTCTCTAGAACCACTCCTGGTACCAAAATCTGTATTAGTCAGGGTTCTCTAGAGGAACAGAATTACTAGAATGAATTATTTTATAAAGGGAATTTATTGGATTAGCTTACAGTAGTCCAATAGCAGTTGCAGGCCTGAGAATCACCGAACCTGGTAGCTGCTCAGTCCACGTGGCCAGATGCCTCAGCAGTCCCGACTGGCACTGCAGATGGTGCAGGAAAGCCTGGAGGCCTCCTGAGGAGCCGGAAAGCCTGGAGGCTTCCTGAGGAGCCACTGGGTTTCGATCCACGTGGGTCTTCAGTTGATGTTGGTCTTTAGTCCGTACTGGTCTTCAATCCACGCTAGAAGGTAGGGAGCAGCTCCGGCAGCTAAGTGGAAGGAAGGAAGGAAAAGGGAACTCTTCTACCCAGAGCTTCCTTATAACAAGTCTCTCTCTGAGCGGGGCCGGCCACTCTGGGGGAAGGGCTCACCCTGGGAGAAAGACCTCCTCCTTTAGTTGATCCTTCCTAGAAGCAGCCTGTGGATTACTAAACAGATCAAGTTGACAACACCTTAACTATCACACTGGGCAAGGTTTTTTTTTTTTTTAAGTTAAGAAAAATGGGCTGGGGAGCTGGCTCAGCAGTTAAAGAGTGCATCCCACTCAAGCATGAGAGCCTCTTGAGCCGGAGACCACTAAGTTCAACTCCCCAGAATCCACATAAAAAGTTGTGTGTGGCCAAGCTGGATGTAACCCCAGTCCACAATGGGTGGAAACCAGACAATTTCTGGAGTGCACAGATAGACAACAGCTCCAGGTAAAGAGAAACCTCTCCCATCTCAAGGAAATACATGGGTAGATATGTAAGGAGAGCGGGGGAAAGACTGGATGCAAAATGGTTGAAGTGGGGTCAGGGGAAGAAATGGAGAAAAGGGGAAAGTGGGAGGAAAATTAAGGATGTTATGAATAAGCCATATGGAAACCTACTTCTTTGTTAGCTAAATAATATATATGTTAAAAGAGTTTGGGAGCTGGAGAGATGGCTTAGTGGCTAAGGTGCTTGCCTGTGAAGCTTAAGGACCCAGGTTCGACTCTCCAGAACCCACATAAGCCAGATGTACAAGGTGACGCATATGCACAAGGTGACACACGTGTCTGGAGTTCGAGCGCAGTGGCTAGGGGCTCTGGTGTGTCAATTCTCTTTTTCTCTTTCTCAGTCTCTGATTTCAGGTGTCCCCCATGAACTTAGGTTTCAGGAATGCTGGGTTACCAGCTGATGGAGATTTGAGAATTAACGCCTCTTGTATTGTTGGGAGGGTAGGGTCTCTGAGTATTATAGCCAGTTTCCCCTTGCTAGTGTTTGGCACACTCTCCTGTCGCTATTGTCCACCCGATGTTGGTGAGGAGGTGATGTCCACCCTCTGCTCATGCTGTCATTTTCCTCTGCCATCGTGGAGCGTCCCCTCAAGTCTGTAAGCCAAAATAAACCTTTTTTCCCCCATAAGCTGCTCTTGGTCGGGTGATTTCTGCCAGCAATGCAAACCTAACTGCAACACATGCTCTCTCTGTTTCTCTTATTAAAAAGGAGTTTGAAAGCCAGGCATGGTGGCGCACACCTTTAATCCCAGCACTTGGGAGGCAGAGGTAGGAGGATCGCTGTTGAGTTTGAGGCCACCCTGAGACTACATAGTGAATTCCAGGTCAGCCTGGACTAGAGCGAGACCCTACCTCAAAAAAACCAAAAAATAAAATAAAGGAGTTTGTGTAGAAGTATCCTGTGGGGGTGGAAAATCTGTGCCCAGAAGCCAGAGATTGCTACAAGAAAAGTTGAGTGCCAGGGGTGGGAAACCTTCCAGTGGATTATTGGTCAGAGAGGCTCCTGATGCACCCCCAAAACATTACAGGCTATTGCCAAGGCTCTTGGTTGCTCACCAGCACTAGATGGTAAGATCTTATTGCTGAAGACTCCACGCTCTTGGGCAACAGGTCACTGAGAAATCAAGCTGGAGCTGGGCTGGAAGCCTCCCTGTTGACTAGCTGTCAGGATGCTGGAAAGAATATGGGCCCGTTAGGGAAGAAAAGTCATCAATGGTCTTAACCAGCACTGGACCCTGCAAGCTTTATGGCTGGCCAGCCAGGCCAAATGTGCCAAATGGTGCAGTGGTGCCATGTCTGTTACAGGGGAAAACCAACTGCTCTCTGATGGAACTTGAGGCCTGCTGTACAGGAGGGAATTCGAGCCTGGTACTGAAAACTTAATCAAAAGCCTATGGCTGGGGCTGGAGAGATGGCTTAGTGGTTAAGCACTTGTTTATGAAGCCTAAGGACCCCGGTTCGAGTATCAATTCCCCAGGACCCACGTTAGCCAGATGCACAAGCAGGCACACACATCTAGAATACGTTTGCAGTGGCTGGAAGCCCTGGAGCACCCATTCTCTCTCTCTCTCTCTCTCTCTCTCTTTCTCTCTGCCTCCTTCTCTCTGTAACTTTCAAATAAAATAAACAAAAAAAAATTTTTTTTAAAGCCTATGGCTGGGGAGGTCATAAGCTCTAGCAGGGAAACTATTATTGTTGTCTGGCCAAACAGATATATTCTTCTCACCAAACTGCCCTCCAATACTTATCTTTATGCCCATATATTAATGCTACTCTCACTTTTGCTTAAAGAAGTTTCTCTTCAGATGGTAGTGACCACTGGGGAGACTTAAAACTCACTAAAGTGTTGAGAAGAAATGACAGTGGAGGGCTGGAGAGATGGCTTAGCTGTTAAGCGCTTGCCTGTGAAGACTAAGGACTCCGGTTTGAGGCTCGATTCCCCAGGACCCAAGTTAGCCAGATGCACAAGGGGGCGCACACGCATTCTCTCTCTCTTTCTCTCTCTCACTCTCTCTCTGCCTCTTTCTCTCTCTGTCACTCTGAAAGAAAGAAAGGAAGGAAGGAAGGAAGGAAGGAAGGAAGGAAGGAAGGAAGGAAGGAAGGAAGAAAGAAAGAAAGAAAGAAAGAAAGAAAGAAAGAAAGAAAGGAAGAAATGACAGTGGAGTGTTCAGCATTAAATGAGACATCTCTATCATATTCTCCAAGGCCAGATGTGGTGTCTCACACCTTTAATCCCAGCTCTCGGGATGCAGATGTAGGAGGATTATTGTGACTTCAAGGCCACCCTAAGACAACATAGTGAATTCCAAGTCAGCCTGAGCTAGAGAGAGACCCTACCTTGAAAAAAACAAAACCAAAACAAAACAAAACAAAAAACAGGGCTGGAGAGATGGCTTAGCAATTAAGGCACTTGCCTGCAAAGCCTAAGGACCCATGTCTCATGTTCAACTCTCCAAATCCCACATAGGCCAGATGTACAAAGGTGAAGCAAGCATAAGGTTGCACATGCCCAGTAGGTAGGGGAAGTATCTGGAGTTCGATTGCAGTGGCTGAGACCCTGGCACACAATTCTGTCTCTCTATCAAAAAAAAAAAAAAAAAAAAAAAAAAAAACTATGGCAAACAAAAGAAAAACAACTGGGCTGGGGAAATGGATTAGTAGTTAAGGCATCTGCCTGAGAAGCCTAAGGTCCCTGGTTCGACTCCCGAGGACCCAGGGCAGTCAGATGCACAAGGGGGCACATGCATCTGGAGTTCATTTGCAGTGGCTAGAGGCTCTGGTGTACCCATTCTCTCTTTCTCTCTCTTGCAAATAAATACTTTTCTTAAAAAAGAAAAACAACTTAAAGGAGGGTGGAGAGATGGTTTAGCAGTTAAGACACTTGCCTGTGAAACCTAAGGATCCAGGTTTGATTCCCCAGGACCCACATAAGCCAGATGCACAAGGTGGTGCATGCATCTGGAGTTCATTTGCAGTGGCTAGAGGCTCTGGTGTACCCATTCTCTCTTTCTCTCTCTTGCAAATAAATACTTTTCTTAAAAAAGAAAAACAACTTAAAGGAGGGTGGAGAGATGGTTTAGCAGTTAAGACACTTGCCTGTGAAACCTAAGGATCCAGGTTTGATTCCCCAGGACCCACATAAGCCAGATGCACAAGGTGGTGCATGCATCTGGAGTTCATTTGCAGTGGCTGGAGGCCCTGGCACACCCATTCCTGCCCCGTCTCTCTGTCTCTTTCCCTCTCTCATATAAATAAATAAAATATTTATAAAAAACAAAGCCAGTGGGCTGGAGAGATGGCTTAGCAGTTAAGCACTTGCCTGTGAAGCCTAAGGATCCCGGTTCAAGGCTCGATTCCCCAGGACCCATGTAAGCCAAATGCACAAGGTGGCACATGCGTCTAGAGTTCATTTGCAGTGGCTGGAGGCCGTGGTGCACCCATTCTCTCTGTCTGTGTGTCGCTCTCAAATAAAAACAAACAAGCAAACAAAAATATCTTTAAAAAAAAAAAGCCAGGTGGGGTGGCGCACACTTTGATCCCAGCACTCCTGATTGGCGGGTGGAGGATGAGGACTGAGGATGAGGCACTAAACCCACGCCTCATTTCACCTTCCACTTGCACATGGGCCCCTCCCTTTCTCCCCCTAGCACCCCAGACTGCATTTGTGCCAATAACCAGTGCTTTCATTAATATCCCTGTCAATGGTGTCTACACTTGGCACTGGTCACCCAATCTGCCCACCCAGCTGCATGACTCCTCAGCGTGGTCAAGAACAGATCACTTATTCAACAGTGGACACTGCAAGCCTTATAATTGGCCAGCCAGGCCAAATGAGCCAACGGGTGCAATAGGGGCACGTCTGTCATGGTAGAAACCAACTGCCCTCCAATTGGACTGGAGGCCCGCTCCATTGGGGGAAACACATCCCTGATACTGAAAACTTAAAACAGGGGTAGTTATGAGCCCTAGGGGTGTAACATCTGCTGCTGTCTGGAAAAATGTATATAGTATGCTTATCAAACTGCCCAGTAAGCACTTCTCTTAATATTTATACCCTTATATTAACGCTACTTTCACTTTTGGATAGAGAATCTTCTCTTTTCAGATGGCAGTGACTTTGGGATGACTCAGAAGGTATCATAGTGCTGGAAAGAAGTGACTGGAGTACTGAGTAACACCTTGATCACACCTTCCAAGGCTCAGGGTCTAATGCGGAAGAGGTGGCAGAAAGCATGTAAGAGCCAAAGGAAGGGTAGGACTCCTTACAACGTGCTCCCTCCAGAAATAAAATAGCCTGGATATCCATGACCTCATAGTGCCTGACACTACCTACACAAGACCATCATAAGAGGAGGAAAAGATCATGACATCAAAATAAAAGAGAGACTGAGATGGGAAGGGTATATGATGGAGAATGGAATTTCAAAAGGGAAAATGGGGGGGGGAGGGTATTACCATGGGAAACTTTTTATAATCATAGAAAATGTTAATAAAAATTGAGAAAAAAAAAAAGAACAGATCACCATCTCATCCAGTTTTCCTGCCTGCTGGAACCCTCCTCGTCTCCTCTCTTCTTGACCGCTCTCTCCCACACCCCTACCTCCCCCGTGACTTCACAGCTTCCTTTCCTGTTTTCATCTTCATGCTCCACACACTGCCGGGTCTTTCCTATCAGCTCGAGGCTCACCCTACACCAAGGAGTCGCCCATTCCACACCACGTGGTCTGGGAGCAACTATCACCATCACCTGGTAGCCGGAAAAAATATAGGCATCAAAGTGCTGTGGATGGTTGGATGTGGTGGTGCACACCTTTAATTCCAGAACTCGGGATGCCGAGGTAGGAGCATCGCTGAGTTCGAGGACAGACTGGGACTACAGAGCGAGTTCCAGGTTAGCCTGGGCTAGAGTGAGTCTCTACCTCTAAGACAACAACAACAAAAGTGTATTGGGTGGCACAGCTCCCATCCCTCCTGTCCCCCTCTATCTCTGTATGTTTTCCACATCCAAGCGAGGTGTGTCTCGGAGTCAGGTCACAAGCACCCAATGCACCTTGCTCTAATGGGGCCCTCTACTGGTGAGCCCACCCAAAATGCCACGCTACAGCGTGGGTCAGCTGGCCACTTGGAGGAGGGAGCTGGGATTTGGGTAGAGCGCCCATGTGGGCAAGGCTTGGCAGAAGTGGAGCCTCGAGTGGCTCTCTTTGAGAAACGTCTGCCTTTCAGGGTGGAGGCTGTCCCACCAATCAGACTGTAGTGACTCTGCAACCCAGGGAATGAGCTCTTCCCCTGTTCATCGGAAATGCCTTGGGGAGCAAATGCCACTCGGGCTGCTCCGGCTGGAACTGTCAGCGGTATGCGCTGACCCACCTCAGGGGCTCTAGATCTACCTCAAAGCTGGACCAGGGCTGGTGGGGCCAGGGTGAAGCCCTTGGGCATTCCTGTGGCCCATGTGGGGAAAAACACTGCCACCGTGTGGGCAGTGGGTGAACTGCATCAGGCAAGCACCTGGCCACCCTGCTGGACCCTGATTTGAGTCTGTTGGAGGGCCCAGGCAGTCGTGAGACCAAGATATCCCTTTCCCTAGTCCTTACCCTGGCCTGGAGGGGAAAGGCATCAGTGACTGGGCAAATCAGCCTGCTGCACTGCATGACAAACCCTGTGTGTGTGGAGTGACTTGTGTGCTGAGCCTTTGCCCCAGGGAGCCTAGCATGAGGGTAGGAGCCAAGTGTCAGGGAAGCCCTGAGCCTTCTTCCAGGGCCCTGGCAGGCATGTCTTGGAAAGTGTGCTGTTGGGACCGCAGCGGTCAGCAGACAGTGGCGGCTGGCCTCAGGGCCCTTGGCTCTGCAGGAGGGTCAGGGCTCCAAAGCACAGCTGAGCTCAGTGAGGGAGGCGAAAGGCTGTTGGGACTTCCTCTGACCTCCGGGACTCACGTCGGCAGGGAGTCGGCCAGGCCAGGCCAGACCAGGGCCTGCGTGCGGATGTGTGGATGTATTCTGGACACAAGTTCAGGCCTCTCTTTCGGGCCACACAATCGGGTCACCACAAATGCCGCTCAGCTGTGACCCACCCAACTGCTGGGGAAAACCAAGACATGGCTGGGACCGACAGAAGTGGTAGACCTGGACAGACATTGCTGAGGGAAACTGAGGCACCGCTGGATTGTAGAGTGCTGACAAACCACTGCTTGGGGGGGGGAACTGAGCCATAGCTGGGGCCACAGATGATGGCTTGGTTGGCAACAATAGGAGGTGGCAGGCAGCAGGCTGGACCTATCCTGTGCCAGTGTCACAGGCCCCACCCAGGCCCGCAGGAAGGAGTCTCACAGCCAGATGGTATGCTGAACACTTCACCCACAGTGTGGCACAGCTCACCTGCTCTCGGATGGCACGAGGAGTTCACAGTCTGTGGCATAGCCTCTCCAGGATGTACGAGCATTTAAGCATTTGGCCAGCCCCTGCCCCCTCGTGCGCTCTCATCCCACCAGAGGAGGTGCTGTGGTGTCAGAGGTCACAGACGTCTGGTGCCTCTTCCACTGTCCGTCTTGATCTCCAGCAGAAATGAGGCGGTGGGGTGGGGGTGGGTGTCCTGTAGCCATACATGGGTGCTGAGCCACCACTTGGGAGATGGAGGCAGGAAGATTGTGAGGTCCAGGCCAGCCTCAGCTACATAATGACCCTGTTTCAAAAGAAAGAAGAGCTAGGCACAGTGGCGCACGCCTTTAATCACTGCACTCGGGAGGCAGAGGTAGGTGGATCGCTATGAGTTCAAGGGCCAGTCTGAGAACTACATACTGAATTCCAGGTCAGCCTGGACTAGAGCTAGACCGTACCTTGAAAAAAAAAAAACAAGGGCTGGAGAGATTGCTTAGTGGTTAAGGCATTTGCCTACAAAGCCAAAGGATGGATGTTTGGTTCCCCAGGACCCACATAAGCCAGATACATAAGATGGCGCCTGTGTCTGGAATTTGTTTGCAGTAGCTGAAGGCCCTGGCACACCTATTTCTATCTGCCAACAGGGGGCCACAGCCGGGCGTGGTGGCGCACGCCTTTAATCCCAGCACTTGGGAGGCAGAAGTAGGAGGATCCCAGTGAGGTTGAGGCCACCCTGAGACTACATAGTGAATTCCAGGTCTGCCTGGACCAGAGTGAGACCCTACCTCGAAAAACTAAAAACAAACAAACAAACAAAAACTCCAAAACAAAGCAGGGGGCATAAGGGAGTCTGAGCATCTCCCTACAGCAAGGAAAAGTCACTGGGACTTGGGGGGATAATCACCATTTTCTGAACTTGGTTTAACACGTAAGGCTGCCATTACTGCATGGCAGACAAGTTTGGAGGGCCGCACGGCTTGCTGACCGGTGTCCCATTTGCTCCCCAGAAGGTGGCAAATTGGACAGAGAATTTATGTCAGGAGTGGAACAAACTGGGGAGAGGAGCAGGAACTCTCCCCCAGCTCAATCTTCAGGCTGTTTCCATAGGGAAGGAATAGCAAGGTCCCCACCCTGCTTCCCAGCCAGGAAAGGAGTGTGAGTTACACCCTTCAGCCCAGTCCTCCACGGCTGCCTTGCCTGCCCATGTCCACCAGAGGGCAGCTTGGATCAAGGCTCCCAGACATCACTTCCAAGGAGCTTCAGCGACACCTCTGGGAACTGGAGAGTTTTAGGGTGCTCTGGTGTGTCCTTCAGCTGCTCTGGGCCTCAGTTTCCTCCTCTGACAAATGGGGAGAGTGCCGGATGCTGTGGGGGGAGGGGGATAGCCTAAGCTGAAATACACCCGTGCTTAGCTAGGATTCTTTCCAGAGGCCAAATGGCCCCGCTCTGCCCCCTTCCCTGCTGGGAGAAGGTGTTGGCCCCACCACCTCCTCTTTCTCCTAACCCGCGCAGCCTTTCAGCACCACTGGGGTGGAGGGCAGGCAGGAAGGCAGCAGAGAGGAGCGTTTCCGCACGGGCCAGGGGGCGCGGGTGCAGGCCCTGATAAGGCACACATGGCCCACAGCACGTCCGCCTTTTGTCCCGGCCCCGCCAGCCTTTCCTGCTCAGGGCTGCCAGGGTGGGAGGACGGTGGCCTGCCTCGCCCTCCTCCCCTCGGCCTCGCTCTCTCTGCCTGTTCTGCTGTCCCTGGGGTCTGGGCCCAGAAGATTTTGGAGGCTCCAGGCTGAGCAACTGCTGGGCAAGCGCACACGCTGGGTGCAGGGACTCACGTCTGTCGAGGCCCCACAAACAGCATTGGGTGCAAAGCCAGAGCCTCAGCTGCCACCCCATTCCAACAGGGCGGAGGTGGAGGTGGGGGTGGGGGTGGCAGCCACGGGAGTCTTGGTACTCCTAGAGTCTGATCCCATTCCAGGGTCCCTCAGGTGTTGGACACTGCCCACACGTTCCAGTCTGAGGCACTCCCAGGAGGCACTGGTCGGGATCAGCCCGTGGATCTTTTGAGGGTTCTTAGTCTGCTCCTTTTGCGTGTCCTAGGAGGGCATCTCCACCCCAGCCCTACCACAGACCCTGAGAAGTGTCATCTATGTTCCCATGGTAACATGGTGACCACACAGTGACCATGCAGTGACCACACAGAGTACCATGGTGACCATACGGTCTCGCACAACACCATGGTGATTTGCAGTGGCCACCTAGTGCCCTCACAGTGATCACATAGTACCATATGACCCACAGTGACCACACAGTGAGCATCAACCACAAAAGGACCACTCAAAATCCACAGTGAAGCCGGGCGTGGTGACACACCCCTTTAATCCCAGCACTCGGGAGGCAGAGGTAGGAGAATCATGGTGAGTTTGAGGCCACCCTGAGACTACATAGTGAATTCCAGGTCGGCCTCGGCTAGAGTGAGACTCGACCCTGAAAAAGAAAATGCTTAGTGACTACCCAGTTATCGTGCATGCGCGGTGCACAGTAAGGTGATGTGGTCAGTGGGTGGTAAGTTGTGGTTTCTATGTGATCATTGTGTGGTTACTGTGGTCATTGGGCAGTCACTAGCTCATCACTGGAGTCACTATTTGCTCATTGGCCACTATGTGGTCACTGGGTGACCACTGCATGGCCTTCAGTCACTGTGTAGTTACTGCAGGGTCACTGTGGGGTCATCCTGGAGATTCAGGTGCTGTTTTGTCACCATGGTCATTATGTGGTAACAGGGTTGCTTTTTGTTCCTGTGTGGACCTCGAGGTCACTATGTGTTCATTTTATGACCATGTGTGGGTAATCATTGCATGACCATTGTGTGGTCACTGCACATGGTCATGTGATCATCATGTGACAAAGAGTGGTTGTTGCAGATCCATTGCATGATCACGGTCATGGTCATTTGGTCACTATGTAACCGGTGGGCAGTTCCTGGATGGCCACTGTTGTAAGTATGTGATCACTACATGACTTCTAATACCCTAAGTTTTCTTTGAGTGAGGTCATGTGGCCCTGGTTCCCCATGGCTGGCTCATAGGGGCAGTGCCCTTGGGTTTACCCTGCTCTGTGTGGGGCCGTTTCTCTGTCTTTTTTTTTTTTTTTTTTTTTTTTTTGGTTTTTCGAGGTAGGGTCTTACTCCAGCCCAGGCTGACCTGGAATTCACTATGGAGTCTCAGGGTGGCCTCGAACTCACGGCAGTCCTCCTATCTCTGCCTCCCGAGTGCTGGGATTAAAGGCGTGCGCCACGCCCGGCTCGTTTCTCTGTCTTGATATCTCACTCACCCACCACAGACAGACCCTTGGACAGAGGGCTGCAGTGTGGCAGTGAATACAGGGCAGGTGTCACTTCCTACACCAACCTTGGGTCTTTTTTAAAAACATATATGTATTTTTAAAATTTATTTATTTGAGAGAGAAAGAGGCAGAGAGAGAGAAAGAATGGGCGCACCAGGGCTTCCAGCCATTGCAAATGAACTCCAAATGCATGTGCCCCCTTGTGCATCTGGCTTACGTGGGTCCTGGAGAATCAAACTGCGGTTCTTTGGCTTTAACTGATAAACCATCTCTCCAGTCCCAACCTTGGGTCTTTTGAGGCACCCTGTGGTGGGGCTACTGACTCTAAGGCGGCCCTACTTTGATGTTGCAAATAGTCCAAAACTGCCTTCCGGGCCATGTTGCTGTGTGTAAACCCTCCTCAGGGAATCACCACATTCAGTTTCAAAACTTTAAGCTAAGCCGGGCATAGTGGCTCATGCCTTTAATCCCAGCACTCGAGAGGCCAAGGTAGGAGGATCACTGTTGAGTTCGAGGCCAGCCTGAGACTACATAGTGGATTTCAGGTCAGCCTGAGCTGAAGTGAGGCCCTACCTTGAAAAAAATAAAAACCTTAAACTGAGACCCCGTCCCCACTAGCATTCCCCTCGCACCCCCAAGCTCCTGAGATCACTAAACCGCCTTCTGTCCCTGTGTATTCACTTTGGACGTTCCAGATATGTGGAACTGTCCAGTGCTTATCTTTTTGTGACTGCCTTCCCCTGACTGCAGGCAGTCCTCCACACTGTTTATTCCTTTATCCTAATTTACTTATTTTGTGGTACCAGGGATGGAAGTTGGGGCCTCGCGCTCCACAAGCCCTGCCAGTGACCATGTCAGCCCAATCATCAGTCCCTTGGGGCTGGATGACATTGTGTGGCTATGCCACGTTTTGCTTCTCACCTGTCACTGGTGTTTCTCCTCTGGCTCTTATGAATGCTGGCCCAACTCACTGCAAGGCTGTGGGAATCCACTTCCAGATCCTTCCAGAAGACACCTGGAAACAGAGTTGCTGGAAAATATGGTCCCTTTCAGAGACTGGGGCCATTTATTTTTTTTTATAAATATTTATTTATTTATTTGAGAGAGAGACAGAGAAAGAGGCAGATAGAGAGAATGGGCATACCAGGGCCTCTAGCCACTGCAAACAAACTCCAGATGCATGCGCCCCCTTGTGCATCTGGCTTACATGGATACTGGGGAATCAAACCTGGGTCCTTAGTCTTCACAGGCAAGCACCTTAACCGCTAAGCCATCTCTCCAGCCCTCCTTTCGTTTAAACTGTGCTCATGGTAAGCGGTGCTCCTCCCTATGCCATGGACTTCCATTCAGCAATGAAAAGGAGTGATTCATGGACATGCATATGACAGGCACGGCTCAAAGGCATCGTGTTGCGAGGGATCCTTGCCGTATGGTGGCCAGGCCACAGAGGTCCAGAGAGTGGCAGGGATGAGTCAGGGACCACCTGGAAATTAGGTGGGGCACGGGCTGCTTCTGGAGCCCATAGAAAAGACCCAGACTAGGGCCACTGTGGATTCCTGGGCACAAGTGCCCAATGTGGAAACCTGTCATTTGAAAGACTCTTAAGGCACGGAATCCCTCCGCCTGGTGCTATGGGATAGTCCGTCCAAAGCCTGATGTTGCAGTTGCCTTCTCATTGCTGCCACAAGGCACCCGACCAGAAGCAGCTGGTAGGAGAGAAAGTTGTTTATTTGGGCTTACAGTTTGGAGGGGAAGCTCCCTGATGGCAGGGAGAAGGTGGTGGAGCGGAGGCTGGGCCCCACCTCTGACACAGCAGCTGTAAACAGCAGCGGGCGGGTGAGACAAACTCTAGCAAAGCGGAGTTGGCTGTAACACCCCTAAGCTGACCCCCAGCACTTCCTTCAGCCAGGCGCCACCTCCCAAGTAGCGACCAGCTGGGAACCACAATGCAAACCCCCACACTCAGGAAAGCGCAGGCCCAGGATGGCCCGCGTGCCACCTCCTGTCCCTGTGGGCACATGGCTGCCGTGGGGAGGGCTGTGGACACAGGGCAAGAGGAACAGGAAACCTCTGCCCCCATGCTCAGCTTACTGTGAATCTGAAGCAGATCTACATGTCCAGCAGGGTGGGCATAGACGTGTGACCCAGTGCCAAGACCCCACAGCTGCCAGGCTGGGGAGGGGCATCTCCGTCATGCTCAGGAGGATCAAATCTAACGTCTCTTCTAAAAAGAGTCTGTATTACTTCCTGGCCTGAATGACAAAAACTAATTCTAATTTTTGTTGGTTATTTTTTTGTGTTGTCGTTTTGGTTTTTCGAGGTAGGGTCTCACTCTGGCTCAGGCTGACCTGAATTCACTCTGTAGTCTCAGGGTGGCCTCGAACTCTCAGTGATCCTCCTACCTCTGCCTCCCAAGTGCTGGGATTAAAGGCGTGCGCCACCACACCTGGCTCTAATTTTTATTTTTAAAAAGTTCAGCTAGGGGGGCTGGAAAGATGGCTTAGCAGTTAAGGGGCTCGCCTGTGAAGCCTAAGGACCCAGGTTCAACCCCTCAGAGCCCATGTAAGCCAGATGGACACGGTGGCACAAGCGTCTGGAGTTCATTTGCAGTAGCTGGAGGCCCTGGCATGCTCATCCTCTCTCTTTCTAACAATTAAATAAATGAAATAAAATCTTTTTTTAAAAGTTCAGGTAGGGGCTGGAGAGATGGCCCCGAGGTTAAGTGCGCTTCCTGTGCAAGCGGGAGGGCCTGAGACCACTGACTGTCCAGAGCCCACAGGCACCCTGGGCAGCACCACGCACATATGTGAAACCAGGACTCCTGGGAGTGGAGACCAGAGAGCTGTCAGGGCTTGTGAACACCGAACTCCAAAATCAGTAAAAACTGTCAAAAGGAAAAAAAGGCCCTTGAGTGATGGAGGGGGACAGGTGATATTTATCTCTGCCTGCTGTATCAGACATACCCATGCGTGCGCACACACACACACATACACACACACACACACACACGCACGCATACACACCACATATCAGCACATGCCCATGCACACACCACAAACCACCCATCACACATACCCATGCGCACACACACACACACACCACACATGAGCACATACCCATGCGCACACACATACACACCACACATGAGCACATACCCATGCACACACACATACACACCATGCATCAGCACATACCCATGCACACACACACACACACCATGCGTCAGCACATACCCATGCACACACACACACACACACACCACGCATCAGCACATACCCATGCACACACACACACACACCACACATGAGCACATACCCATGCACACACACCATACACACACACACACGCATACACACCACATATCAGCACATGCCCATGCACACACCACAAACCACCCATCACACATACCCATGTGCGCACACACACACACACCACGCATCAGCACATACCCATGCACACACACCATTCACACCACACATGAGCACATACCCATGCACACACACATACACACCATGCATCAGCACATACCCATGCACACACACACACACACACACACACCATGCATCAGCACATACCCATGCACACACGCCATACACACCACGGATGACCACATACCCATGCACACACACACACACCATGCATCAGCACATACCCATGCACACACACACACACACACACACACACACACCACGCATCAGCACATACCCATGCACACACACACACACACCACACATGAGCACATACCCATGCGCACACACATACACACCATGCATCAGCACATACCCATGCACACACACACACACACCATGCGTCAGCACATACCCATGCACACACACACACACACCACACATGAGCACATACTCATGTGCACACACACACACATCACACATGAGCACATACCCATGCACACACACCATACACACCATGCATCAGCACATACCCATGCACACACACACACACACACCACGCATCAGCACATACCCATGCACACACACACACACACCACACATGAGCACATACCCATGCACACACACACACACACACCACACATCAGCACATACCCATGCACACACACATACACACCACGCATCAGCACATACCCATGCACACACACACACCACGCATGAGCACATACCCATGCACACACCACACATCACTACACACATGCCAAAAAACAGTGCAAATAAATAAGTGATCCTTAGCCTGAAGTGGTCTTCCGGTCCCTCCCCAGCCACACCCTGGGCACAGGCTGGGTGATTCCTCCCTTCAGGTAGCAGCTCTGCTGGGAAATCCTGCCCACCACACCCTCCCCATGGACTGGGCAGGAGTGGCCTTGCTGAGCTTTGGGCGTGGGCTCGTCACCAAGGCCTGATTCTTACTGTGGTCTGCAAGGCTGGGCAGCTGCCACTTCTCTCAGGGCACTGCAGCCTGGACCAAGCCTTGGAGGAGGCCACTTCTTTCTTCCTTCTGGACTTCATTCCTTTAAAACTAGTCCTGCCCATATGATGGGGGAGGGGGGAGAGGGTGCTGTAACCCTCCAACAGCCACGAGCACCTCTGACCATGTCTGAGTCCCAGCTCCATCTGTCAACCTAGAGAAGCAGGGGTCCCATCTGCGCCTGGACGCGAGGCCATTTGTGACCTGCTTCTGATCACTTGTCAGCCCAGTTCTCCATGGGACAGTGGACACTTACGGCCTGGGGACGTGGCGGCAGGGCAGCTGGAAGGGCCTGGTTCACCCAGCAGCCCCACCCAACTGCATCTACTCACCCGCCCCCACATCAGCCCCTACAACCCCCCATCTCCTACCCACTGCCCCTCATGGCTCACTAGTACTCCCAGCACCCCTTTCACCATCCCTCACCCACGTGCCAGCGCCCCTGCTCCACCAGCACCCACACTCTCGCTCACCAGCCCCCACTACCTCTCGGCCACACGTGTCTGGCTCACAGCCCGAGCCAGGAGTTTCCGACCATTGTCCAGATCAGGGTTAGCTCAGGAAGCTGTGATCCCCAGAGAGGCCTGACAGTGGGGGAGGGTCCTGGGGACATCCTGGTTGAGAGACCAGAGGGCGCTGTGTGGGATAGCATGTGGCCTGAGGTAGTGGCACTCATGTCCCCTCGCCCACACGGTCAGAGGTGGTGTTCCTGAAGCAGAGGCCCTACACCCCCTTCTGGCCTGGCAAAGACTCAGGGTTCGCTTACATGCTCACCCTTAGGGTTCAGTGGGGAGGCACAGGGCAGGACCCAGGACATTGGGGGACCCAGGAGGCCATGATGGACGCAGAAGAGAAGGAACCCAGGCCCAGGGCTCACTCCAGCCACTCAGATCATAGAACTTGGGGGGTGGCAGGGGGGCAGGAAGTGATATAGGATGGTGTGTGGCGGTGGTGGTGGGGGAGATGCAGGGCTCAGGGGTCTGGGTTCTAATCTGTGCTTTGCCACATGCTATTGTAGAACCCAGCAAGCACTGGTTTCCTCCTAACATGATGGGGTGAGGACTGGGCAGACAAAGCTTTGGTACTCCTTAAAGGGACAGGCTGGGCAAGGTTACTCATGCCTTTAGTCCCAGCACTTGGGAAGCAGAGGTAGGAGGATCGCTGTAAGTTTGAGGCCAGCCTGGAGCTACAGAGTTACAGGTCAGTGTGGGCTAGCCTGAGACCCTACTTTGGAAAACTAAAAAAGAAAGAAAGGAAGGAAGGAAGGAAGAAAGAACGAAGAAAGAAATAGTTGAATAAACAAAGAGACCAGCTGGGAGAAGGAGGAGGCACAACTGAGGCCTCACAGGACTTCCTCAGGCCCTGGGGGAACCCTGAGCACAGCCCTGATCAGAGCTGCCGGGTCTGCTCACTGCTCCTCTCTCGGGCTGGTGGGTGAGCCAGGGCCTAATCGGGTCCCTCCATCCAGATAGAAAGGACAAGACCATGGGCGTTTGCGGTTGCGCACGGACACTGAGAATGAGCACCCACCCACCCAAAGGGCAGTCCTGCAAACATTCTTGGGGCTGTCCTTGGGGACTCCCAGCAGGCCGTCTCACACAGGGACAGCCCAGGCTGGGATCAGATGCCCCTGGAGTGTGCAGAAGGATGTCCCATGTCCACAGCCCTTAGCAGTGGGAGAGAGGCTGGCTCCAGCACCTAGCAGAGCTCTTGGCTCCAGATTCCCAGAGGGAAAGAGAAGGTCACCCTATGGGAGGGGAGCTCTGACCTTCTGTGCCCTTCTGCTTGGCACTAGCGTGTCAGGACTGTCACTCTCGCCAAGGGTTCAGAGTGCTGGGCTTCCTCCCTTCATCTGCTGTGACCCTTCTAGAGAGGGTGGACCTGATCCCGGAGCCTGATGGCTACTGCCAGGTTCACCTTGTCTGCCCCAGACTGGGGCCTCCTGCCAGCTCCTCTCCTTTTATGCCTCAGTCCCCCAGCTGCAGCTGAGCAGGGGACCTGCCCTCAGCGGCGTAACATGACTTAAGAGCATTTCGGGGCTCAGCAGAGCTCTGTTCTTGATCCACATCAGGCCACAACAGCAGCCCCGAGGTGTCTGTTTTACCCTCTGCGGAGGCATCCCAGAGGATTGTAGCACTCCTCTGCCCAGTTCTCACCAGGTCCCTAGAGGTTGCCCAGAGGCTTGTGTGATCAGAAATCTCTCCAGCTTAAGGCTGGGGGGACAGCTCAACTGTGCCAGGTGCTTGCTTGCGAAGCCTGCCAGTCTGGATTCAATTCCCCAGTACCCATATAAAGCTGGATGCGCAACGTGGCGCATGTCTTTGGAGTTTGTTTGCGAGAGGCCCTGGTATGCCCCTGCTGGCTCATGCAATTACTCTCTCACAAAATAAATAACTAAATAAATATTGGCAGAGTGCTCATCTGTGATTACATGAGGTCATGAGTTTGATCCCCAGCCCAGAAGAAAGCACAAACTGAATGTAATAGTGCACCCCAGTAATCCCAGCACTCTGGAGGTGGAAGAAGGATCAAAAGTACAAGGCCATTTGAAGCAACATAAGGAGTTCAAGGCCAGCCTGAGATAAGCAAGACCCTGGAGAGAAAGAGGGGATGGAAGGAAAGAGAGAGAGGATACGTAATGGCCTCAAAAACCTTGCATACAACACCAAGTTCAAATCAGCCAGAGGTGGACACAGCCCACACACATGCTCACGCACAGATGAAGAGACCAACACCATGTGTCCATCCATGTTGACCCATGCTACGACTTAGAAGAAGCCAGAAAACAAACCCTGAAACATGCCAGACACAAGAACCCTGGCGCTGTCCCGCCCCCCTCATGCCCTGTCCCGATGGAGCCAGTCTGTGGGGACCGTAGATTATGAGTCATCTGAGCTGAGTAGGACAGCTTGAGAGTGAAAGTCCAAAGACTGGGTTCTTTCATGAGGTCACTGGCCCTAGAATCGACTGCGGTGATGCCACATAACCCTGGACTGTCCCCCCAAACACGTGCTTTCACGGGAGGATTGGGAGAGTGTGTGGCATCTCAGCAGAGCTGTTTGCCTCCCAGGAGGCCTCTGAGCCTGGTCCCTCCTGGGGCATTCATCCCAGGCTGGCTAGCACCGTGGGGTCCCTATAGTGGTGACATAGTCAGACAAGCAGCTGAGGACAAGGGGGGGGTGGTTGGGAAAGCGTCTCTGGAAGAGGTAAAGGGCCTCCTTGCTGGCTGTAACCGTCTCTGGGTGGCCGCTTCACCTCCTTAGGTATATGTAAGAGGAAGGCTAACGCCCCAGAACCTGCAGCCCCAAATCCCAAACCCCAAACCATTTGAGTGCCATTCCAATTCCCTCCCCTCTTCCTACCAGGGGACTCAGTTTACCTTGGCTCTCCAGGGACTGAAATCAGCCTCCCCACCCCCAGCCTTTGAGCTTTTCCTCAGGAAAAGAGCTCTAGCTAAATTTATACTGGGGCCCCTCAGGCTCACAGCAGGCGAGGTCAAGGCTTCCTGCAGCCCCCAGGCCCTGACGCAGTTCCCTTCCCCTCGCTGGGGCTTCCATTGTTCTCAGAGGCTGGTTCCCCATCGCCCCACACACGCACTTCCTGTTTCCTGGCCCAGAGGAAACAGAGATTTCTGGTCCCGCCACACAGATGCCTGTTTTCCCTTCTCTCTAAGCTTTTCAAGGATATTAAAAATAACAAGAGCAGACAGCTGCGGAGCAGAGCCGTGTGGGTGCCCACGGGTGGTGGGTGGGTGGGTGGGGGGCGCTACATGGACTCTGAACTTGGGGCCGTGGACACACATCTCAGCAGTAGGGGCTGGACCCTCACTGTCCCAGGACTCCGGCTACCTTTCCTCCCATGCCCTGAGCTGGCATATGAAGAATCCTCAGTGGGAACCCACAACAGCCTCACAGGAGTGACTTGTCCCCTGGACGGGCACTGACTCTTACCTCTCCCAGAGCCCCTGCCTCCCAGGACCACAGAGGCCAATAAGCGGCCAGCAGGGAGAGGGGTGGCCCTGCTCCCCCCCCCCAGCAGAGCCTGAGGAGGCCGCTGCTCTGGCAGGTCTAGACCCCCCCCCCCAACCAATGATGGCTTCCAATAAGGCCCCTCTACTTGGGGACTTAGTGTGGATTAGGGAGACACTCCCTTCCCCCAAATACCTCCACCAGTGACCTAGAGCTCCCCTAAGAGGTCTGGCCATTCCTCTGGCTGCTGTCTCCCCACCCCCATTTTTGAGCAAGGGACAGCATGGAAGGGGACACGATGGTTCTAAGCAGAGGACCGGGCTGCTGACCCAGCACCCATCTCCATCGACTTGACTTGGGGACTTCCCTTTCCGCCCTAGAGATAGAGTGTTTTTTCCCCTGTTGTTAACGGCTGTCTGTCTAAGGGGCTCAGCTCGTCGGGGTAGGAGGAGGCCAAGCACACCAGTAAACCCAGGGACCCTTCCCAAGTTCACACAGGAGTCAGTACCTGGCACCCTTTTCTCTCTTCCCTTAGGGCCCTGGCTTGTTGCACTGTCTCAGTTTACACACTTGGCTCTATTATCTGAATCCCCACCTGAGCTCTGATCCCTGGGGTCCCCTCCTAGGAAATGAGTCTTTCCCTCAGATGAATTCTGTAGCCCAGGTGCCCACATCGACAGAGCATGTGACATGTGAGGCTGCTGCAGACAAACCACAGTGGCTAAAATGACAGCAGCATGTGCCCCGGAGGGTGTGGAGAGGGTCCAGGCACTTCTGCCTCTCTCTCTCTCTCTCTCTTTTTTTTTATCTTCTTTTTTTTGTCTTTCAAGGTAGGGTTTCTCTTTAGCCCAGCCTGACCTGGAATTCACTATGTAGTCTCAGGATGGCCTCGAATCATGGTGATCCTCCCTCCTCTGCCTCCTGAGTGCTGGGATTAAAGGCGTGCGCCACCACGCCCGGCCCCTTCTGCCTCCCCAAGAGAAGACCTCGGTGTGTGTGTGTGTGCTGAGACTATTCCGGCTCTTGTGTCTAACAGACCCCCGGGTCTGGAAAGAACACCCATCCCCTCCCTCACCACTGGGTGTAGAAACCCACGGCCTACGGTATCGTGGGCTGTGACACGGCTGTGAGGGGAAAGGGAAAGCAACTGTGAGGGACAGCTGCACCCGTGGGTCACACAATGTGCCAGGGTCCTATGGGAGTGAGGAACGTGGAGGACCCCTGAGCTATGATGGGGGGGGGCATGTCTACAGGCCAGAGCACTGGTGTCAGTCAGAGCCTGCTTACTTTGTGATCACTGACAAACTGTAGTCTCTGTGTCACCATCTCCCTGCAATGCAGGTGGTCACCCCACTGGTCGAGAACCCTGAACTCATTTTGTCACCCCCACCCCTTCATCCTCTGTCCCCAGGTACACAGGGTCCTGCTCCACGGAGTATGGGCTCAGAGAGTTGTCCTAAGCGTGATGAAGAGACACGGCAGGGGCTCTGTCAGAACAACGACCTAAGCACGGAGGACAGAAGCATCCTGTGACACTCGGAGGGTTGGCTGGGACATTCAGTCAGGGCGCTTGGTTGACAGAACGGGGTACGGCGGCAGGGGGAGGGGGCACAACCCCAGACACATTCTGGAGGCAGAGCCCATCGGGACACCCCGTGGGCTGAGTGAGCGGTCCAGGGTCACCTCTCAGCCCACAACAAGGACAGACCGAGGAGTGGACGTGGAGGACAGGGACATCTGAAGTCTTTGGTCTGCACAGCGAGTGGATGAGCATATGAAAGGCTGTCCTGGCCATGCAGTGGTTCCTAGCCAAGTATCCCCCCAGCATCGTCCCCCGACCCAGTGCTCCGGGCCCACGCCCCACCCCCAACCACTGGGCCTCTGTGAGCCTCCGCAACCTGGGCTGGACCAGGGAATTCTCAACTCAAAGTATCCCCTGAAAACTGGACACACAGGCCACCCCGCAGACTCCAGGTTCTGTCTAAACCCTTCACCTAACCTGTCCAACTACGGAGTGGACAATTCACTTGCTCATGGGACACCCTGCCTTCTTTCCAGCCCTCAGCAGGGGCCGGTCACCAGGTCAGCAGCATACTTTGATGGGAAGCTGGGCCCGGCCTTGTCTGACAGGGCCATTCTGTCCCTAATCTGGCCACCATCCTGGTGGATAAACAGGAAACCCCATCTCTCCGCTGTGCCTGTGCTGGTCCTTCCTTCCTGCGGTGAGGGTGCGCGCGGGTCCGCGCCTGCCGCCCCTCAGCCTCACACTGCCCGAGATGCCCAGGCTGGTCTCTGTTGGGGGTGGGTCGCTTGTCGGGCTGCTGAGGGCAAATGCCCAGCGGTGAGGGGTTCGAGGGGAGTCCCGGGAAGCCAGAGAGGCTCTGGTCGACCCCTGCCACTGCTCCGTACACCTGACCCGTGGGAAGGTAAGGCAGCTATTACAATCCTTGACCATCAATCTCAAAATAATTCACAGGTGCGCTAGAAGGCAGCTGTGACAGTTGAGGCTAATTGTCTGGGCAGATGGGGACACGGAGGCAAAGCATGGAGACCAGTATGACAGCTTTCTGACTGCAGCTGGCTCCTGCCTTGGATACTAATTTGAGCGTGTGGTAGCCCCTAGCCCGGGACCCACCAGGTCTTTGTTCTATAGGAGTTGTGGGTGATGGGGGGACAATGTAAGAATGACCTGGTGGCAGTAGGGAATGGCAGATCTGTGTAGGAGGCACCCTTGACTCCTTCCCAAGTGTTCAGTGACTGTAAAAGCTCCCACCAGGGAGGAGAAGAAAGGCCTGAGACAGTGGGTACATTCAGGGATGGAAAGGACATCCCCTAGGCTTTGAGCATCTCCCTTGACCCCCTGCTCCTTCTACAGCCCCAGAGATTGTCAGCTAGCCCCCCACCCACTTTCCCTCTCCAACCCCTCAGCCCCCTGTCCCTGACATGCCTGGTGTCAAGGCAAGACCCCAACCTGTCCCCAGCCCCACTGGATTATCCATCCCTGGGATCTGGGAGAGTGCTTGTGGGTCAGGTCCCATGGTGGGATTTAGGTGATAGCATGGGGCAAGACTGGCCCTTTGTGGTCCTGAGCCAAAGTTTCCTTTCCTCGGGTAGGTCGTGGTCTTGTTCTGGGTGGAGCAAGGGAAGACACAGCTGGTTTGGAGGGAAACACAGACACACGAGCGAGCGAACAGGAGATCGGGGAGGCCCACCCATGCTGGCTCCCAGGCTCTGGTGGGCATCTGTACGTGGGCAGACCTGTGGGGACCTGGTCTGGGGACTCCCTCCCCATCTGCAAGTCCATTCGTTTCTCTATGCTCTGAGCACTAGAGAGAGAGGGTAACCCACCAACCTACCCACTTAGGTAGGGGTAGGTACACTCCACTCTGTTCTCATTCTCTGCTCACTTGGGCACCTGGGCCAAGTCTCTTCCCGCTCTAAGCCTCAGTTTCCCTTTCTGTACCCAAAAGGGTCTGGATCTGGACAGCCCAACCTTTGCAGATTCTTCCATGGAGAGGAGCAAGGAAGGTCCCTGGCTGTGGGGGCTAGGGTGCAGAGAGGCAAGCCCAGATGACACAACGCAGGGGCACCTCTAGGGCTAGGGACACATTCCAGCTAGCCCTCACATGCTGGCGGGACGCCCTGCTCTTGTGGACAGAGTGAGTCAGCGAGGTGCTGAAGGTGTGGCCCGTAGGTGTGTACCAAAAGGGTGGGGCCAGAGGCTGTACCTGTCAGGTCGCCCCTTTGAGCAGGGCACCTCCTAAACAAAGGCCCTTTGAGGGCTGGAGAGATGGCTTAGCGGTTAAGGTGCTTGCCTGCAAAGCCAAAGGATCCAGGTTCAATTCCCCAGGACCCACGTAAGCCAGATGCACAAGGTGGCGCATGTGTCTGGAGTTCATTTGCAGTGACTAGAAGCCCTAGTGTGCCCTCTCTCTCTGCTTCTCTCTCTCTCTCTCTGTCAAATAGATAAATAAAAGAATAAAAAATATTTTCTTTAAAGTTCTGTGAACCAAAGACCAACAATGCCAGGAGTCCCTCCAGTCTTCACAATCCTGGTGACTAGCACCTCTCCTGTCCCCATGGAACACGTGGGGAAACTGAGGCCCAAGAAAAGGAGCATATCATCCTAAATGGCCCACAGCCTGTAGCAGCCCCCTCCCTGCTGTTGGGGGGTGGGGGAGTCGCTGCTCTGTGAGACGTGCGCGTAGGGTAACCCTCCCCCTCCTCAGCACAGCAGGACGTTCGCTGATCCACCTGCATACTGGCCCAAGTTGTCCACTGGTTGGGGTGAGAGAGAGGTAGGACACAGAAAGAGGGTGTCCCCGGCATTGGGCAGACTAAGCCAAGCTAGGGTTGGTACCCTCGAAGGACACTGGGTATCCTGGGCCACTGGGGCTTGGGCATGTCCTTGGTGACTGCCTAGCCTCTGGCATTGCACCCCTCCGGCCACTTACTCCCATAGTGCGTGTGAATCCAGCCTGGGGCTCTCTTCTGAGCTTTAGAATAGGGGCTGGGAGCGGCCCTAGGTAATCACAGAGCCAAAGACTCCTCCATCTTCTCCCTAACTTGCTGGAGGCCGAGGAGGGGGAAAGCAAGCCTAAGTATTCTTTGTCCCCACAGGCCATCAGTCCAGAGCACCCCTGTGAATTGGGGCACTGGGTTTTTTCCCCCCCGCTGCATATCTGTAGGATCAAGAGGGCTCAGTGGCCCTGTGGGTGGGTGGGGGGGCAGCATGTGTTCCAGGAGAGTCAGAGTTGACATCTGCCTTCACCACACCACGCCACACCCATGACCACTGGGCCTTGGGGGCTTCCCAGAGCAGGCTGCTCTCAGGTCCTGCAGCCGGTACTGCCCATCCTCAGGCTGCTTCTAACAGCCTACTACCTCCGTGCCTCCTGTGGTCATGGCTCTAGCAAGGCTGGGCTCTCCCTTGGGCTGGAGGCCCTCTAGGCTCCCTAGCTGGGTCTCTCTCACACACACACACCTGGGGAAAGATCCAAGCTCCTGTAGCCCGAAGATGCAAGAAGGTCCCTTCTGTCAGCCACGTGGACCTGGTTTGTGTGTGTTTAGCTCTGTGATCGCCAAGTGATGGCAAGGCCCCGGCACCACAGCCTCAGTTCTGCACTGTCCCCAGGCCAGCCAGGTTGCCCCTGAGTTTAAGTTTTGTCTCCAGTTGCTTCAGGGTTACACACTGAAGCCCTAGGGGACGGCACCCCCCTCCCTCCTGCAGCTTGGTCAGCCCCCCCCTCTTGATGCCCCCCCC
This sequence comes from Jaculus jaculus, assembly GCF_020740685.1. Lineage (NCBI taxonomy): Eukaryota > Metazoa > Chordata > Mammalia > Rodentia > Dipodidae > Jaculus > Jaculus jaculus. Next base: position 150,078,997 of record NC_059102.1, on the reverse strand, counting down.
CCCAGCCCCTTGGCCTCCTGTTTGTCCTCTGACGGATCCCTGTTATCAGCAGAGAACACACACAGGAAGTCCGGTGGGAAGGGCCCATCCCAATCCCGATTTTACAGGGGATGGAGCATAAATAGCCGCCCTTCCTCGCCCGCCCGGGAGGAGCCTCTGCACTGGCCGGGATGGAGGCTACAGCGGACGGGCTAGGCGGGAGGTCTTCAGAAGGGGCCCCAGACAGCCAACGGGCTACTTGTCCCCTCAAGGGACAGGGTACTTGCCTGGCTGAAGGAGGCGGCGGTGGTGGTGGCCATGGCCAGACCTGAGCAGCGGAAGGTATGCAGGGTGGCCCTGCGGGGCAGGGAGGGCAGATCAGGCCCTGAGTGTGCCCGGCTCCTGATGGGGTGACCGTGGCACCTGTCTCTTGGGCTCTAACCTGCCTAGCTGGGGCGGGGGGGATGCTGTCCCACTGTACGTCCCTATCTCCCGGAGGGGGATGTCGGACCCCCTTTGACGCAGTATTTGCTCTGGGGGGCCCCAGTCTAGACGCCGTTCCTCACCCCTAGCTGCCCAGGGGCTGATCCCAGGATGGAGAAGCTGGGAGTGGCTTGACACCCAGCTCCACCTCATGGTCCCACTCTTATCTTTGCCCTTGAAGGAGTCCCCGGGTTGGCACCAGGGCTCAGCTTAGCAAGGTGTCCCCTGGGCAGGACTTATAGTCCCCATTCCTCTTCTGCTGACACAGGGCTGAGGTCTCTTCGGTTTGTCACTAATGGTGGATGACAGGATGCCCAGGGGCATAGGGGTGCGGTCAGGGGAGCACTCCTTGGGAGAGGGGGACCCAAAGCTAGGTCTGTAGCACGTGGAGGCATGGAAACGGGTCTGGAAGGAACCATCTTCTTGCTGGGCCGTTGTGGGGGGGGGGGGGCTCAGGCTTAGAGGCAGCTTGGAAGAGTATAATGTAGTCACCTGGGCTGATCTTGGCCCCTGAAGGAGCCGCCTGGGCTCCTTGTCCCTTGTTCTTAAGCCCTGTCCCAAATGCCCCTAAGCCACAGAGGAGTTTCTGGACTCCTCCCCGCAACCAGCACAGCCATTTTTCAGATGAGAAGCTGGTTAAGCCATGGCCTGGGCGAGAGCAGAGAAGACCGGCAAGAGGCATCCGGGTTGCCCCTCTGCCCAATAGGCCGAGGAGGGGAGCCTGCTGGTCAGAAAGACCAAGATGGACAGGGAGTGGGGCTGGGCAGGGCAGTGGTTGCTTCTGCTGGCAGATCCAGGATTTCTCATTATGGGCTGGGGGGAGGGGACTTGTAGTGCAGGCTGAGGCCACAGGGAAGCCCCGACCCTGAGCCCCTTCCAAGCACCTGGACATCATCAGGGTGACCCAGGCCCTAACGGACATCCCATCTCTGACCCACAGCCTCCAGCAGCAGCAAGGCTGTGGCAGCCTGGACCACCCGGAAGAGCAGCTGCCATCAGTACCCAGGGGATGAGGTGTGGCTTGGCCACAGGTAAGTAGTCCCAAGCCCTCTGGGCAGCAGCCAGTTGCCAAGCCTTCCTGGAAGCACACATCTTACACATGCATACACATGAGTTACGCGACCAGGACCTGGACAGGGTTCAAGGGGTTGACAAGGCCAGCACCTCTTGTACTGTAAGAGCCCGGACAGTCGTGGCAAGGAAATACAGTCACAGAGTCGCAGGGCTAATTCAGAAATGGGTGCTGGGAGAGGAGAAATGACCAGCCCACAAACCTGTAGGGGTAACCGTGTGGGGGAGGGGAGATCAATTCTTGGGAAGAGTACTAGGGGTGACCCTAATAAGAGGTCTCCTGAATAAGAGGGCCACCAGTGAGGGTGGCCAAGAGGTGTCAGGAGGGAGTCCTGGGAAGATTCCCCTCCTAACACACTATGGCTAGGCAAGAGGTTTGGGGGTCCCACCTGGGTTCTGTCCAGTGATTCGGAGCGGGTACCGGGTCTATAGGGCTGGGAGTGACTCCCAGCCCCCTAAGGCTGCAAAGTGGATTAGCTTCAGCTCCCCCACGGGGCGGCTGGAGCCTTCAAAGACTATCCCACCGGCAAGTCGTCAGCCTGGGAGCCTTGAGAGTGCGCGAGGGTCAATCTGGGCGCCCCACGCGGCTTCCAGCACCAGCTCGGCCCTGTGTCCCTCACGCGCCCCGCAGCAGGGCTAGGGAGGGCCCCATCCTGAATGGGCTTGCGCCGACCGCTCCAAGGCTGGTTTGCGCCTAGAGCCGCGGGAGCTGGATGATTCGCTGCAAGGCCGCGGGAGCCTCCGCCGCAGGGTCTCAGTTTCTCCATCCGCGCAATGGGGCCGAGGTGGGGTTTCGCCTCCCGCCCCGGGGCAGGGCTCCCGCTCGGTCGCCAGGTGGGGCGGGGACAGGGGCGGGGCGGGGCGGGGCTCGGGGCCCCCACAGCGCGGCAGCGGTGGCGGCGGCGGCGGCGCGTGCGCGCCCCGGACCGCGCGGTGAGTGCGGAGGGAGCCGGGGACCGGGGCGTAGGGGCGTCGGGGGCGGGGATCTGTAGGCCACCCGGACGGGGCCTACGGGTAGGCTGGGGCTGCCGGGTGCGGAGCTGGGGGGGCTGCCACCCGGGCGACGCCGAGCGAGCGATCGCGGGGACCCGAGAGGTGAGCGCGCGGGGGCTGCAGCTGGGCCGCGCCGGGCAGGCGCGCGCGCGCGCGGACCCCACGCCCCAACCCTGGTCCTGCGGCCGCCGGGAGAATGGGCCCAGTGGCCTTGAGAAACGGCGACCCCTGCTGGCGACAAGGGCGCTACTCCCCTCACCCTGTCCCAAGTCCTGCGACCCCCACCACCAGGACCTGACTCAGGGCCGTGGGGGCTCATGGCTCCCCCCAACGGCGCAGCCAAGTCGCGTTGTCACACTCCATCCCCATCTCCGTGGAGCCTGGGAGGGGCGCGGGCAGGCAGTGGAGAGAGAGGACGTCCCCGCCGAATCCGTCTGGTCATCGTGCCACCCTCATCCCTCCTCACCTCCAGTAGGTGTCGATGTCCAGATAACCCTCCTGGCGCAAAGTGATCCGGCGCCCACCCCCTTGCTTTGGCCAGACCGTTGCCTCTCCAGACCCAAGCTCCCCCGCCCCCCCCCTCCACCCACTGTGGAGGCTGTTGAGTGGCAAGGTAGAGGGGGAGAGGGCCGCAAGGGCCCATGGTAACAACACTCCAGGGGAAATGCTCGCTTATCATCCTGCAGGCGACACAGCCTGTTTGCCGGCAGGTCTGAACACCAAAGGAAAAGAGCTGTGAGCCCAGAGCTGCACAGGCCTCCTCTGGGCTCGGGCAAAGCATGACTTTTCAAAAATCGCTTCTCCTGTTCTAAAACACAGTTCCCTTTCTAGCCACAGACAGAGAGAGGTTTTGTGGGAGGGCTAGCGTCTGTGGGAGAGAGGTCCCCAGGCTCCTGTAGGGGTGGGCACAGGGGTTGTGGACCTCTGGCATCTAGCTGCCCATGTTATACGAATGCTGGCCCACTCCTTTCTTCCTAGGCCCTACCGCTCAGGGGCCATTTGATTTTTGCCTGAACTACCAGACCCACCCCCCTGATGGTGTCCTCCCCTTAGGGCCCACTCCAGGGCTAACTTTCCTAAGTTCCCTCAGACGGGTAAGCCACACTCCAGCTTGGATGCTTCAGTATTGCCTCTTTGCACCCAAACTAAGTGCAGGCAGTTCAGTTCAAAGCCCCCACCCCCAGCCCCGCCCTGCCCTCCCCTTCCGCCTCCACAGACAGGGGTGCAGGAAGGATCTTAGTGTGATGCAGGGGCCATGTGGACTGGTCTCTGTGGCAGCCTTGAGAAGCAGGCAGAGGCTCGCTCTCTCACAGAAGGGTTTGGCCAGCCAACTAGGGCTCGGTAACCACCCACTCAGGGGTGTCACTGTCTGTGGGAACTACTGTCGCAGACACTAGTGGTATCTTGGAGGAAACTGAGTTCAGTGGATAGGTTGGTTTGCCCCAAACTCCATCAACCACACCAGTCTCCTGGCCCCTTCCTTTGGGGGCAGTGTGGGAAGGAGCCACCTCCTCATTAAGAAGAACTCATGTTGTCGTGGAGTGGCGCTTGCCAGCTTTCTATCCCCATGGCTGCACATAGGACAAAGGGGCAGCCACCCCTCCCCACGGCACAGGCCCGCCCCAGTCCCTTCCACATTGTCACAGACCATTAACTCTGAGCTGGGGTTTCTGCATTCCTGTCTCCTTGGACCACACCACACAGCCAGGAAGAAAGCTGGAGATGGCTCCAGTGAGCCCTTGGCATCTGATCTTCCTGCTTAGGGCTGTGATGCATTTGCACACGTGCACCCCCAGGTTGTAGACCCTCTTGCTTGAAAGGTGCGCACACCATCATGGCTCTCTATCTCTGTGGACAGCAGACACCTGCACCCCATGGAATCCACAGTGCCCCAGGGGCTGGCTCTGCATTTAGCCAAGAGCCCAAAGTCCAAAAAGATCATGATGGGGTGTCAAAAGTCCCTGGCTGTGCTGGTCTCCCCACCACCTGCAGGCAGTGGAGGCCAAACTGGACTGGTTATGTACAAGGACCCTAAATCCAGCCAGGGGAGGAAGGAGGAACTGGCATCAAATGTTCACCCTGGGCCTCACCTTGCAGTATTGCTTCAGCAAGTGACCAGAGGTACCAACCTCACCAGGGGTCTGAAATGGACTGATGGTATTCTGACTTGCCCCCTCCCCAGGCCACCCAGAAGAGAAGGCCAGCCCACCCAGAGACACAGGCCATGCGGGGCTCTGTGGAGCTGCTTGTGACTTGGTTTCTAGTCTCGGTGGCAGGTGGCACCGAGCATGTCTACCGGCCCAGGTGAGCCAAGGCTTGGGCCTTGGGATGCTGGGGTTGCAGAGAGGAACTGTCAGCCCTGTTCAAGGCAGTCTCCCCCCCCCCCCCACCTCCAGTACTTGGGAGGGATTCCGTGTAGGCTCCAGGTGCCGGTTCTGCTCACAGCAACACTGGAAGCCCCTTCCCCGTATTTCTGTATCCCCGGGCTTGGGGGGTTCTGGCTCTGGGACTTCCTGCTGACTTCTGCCACCCCCTCAATAGCCGCAGGGTGTGTGCTGTGGGGGCTGCCAGGGGCCCTGTCTTGGAGTCCTTTGTGCAGCGAGTATACCAGCCCTTCCTCACCACCTGCGACGGGCACCGAGCCTGCAGTACCTACCGGTAAGTGTCTACTGCCCAGAACTAGGTTCCTTGCTCACCACACACACAGGAAGGGGCAAACCCACAAACACCCCAAGATTGGAGGCTCAGGCCTGAGCATTGAGCTGCCCCTGACATCAGGGCCTTTAAAAAAAAATTATTTACTTATTTATTGGTTTTTCCAGGTAGGGTCTCACTGTAGCCCAAGCTGACTGGAATTCATTAATGTAGCCTCAGGGTGGCCTCGAACCCTCGGGTATCCTACCTCCCGAGTGCTGGGATCAAAGGTGGGCGCCGCTACGCCTGGCTATCTTTTTCTTTTTGAGAAAGAGAGAATGGGAACTCCAGGGCCCCTCTGCAGATGAACTCCAGATGCATGCGCCACCATGTGCATCTGACTTAATGTGGGTTCTGCGGAATTGAGCCTGGTTCCTTAGGCTTCCCAGGCAAGTGTCTTAACCACTAAGCCATCTCTCCAGCCCCTCAGGGCCTATTTTTATAGGGGCTGCTTATCCCTTCAGTACCCCTCCACTCTAAGGGCAGGGCAGGCACTCATCCCTCCCTGGCATCAGTAGTAGTGCCTACCTCTTGAGAGCGACAGACACAGAGAGAAAGACAGATAGAGGGAGAGAGAGAAAATGGGCGTGCCAGGGCTTCCAGCCTCTGCAAATGAACTCCAGAGGCGTGCGCCCCCTTGTGCATCTGGCTAACGTGGGACCTGGGGAACCGAGCCTCGAACCGGGGTCCTTAGGCTTCACAGGCAAGCGCTTAACCGCTAAGCCTACCTCTTTTAAGTCTGCCTGTCATCCTACTCCAGCCCCGGGGACTGGAGCCATCACCCTTTTCCCCGTGACACATTCCAGTGCGCTCCAGTGGAGACCCCTAGCGGTCTCATCAGGCTAGCAGGTTAGCGTGAGAGGCATGCAGCCCCAGGGCACAGCTCAGAGGCTCTTCCTTGTTTCAAATGTGGGAAGCTCAGCTTCCTAGAAACATCTGGGAAAGGCCCCAGGTGCATGAGCCTGGACGCCCGGAGTCCAGAGACTCCTGAGCCCCCAAAGATAGCAGAGTGCTAGCGTCAGCAGTTTCAGTGCTGAGGACCCCAGGCCCAAGGAAGGGCAGCAAGCCAGACTTCAACCCAGTGCGCAAGTGACCCCTGCGGGGGGGGGGGGGAGGCACAGCCCTGCCTGGTTCTGGAACTAGGTGCCCACCGTAGAGCTTTGGTCCTGCTACCGGGCAGCAGGACACTAGCAGGGAAAGGGCTGTGCAGTGATGCACACTACCATCCCTGGGGAGGGCACTGATCGGACCCTGGGGTGATAGTATTAAACCATCTAGAAGCTGGCAGTTGGAGTGGCCAGGGCACATCCTGTCTAGGGAAGGCCTTGCCTAAGCCACTTCATGTTGGGCCCCTTTGAGCCATTTCCCCTCCTTGCAGAACCATCTACAGGACCGCCTACCGCCACAGCCCTGGGCCAGCCCTTACCAGGCCTCGCTACGCCTGTTGCCCTGGCTGGAAGAGGACCGGCGGGCTCCCTGGGGCCTGTGGAACAGGTAAGGGCAGCATGTCCTGCATGACAGACCCCCGCTGCCCAGCATAGCCCCTGCCTCCCTCTGAGTTGGTGACAGGCTTTCCCCACGTGCAGCAATATGCCAGCCACCATGTGGGAACGGAGGGAGCTGTGTGTGGCCAGGCCGCTGCCGCTGCCCTGCAGGATGGCGGGGAGACACCTGCCACACAGGTAAGGCCACTCCTGTCCTCCCAGTTGTCTTAAGACTCCCTGAGTGGGACCTAGCCATCTGTGGACAACTGTTCATCTGACCCCCGTTTCCCACAGACGTGGATGAATGCAATACCGGAGAAGCCAGCTGTCCCCAACACTGTGTCAACACCGCGGGCAGTTATTGGTGCCAGTGTTGGGAGGGGCACAGCTTGTCTGAAGACGGGACGCTCTGCCTGCCCAAGGAAGACTCCTCTCAGGTGGCCCCAAACCCTACAACAGGTGACTTCACCGCCCCACCACACACACACTTGCTGCTATGCTTGGGCTTGGAATGTGGGCATCCTTCCGTGGCTGAGCTGGGCATGGGGACACTGAGGGCAGCCAGCCCTCAGGGGAGGTTATCACCACACGGGAAAGACAGGGCCCAGGAGCTTTGGGCTGGAAGGAGGTTCATATGGAAGGCAGCAGAGCCACTTTCCCCAGGTTTCTGGAAGGTGTTGTGGGAAGGGCTCCCCCGGGGTGGGTGGGGGGAAGCCCATCTTGGCCCGGAGAATGGAAGACACACCATGCCGTCGCTGGTGACAGCACATTATTACTTTTGGTACGCGCTGTGACACTTCAAACTCGTACCGTGAGTAATAATGCGTCGTTAGCAGCCCAGCGCCAGGAGCCCGTCGGATTTCCGTGAAGACTACCATCCGCACACAAGATCAGGAGCCCAGGACCAAGGGGGAGCTCTGGGGAGCACTCAGAGCTGCATGCCCATGTTCCTCAGCAGGGCCTGAGGCCTCCAGTCCCGAGTGGACAGCAGTCCAGAGCGCTAGCCCTTCATCTCCAGGACTGTGTTCCCACAGCTGGGGCCGGGGGCGGGGGTGGCGGGCCTCAAATGTCTCCCTGGGGATAGAGGTCAGTTCTGGTGGGGTAGGGAGCTGCCCTCCCTGACCCGGGCCTGGATCTGCCCCCTCCCCAGGAATGGACAGCCCGGTGAGGGAGGAGGTGCACAGGCTGCGGTCCCGGGTCGATGTGCTGGAGCAGGTGAGGCCTGGGTGGGGGTGGGGCTGAGCAGCATTCATGGGGTTCCAGCCTTGCCAGGGCCCACAGACAACAGTCTTCAGGGTTGTGGTTCCAGCCCATGAGGTTGTGGGGTTCCATGGAGGAGGACTACAAAGATGCCGGCTTCCTTGCTATGTAAAACACTTCATGTGAGATGCCCCTGGCCAAGAAGATCCAAGCTTGGCTACCTCAAGTCACGTGTATAGGGGGATTCCAGGACCAGAAAGCTCACCCCACCTGTCACCCTGGGACAGATGTTATTTTGGGGTTTCCCACGGCTCTGCCAGTGGAACACCACCCTCTAGTGGCGAGCAGGGTCCAGTGCAACTGATTCCTTTAGCGGTCAGCGGAATCCTGCTCCTAGGGCTAGGTAGAGACTTGCCACACCTCCTCTTCGTTTTCCCTAAGAGCCCACGAAGCTGAGAGGGTTGAGGGGCCAGCCCCAGGGTCAGTGGCTTTCTGCACCCCTCCTTCAGAAGCTGCAGCTGGTACTGGCCCCACTGCACAGCCTGGCCTCACGAGCCTTGGAGCCCGGACTGCAGGACCCTGCCAGCCTGCTGGCCCACTCCTTCCAACAGCTGGACCGCATTGACTCCCTGAGTGAGCAGGTCTCCTTCCTGGAGGAGCAGCTGGGGTCCTGTGAGTGCCAACATGCCATCTCCCAGGCCCAGAGATCCTGAGGAGCCCCTGGGTGGTAGATAGGGACTAGAAGGCCAGAGGGTGGGGGTCAGATCTGCTGAGGTTGACCCCAGCCTCCCCTCCCACCCTAGGTTCCTGCAAGAAGGAGTTGTGAAGGCCACCTTGGCACCCACACTGGACTGAGCGGCCACCTCCACCCCTCCCAGCTAGACTCCAGACACTTGTTAGTGTCTCTACTCTGCCAGGTTGCTGGGACTTGGACGTGGGGTAGGGTCCTCCTGTGTGAATGCCAGGGAAGGTACGATGGCTGTCTACCAGTTGGTAGGGTAAGGGCCTGCCTCCATTTCTTTCATAATAAAATTAGGACTTGAACTGTTGTGTCAGTGGGTGGATTGTGGGGGAGGGGGTCCTGGGAGGAGCCTTCCCACTCAGTAATGGGCACTTTCCTGCCCAGGTGCCTCATTTCCACAAGCAGCGATAGTAGGTCCCCACACCCATCCGTAAGTCAAAAGGCAGCTCGTCAACCTTCCTCGACATACCACTAGGCCCGTGGCTCCGTTTGATGGGCTCCATATGCCACTTAGAAATGCACTGTGGGTAACCATAGCCCACTACTACCTGCAGGGAATTCAGAGGTTAGGGACTCGTGACAGACCGTAGCTCACAGAGCACTTTCAAGAGTCCGTTTATTAAAAAAAAAAAAAAAAAAAAAAAAAAAGAACGAACCGAGTACAGCAGTGACTTGTAACTCACAGTCTGTCCTCCTGGTGCTAGGTGGCCCAGGCATCCTGATAATGGGAGCCTGGCCGGGCCCTTCTCCTTGAAGGCCTGATGCAGGCCATGGCCTGGTCTCTATCCTGATTCTGCACCCTGTGGGCTTTCAGCAGCTGTTTCAGGGGACGTAGGACCTCAGCTCTGGCCACTCCTGCCTACTTTTGGGCATCTCCAGGTCTCGTGACTCAGTGTACCCACTGAGTGACCACGCATGGTGTCAGGTCAAGGAATCATGTGGGGGCCTCGGTCTGAGGCTGTGTCAGAAGGAACTACTGCTTCAAGGCCAGAATGAGAACTGGGTTTGGTGCGGGCTTCTTTATGTCCATCCTCCAGCCTCCGCCCTCCTGCCTGCTCGCCCTCCCCCACTCCTCCGCTCTGTGGGGCCCGAGTTACTGGGCTGGCTGGTATCCAGGCTCTTCCGGGGCTCCGTTCTCCTGGGGTGTCCTGGATATTTCCAAGAAGGTGCTTCTCATGGCCTTCTGACAGGTGTCCATGAGCTCGGTGACGTCGTCATTGGTGAGGCCAGTGGTAGGGACTGCGTCTAGCACCTCTACCTTGATTGTTCCTGGAGCGGGTACAGCGGATGTCAGGGACCTAGGGGCCCACTGGCACTGCCACTGCAGTGACTCCTTGCCTGGCTTCCTTACTGCTGGGTCTCCTGCCACCCGGTCACGGCTCTTTGACTCCTGGGCGGGGTGGGCTTGTTTGTAATTGCACTGTGGACGTGTGTGTACTCAGTGGGGTTTCAGTAACTGACCACCCCAGTATCTACCACCCATGACCTAGGGCATCTGCCTGGGCAGCCCTCATCCACTATACCTGCCCTTTCTGTCCTCTGCTTCGGCGGGAACCCGGGGCTCAATGCTAGAGACAGAGGCTGGCTCTTCCTACTGCCCTTTGACCTCTGAGCTTACCCTAAGCTCCAGGTGAGACCTGAGGACTTGCCTGGAAGCTGTTGCTCAACCTGGACCACTTCTCTCTCTGTGTGTAGGGGTGTGTGTGTGTGGGGGGGGGGGTGGTGGTGGTGGGGCAGGCTAGCTCAGTATGCAGATTTCAATGTGTGTGTACAGCCTGGACCAGTTACAGACCACACCATCCTGTTTCCTCATCTGAAAAATGGGGTGCTACCACCCACCCTCACAGGGCCACAGGGAAGAGCACTAAGATAAAGCCATGCTGGCCATAAGCTCCGACTGATTCAGGGCCTGGATTCATTCATTCATCCATTCACCCCACTCAGAAATGGGAACTCTAGCCGGGCATGGTGGCACACGCCTTTAACCCAGCACTAGGGAGGCAGAGGTAGGAGGATCGCTATGAGTGAGTTCAAGGCCAGCCTGAGACTCCATAGTGAATTCTAGGCTAGCCTGGGCTACAGCAAGACCCTACCTTGAAAAACCAAAAGAAAAAAAGGAAGGAAGGAAGGGAGGGAGGGAGGAAAACAGAAATGGGAACTCTGTGGAGAAGCCCAGGACTCTGACTGCCTGCTAGGTTAGACAGGATCCCTGAGTTCCTGGCCCATGGCTCTGGCTGTGGCTCACCCGAGGTGAAGAGCTTCGTCTTGACGTTGTAGAAGGAGGAGAAGGAGGAGTACACCACTGGAATGATGGGAACCTGTGGACAGGGAAGTACAGCCAGACATACGGTCATGGAGGTGCTCTGCCACCCACTTGTACCAGCCCTGACTGCTTCCAGGCATGGCGACCCCTCTATCCAAAATCCCATCATGCCCTAGGAGGTCCGGAATTTCAGACTCGGTCTGGCTCTACACCACCACCTCTGGGAAGCCACTCTGGGTTAGCATGCGCTTGTCTCCCCACACTGGATCATAAAATCAGCCTGGGAGTGGGAGGACAAGATCCTACCTATCGGGGTTGAAGAGGGTTCCCCTTCTCCCCTGCTATCCTGTTCCCCATCCCCAGGAGGCCTGGGGCCACGCCACCCAGGAGAGGAGGTGGATCCCACTGGCGTTCCTGGAAGGCCCCAGGGTCAGCTCCAGTGGTGACAGATGGCAGTGGCAGTTAATGATTAGCCAGGCATCAGGGGGCCTAGTTGTGTGTGTGTGTGGGGGGGGGGCAGGCCACAGCATAACCATGCCCCGGGGAAGGGGCAAGAAACGATGCATCTCTTGGGATTCTGCCATCCCTACACCCATCCCAGCTGCTGGTCTCCCCCCCCCCCCCACAGGGCCTGCTCATCGAGTCTGCCATCAAGGCAAGGGGTACATGACTTCAGCCCCAGGCCCTGCCACCCCCCGGGACTCATTTCCAGGCAGTTCTAGGGTCAGAGTACAGACTCCTGCCCCGGGCCAGGGCTCTTCAATCTCTTGCTGTTGGTGGGGGCCTCAAGGAGGCGGGGGTAGCTATCCTCTTATAGAACTAAGGCACTAGGGGTCCTGGAGGCCGCCTGCCACAGGGAAACCTCAGGGACAGAGTACAGAGACTTGCCAGGCAATAACCAGATGAACAGGACAAAGTCCCTTCCCCTGCCCCCAATGGTGGCTTTCCCTGCCATGTGGGTCTCCCCAGCATGGAAACAGAGGACCTCGATCCCGTAGGAGAGAGCCCCCCTCCCTAGGCTGTCAGGGATACCCCAGGGACACACTATTCCAAGCCCGCCCTGCCCCCAGAAGACCATGGAAGTCCAATGTCGGGAAGCAGAGCTCACAGGACGCTCTGCCCACACCGGAGCTGTACCCAGCCTGGGCCCCCTCGTCCAAACCCGTCGGGACCTAGGCCATTAGAGGAATGCTGTTCGTCATATCTGGCCTATCCAGCCAAGCAAAACTCCCCAGGGCCTAGCAGGCCTCATGTGCACCTCTCACAGAGCTCAAGTGAGGGAGACTACCAGCCTGGCCAGCCAGGGCGAGTGGATGCTGGTGCTGAGTGTTCATGGGCCTGCCCAAGCAGCAGTCTTTGCTGGGCAGTAGGTGTGTGTGGGCGGGGTGGGAGTGGGGTGCTAGGGGTGACAGGGAGTAGCTAGGCCCTGTCTCTGCCAGGTACAGAAGTCCCCAAGGACCAGAAGTCCCCAGCCTGTTCAGGACAACAACTTTACCCTAAAGTCACCTTGACCTATGTCCCAGTCCCTGCCCAGCCCAGCCCAAGAGGGCACAGCCTGGCCTACCTGGGCCTGGATAGCCAGGTAGAAAGCTCCTTTCTTAAAGGGCAGCAGGTCTCCATTGTCGTTGCGTGTGCCCTCGGGGTAGATCCACACTTTGACCTATAGGGAGAAAGCAGGCAGCCACTGCTTGGCCACCCCAGGGCCACGACCCTCCCAAGGAACCTCACACTAGGCAGCAGGTTTCTCTGCCGACAGCCCCCCCCAGCAGCAGCTCCTAAAGTTCCTGGACAATTTTCAGATGCGCAGAATTCTCTGGGGCGGCGCTCATACTCACATTGTCCCTGACCATGTGTTTGCCCACGTCGGCCATCACAGACATGGCGGTTCTGGAGCGCTGGCGGTTGATGAAGAAGACGCCCCCCAGGTACATGATGAGACCCACGGGCCCCAGAAACATCAGCTCGCGCTTGGCAATCTGTACGCAGCGCTTGGGGAGGATCTCCATGAGGCCTGGGTAGGAAGGAGAGGGAGACAGAGAAGTCGGGGGACTGGAGAGATGGCCTAGAGGTTAAGGTGCTTGCCTTCGGAGCCTAAGGACCCAGGTTCGATTCTCCAGGACACAGGTAAGCCAGATGCACATGGTGGTGCATGTGCCTGGGGTTTGTTTGCAGTGGCTAGAGGCCCTGGGTGCACCCATTTTCTCTCCCTCCTTCCCTGGTCTCTAATAACTAAATAAGTAAAAATAAATCAGAGTGGAAGACAGGCAGAAGAGAGAGAAATGAAGAGATAGAGGACAGGCAGAGAGATAGAGACAAATGGAGAGAAGGGACAGAGATGGAGAGACAGAAAGAGAAACATAGGTTAAGCAGAAGGCAGGCCAAGGAGAGGAGGAGACAGAAGGAGAGACAGGCAGAGAGAGGACAGAGCAAGGAAGACGGACACGGCAGAGACAGACACAGAGAAGGAACCAGAAGAGACAGACGGAGACGAGAGACAGAGAGGGAATTACAGACAGAGGAGAAGGCACGGATGAGAGAGACGGAGACGAGAGACAGAGACTCAGAAAAGACAGAGGATGAAGAGATGGATGGAAAGATAGGGACAGGAGATATATAAAAAAAAAAGGAGAGACAGCAAAAGTGAGAGAGGAGGGAGATAGAAAACAGCAACGAAGGAAAGAAATGACGGGGTGGGTACAAGAGACAGGGAAAAAAGGGACAGGAAGGAGAAGAGATAAGAGGGAAAGGGAAAAAAAAAGGGAAAGAGGGAAAGAAACTAAAAAGGACATTCTCAGAGCCAGGCGTGGGCCCCCCCACCAGGAGGAGGGGCTGGCAACACACGTCCCATAGCCCACCTGGCAGTCCCTGAGACTTCAGGCTCAACCCCTTCTTACGGAAGAGTGCGGCTCACGACGGAACCCCAGGCTACCCTAATGCCCAGCTTGGGGCAGGCCCGGGGCTGGAGGAAGGCATGGGTCTCCGGGCCTTGCTCTGCCTAGACCACCAAGGGTCCAGGCCAGTCTCCCTCCTCCGCCCTTCCCATACCCAAGCCTCGGTGGCAGCCTACCCATCATGTCCAGGATGCTCTGGTGATTGGAGATGATGACACAGGGGCTGTTCACCTCTAGCTTCCGGCGGCCCTTGACCTCAAAGTGGAGGCCATACACGTACTTGAAGGAACGCACAAACCAGCTGATGATGCTGAGGGCAGAGGCATCAGTGAGCAGAGGGTTCCCGCAGCCAGCGGCTTGGCCTCCTGCCAGGGAAGGGCCATGCTGGGGAGAGGGCAGGCCACGCAGCATGGGCCAGGAGACTCAAGGCACAGTCCTGAAGGCCAGCTCACCCTGCTTCCCAAGGGGGCACCTTAAGTATCCTGTAACAAGCCCCAGTTATTTAGAGAGACTGTCACAGGCACTGGGTTACAGGGATGCAAGCAGGGGTGATCCAGCCCTCTTGCTCTTCCCACCAGAACATCTTTCCTTTATGGTGTAGTCCTTGGTAACAGAAAGAGGGAGGTGCCACCCCATCGATCCCAGCACACCCTGTTCTTCACAGACTATAGTACACCCCATCTCTGGGTTCCCAACAGTTCTGAGAAGAGGTCCCAGAGATTAAATCAATGTGACTGTATAGGTACATGTGTAAGTGTGGGTACACACACATACCACAGCACATATGTGGAGGTCAGAGGCAACTTCAGGTGTCAGTCAGTCAGTCCTTGTCTCCCAACTTATTGGAAGCCTTGTTCCTGACTACCCCAGGCTAGCTGAGACTCCAGTCTCTACCTCCCATCTCATTGTACGTAGCTACTACAGACACAGACTACCATGCCTGGCTTTAAGCGATTCTAGGGAACAGAACGCAGGTTGCCACACTTACATGGCATGCTTTAACCACTGAGCCATCTCCCCAAGCCTCTATCTGAGTTAGTGGTTAAGGTGCTTGCCTGGAAAGCCTGAGGACCCCAGTTAGATTCCCTATGTAAGTCAGATGCAGAAGGTGGTACATGTGCCTGGAGTTTGTTTGCAGTGGCTAGAGGCCCTGATGTGCCCATTCTCTCTCCCAAATAAATAAATAAATATTATGGTAAAGGACGGGGGAGATGGCTCAGTGGTTAAAGGCCATGCTTGCAAAGCCTGCTGGCCAAGGTTCAATTCCCCAGTACTCATGTAAAGCCAGATGCCAAGCGACACATGTGTCTGGAGTTTGTCTGCATGACAAGAGGCCCTGGTGTGCCCGTGCTCATACTGTCTCTGTCTCAAAGAAAAATATTTTTAAAATAAATCTTAAAAGGGCTGGGCGTGGTGGCGCATGCCTTTAATCAATCCCAGTACTCGGGAGGCAGACGTAGGAGGATTGCAGACAGCTCTAGGCCACCCTGAGACTCCATAGTGAATTCCAGGTCAGCCTGGGCTAGAGCAAGACCCTACCTCAAAAAGCCAAAAATAAACAAACAAACAAATAAAACACCACTTTACTTCTTAAGTATATCACCACTGTCTAGCCATTGCCATAGTCCATCTTCCGAAATCTCTTCCAAACCCACCGTGTCCCCTTTAAACTGACACTTTGTCCTCAGCCCCTGAAAACTCCCACTCTTCTGTCCTGTCTGTCCCCAGAGTTGTCAGCTCTGGGGGCCTCATAGAAGTAGACTCCCACAGGATTTCCTTCTGAGACTGAAAACCAATGAGGCTTCTCACCAGCTGCATTGTCATGGAACCCACCAGTGGGAAGGGGGAACCAAGTCAGGGAAGGAAGCCCAACGCTGATTCACAGTGTTATTTCAGCCCTCCTCCCCAGGTCTGAAAGTCTAGGGTCCCCTCTTTTTCCTCATCCTCCCATTTCTTCTTCCATAAGTCACAACTTCTGGGATCCCGGTGAAGCTGCAAGGGAGCTTAGGCAGGGATTCAACGAAAACATGAGCTGGGGGATGGCTCAGTGGTTAAGCGTGCTTGCTGCTGAAGCATGAAGGCCTCTAGGGTAATGTCGAGTTCAACTCAGGACTCATAAAAAGCTGGGTGTGGTCAAGCACTTCTATAGCCCCAGTCTGGGGGCTGAGGAAGAGACTGGAGAATCTCTGGGACTCCCTGATCAGCAACTCTAGGCTGGGGAAGAGACCTGTCCCAAGGAAAGAAATGTGTGGATGTGCGTAAGAGAAGGACACCCACTGTTTTCCTCTGGCCTCTTTATGCATATTCATGGGGTGCATGCATCTGCCCATCACACACACACACACACACACACACACACACACACACACACAGGCTGGAGAGATGGCTCAGTGGTTGAGGTACTTGCCCACACAGCCTAATAACCCTGGGTTTGATTCCCCAGTACCTGTAAAAGTGGTGCATACACCCCGAGTTTGTAGCAGCTGGAGGCCCTGGTGTGCCCATTCTCTCTCTGCTCTCTATCCCTCTCTGCTTGCCAATAAATAAAGCGTAAAAACTAACAGGGCCCGGGACAGTGGCCCCCACTCGCTGGGCAAGAGACAAGAGATGGGTCTAGGGCTGGAGAGAGGCCTTGGCGCTAAGGTGCTTTCCTGCAAAGCTTAAGGACCCCGGTACCTATGTAGGCCAGATGCACAGGTGGCGCATGTGTGTGGAGTTCATTTGCAATGGCTAGAGGCCCTAGCACACCCATTGTCTCTCTCTAGTAAATAAATAAAATAGGATAGGGCTGGAGCTGGCTTAGTGGTTAAGGCACTGGCCTGCAAAGCCAAAAGTCCCAGGTTCAATTCCCAGGGCCCATGTAAGCCAGACACACAAGGTGGCACATGTGTCTGGAGTTCGTTTGTAGTGATTACATGCCCTGGCATGCCCATTCTCTCCCCCTCTCTCTAAAATAAATAAATAAAATAAAAATTTAAAGAGAGAGATGGGTCTACAGAGCAGGTGAGAAGCCTGCCCTAACCTTGCCAGGCACCTCAAGGAATCCTCCCTAAGGCAGTATCAGAAGAGTTTGGAGCCAGTCCAGGTGATTAGAATCATGGCATCTGGAAGTGCCTATGAACGCCTGAAGGGCAAGGCAGAGGAAAATCACAGCCATCTGAATTGATTTATTGCCAGGGACATTCATGTTTTAGTGTGTGTGTGTACGCATGCCGCAGGGGATGGAAGCCAGAGCCTCTGGCAGGCAGTTCAAGGGCGGTGTCACCAAGCCACACCACAGCTTGATTCCACCAGCTTCAGCGTCCCTAGCCCTAAATCCCAAATGCTTCTCCAAAATCCCAATTTTAGGGGGTATGTAAAAGTTCCACACTTGCTGGGCATGGTGGGGACTCACCTTTAATCCCAGCACTTGAGAGGCCAACGCAGGAGGATAGCTGTTGAGTGTTTGAGGCCAGCCTGACACTATATAGTGAATTCCAGGTCAACCTGGGCTAATACAAGGCTCTACCTCCAAAAAAAAAAAAAAGACCTCATGTGAGGGGGCTACAGTCACATGGAGAAGCACTAAAAACATTCTAGAAAGTTACCTTTGGGAAATGTGTACAGATATAGATGACAAACAGCAAGACTTTCTATTTAGACTTGGGTCCCAGTCCCTGTCAGCCTCATTATGTTTGTATAATTTTTTTTTTTTAAAGCAGAGTCTCACTCTAGCCGAGGCGGGCCTAGAACTCACAGTGATCCTACCTCAGCCTCCTAAGCAACGGGATTAAAAGTGTGTGCCACCACACTCAGTGGACTGCCTCTATAATGTACATGTAAATCTTCCAAAACCCTAACCCACTCAAAATCGAAAACAATTTTAGTCCTGAGCATTTGCATTTTTTTGAGACAGGGTCTCATGTAGCTCAGGCTGGCCTCATACTCAATATGGAGTAGAGGATGACCTTGAACTTCTTAGAATTAAAAAAAAAATGGTGGCAGCTGGAGAAATGGATTAGCAGTTAAAGGTACTTGCTTGCAAAGTCTGGTGGCCTGAGTTGAATTCCCCAATACCCAAGTAAATAAAGCCAGAAACAAATTTGTGCATGCCTCAGGAGTTCAGTGGCAAGACACCTTGGCATGCACGTACCACATTTAAATAAATAAATAAAGGCTGGAGAGAGGGCTCAGTGGTTACAGTGCTTGTCTGCAAAGCCTAACCATGCAGGTCCAATTCTTCAGTAAAGCCAGATACACTTCAGCCAGGTAGCACATGCATCTGGAGTTCGTTTGCAGTGGCTGGAGGCCCTGGCCTGCACATTTCATCTGTCTCTTTATGTCTGTATCTCTCTACTTGCAAATAAATAAATGTAAAAGAAAAAAAAAAGGAATCCTGGTGCTGGAGAGATGGCTTAGTGGTTAAGGTGCTTGCCTGCGAAAGCTAAGGACCCATGTTTGAATCTCCAGATCCCATGTAAGCCAGACACACAAGGGTGAGGCAGGCGCAAGGTGGCACATGCCCACTAGGTGATGCAAGCACCTGAAGTTTGACTGCAGTGGCTGAAGTCCTGGTGCGCCAAATCTGTCTCTCTCTTCAAAATAATAATAAAAAAGGAATTCTGAGGCTGGAGAGATGGCTTAGCAGTTAAGACACTTGCCTGTAAGCCTGAGGACCCATGTTCAACTCCCCAGATCCCATATAAGCCAGACGGACAAAGGCGAGGCAAGCACAAAGTCAAACATGCCCACTAGGTGGCGCAAGTGTCTGGAGTTCTATAGCAGTGGCTGAGGCCCTGGCATGCCAATTCTCTCTGTTTCTCCCTCCCTCCCTCTCTCTCTAAAATTAAAAAAAAAGGTGGGGGAGGATGGGGAGAATCCCAAAAACAACTATGGTAAAACAGACATTACAATCTTGGGCTGGGGCATGGCTCTGTGATAAAGCACTGGATTGGAATGCACAAGACCCTGGTTTCCATAAATAAATAAATGGGTTTCTCCAGACAGGGGAAGGTACCAGCTAAGCGCTGCAGAGCTGCAGCTTCGGGCAGACACTGGGAGCCCTGGTGGGAGGCTACACTAAATGTGTGTGTTGGGGGGGAGGGGAATGTGGCTTCACCTGGTGTTTGCTACATCAGACTCCATACTCAAGGATTCCGGCATCGCACAGCTTTGCTCTGACACGGCCTGGTGGGTAGGTTTTGGCACCTGCTCTACAGGGGAGGTGTAGGCTCAGAGGTCAGTGGGGTTAGTGACCTGCCTCCAGGGCTTTCCAAAGGGAGGAAGCCACGTGGTCAGCAGTTTCCTAAACGGGCCTGAGGTGTGTGGGCAGGGACAGGGGGCAAAGTGAGGGTTCCTGAGGCTGTCTCAGCCTTGCCTCAGTGACTAGGGGCTTGGCAGCCCCCACTCAACCCCAAAGTCAGACTCCCAAGGGGAGGGGGGTTCAAAGTGCCTAGAGAAGCAGAAGGAGAGGGAAGAGAAGGGTCATTCTCAGGGTGACAACCTTAGCTGCCAGTCCAGCCTCCTCCCCAAGCCTCTGATGTCCAGGTACCTCACATGTCCTGAGATCTCAGAGGGCAGGCATACCCTTGTCTTCTCTCTCTCTCCACTCAAAAAGTGCCAAGGTTGGGGCTGGAGAGATGGCTCCGCAGTTAAGGCCTGCAAGGCCTAATGACCAGGTTTGATTCCTTAGTGACCACATAAAGCCACATGCACAGAGGCGCATGTATCGGGAGTTCGTTTGCGATGGCTGAAGGCCCTGGCACACCAATTCTGTCTGCCTCTCTTCTTGTAAATAATAAAAATATATTTTTAAATACTTTTATTTTTATTTTTTGGTTTTTCGAGGTAGGGTCTCACTCTGGTCCAGGCTGACCTGGAATTAACTCTGTCATCTCAGGGTGGCCTTGAACTCATGGCAATCCTCCTACCTCTGCCTCCCAAGTGCTGGGATTAAAGGCGTGCGCCACCACGCCCGGCCCAAAATTTTTATTTTTGTTTATTTCAGAGAGGGAGAGAGAGAGAGAGAGAGAGAATGGCATGGCAGGGCCTCCAGCCACTGCAAACAAACTCCAGACACATGTACCTCCTTATGCATCTGGCTTACGTGGGTCCTAGGTAATTGAACTTGGGTCCTTTGGCTTTGCAGGCAAGCGCCTTAACTGTAAAATGTCAAGGTCCAGAAGCCCAAGTGCCTGGGGATAGAGTCAGTGCTCAGCTGGGCTTTCTGTTTTCCAGTGTGAGGCATGGGGACTGACTGCCAGGGTGTGACCACTTGGGGGCTTACTAAGCTCCGGCTTTGGGTCACACAACTAGGATTTGGAGCCTGGCTTTTAGCATTCCAGTTGTGACCCAGAGATACTCTTGACTCAGGTGTCCCTTCCTACCTGTGCAAGGGGAAGAAGCGATCTTCTACGAGCCTGGTCCCTCTCCCCTCCCCCGCCTGACCCTGCCCTGGGGGACCTCCGTCAGCAGTAGCTGTGCCAATCCTGACACAAGCAGAGAAGGAGAATAACTCCTTTTAAGGAGGGACAGTGTCTTCACCTACTCTGTCCCCTCTACCTATTTCATCACTGCCCACAGCTGGCTCCAGGAAGCCGGGAAGCAGTTCAGTTCAAGGTCAGGGTTTAGGCCATAGGCCTGGCTGTCCTCGTGGAAGGCCACTAGCTGACCCTTGCCCTTGCTTCTGGTCCTGGGCTGTTCCCAGAAGACCATGTGGCATGTTGGGCGGAGACTTGCTAGGTGGGGAGCCGGGAACTCCATGGGCCATGCGGGGCTGATTTGCTAGGGAAGGGCATGTGAGGAGCCATCCGTGGACTTAGCTAGGGCGCCAGGAGACCCCAGAGAGGCCACATGACAGGCACCAGCGAGCAGAAGGAGACAGGGTGAGGTTGTTTTTGGAAACCTTCCTGTTGCTTCCAATCTAGGCCTATGTGACAGATCCCCAGGAGCCACAGCAAGGCCCACCCCTTCTGTTACCTCTGTTTGCCCCAGGTCATGGGAAGCAGGCATAGCCCTTGGCCAGTCCCGGCCATTTCGAAGTGTGGAGTCATATGGAAGGAGCACGGTAATGGGAAGGGCTCCTTCCTCTCTAACCACAGTAGTGGCATCTTGACCCCTGAAAATGATGGAGCTTGGCTCTGGTAGCCTTCCCAATGGCCGCTGCAAACTAACTCCAGACACATGGGCCACCTGTGTATCTGGCTTACATGGGTCCTAGGGAAGCAAACTGAGGTCCTTTGGCTTTGCAGGCAAACACAAGACATATCTCCAGCCCCTGTTCTTAATATTTAAGCCCAACAGACAGGCTTTTTTTTTTTTTCAAGGTAGTCTCACTCTATTCCAGGCTGACCTGGAATTCACTATGTAGTTTCAGTGGCCTTGAACTCACAGTGATCCTCCTACCTCTGCCTCCTGAGTGCTGGAATTAAAGGCGCCACCACACCCGAATTTTTTTTTTTTTTTTGTAATGCAAGAAAGGGAGAGTGACAAAGAGTTGGCACACTGGGGCCTCAGCCACTGAAACTCGATTCCAGATGCATGGGCCCCCTTGTCCGCATGTGTGACCTTGCCTGATTGCGCCACTGGTCACTGTGCATGTCACTGTGCGTTTGGCTTACGTGGGACCTGGAATGAGGCCTTAGGCTTTGTAAGCAAGGACCTTAACCACTAAGCCATCTCTCCAGCTCTTTTTCAAATTTATTTATTTATTTTTGAGAGAGAGAGAGAGAGAGAGAGAGAGAGAGAGAGAGAAATGGACGCACCAGGGTCTCTAGCCACTGCAAATGAACTCCAGACTCATGCACCACCTTGTGTATCCGGCTAACATGGGTCCTGGGGAATTGAACCTGGGTCCTTTTGGCTTTGCAGGCAAGCATCGTAACCACTAAGCCATCTCTCCAGCCCTAAACTGTTCTTATTAAAGTGAGCCAACCCTCCAGCTGGGCCCAGTTCTAATACAGCCTCTCTGGGTTTTACCACCTTCACCCCCCCATTAAATGTATGTATAATTAGAGAGCATCTACCTCCCTGGCCTGCACACAGAGACGGGCTCTGGCCTCCATACACAATGCTCCCTGGAGGTGTCCTGGGTCACCCACTCAAGCCACGTATGGCCAAACGGCCTCAGCACTGTGTTCTCAAGACTGTTCCCTGCATCCTCAGAACTCCAGTCCAAATGGCAAAGGGCGTACAGAACGGGGCTGCCACTCCTGGAGCTCAGGGCCTGACCTCCAACCCCACCGTGGCCACCAAGCTCCCTGCTGGTAGACACCACTCTTAACGTGTCTGTGTGTGGCCTGGGGCAGCATCACCACAGCTGGGCTGGGCACACAGGATGGACAACAGCACTTCCTCTGGAGTGGCTCTCTGGGGTTCCAGATGAGCCAGGTTCTGGCTCTCAGGGAAGGGGGCCACTCACTTTTTCTTCTCATACCTCCACCCCCTGGCCTTAAGTCTCAGGTTGCTACTCTGCGCTTCCGGCTCTGTATTGGTGGTGCAGGGGGATGGGTCTACCCACTAGGCGGGCCTCCACCACCCAGGTTCAGAGTCTGTGCCGGTCCTTTCCTTTCCCCCTGACTCACACTCCCTGACCCAGCAAGCCCCTTCTCAACACTGACCCCTCCCAGTGACTCACAGCCTCCAGATCCTGCCTTTCCATATCCAATACTTGGCCATTGTCATTGAGGGAAGTCATCACAGGGACCTTGGGATGGGGCTGCAGGGGGCAGGGGGCAGGGGGGAGGGGAGGGGGGAGGGGCTCCTGGGCCTCCAGGCTACTCTTCCCACCAGCCGGGACAGAACACCTGCTGTTAGCCAGCCAGTGTCCTGGGGGGTACAAGGTCTTTGTCTAGACTCTAGCTAGGGGGAGGGTACAGAAAGGTCCAAGGGACCCCTTGTCTTAGCTGAAGGCTGGGTACGGTGGGACTGGGGATGGCACAAACCCATGGTGGTTTGGCCAGCCCAGGAGCCAGCAGCAGTTCCAGAAGAGCTGCCAGTGAGGTAGGAAGCGAAGGGGGGGAAGAGGATGGGAGAGCTATTACAGGGGAAGAGGGCTAAAACCAACTACAAGGAGCTCCCAAATCAGGGGCAGTCAAAAAGCCCAGGGCCCAGACTCTCCACGTGCACCCCGCTAAGCTGTCAGGCCCAGGGCCTCAGAACCAGGCATACCCTCCCCTGATCCGGCTCAGAGAGGGCAGAAAGCCCACCAGGCCCCTGGCCTTAAGAGCCCTGTGGAGACCCTCCTCTGGCTCAGACAGTTCCCTCATCTTAATCTCAGACAAGGCGGAGGGACATTGTATAGGGTGGAGGACCCCTCTTTAGGGCAGCTGGAGGTATGAGGCACGCCTCCACACACCTGTCTTAACCTTAGGCCGGCTCCCTAGAACACTGGATAAAGCGGACAGGTCACCACAGATGAATAATTAGCCCTCTCTGTAACTGGGCTTCTTGGGGGCCCACTCTCCTGATGAGACCTGGGACTCATGAAATATGGCTGGTTCAGACAGCACCCCCTCCCCCCAAGACAGGCCACAGTGGAGATGGTGCAAAATCAGGAAACTCTGTAACCACTTGAGAAGATGGGGCCTCAGGGATCACAGGATGCCCTACACCCAGCCAAGGCTGGGGCATTGCAAAACCATCAGCTAGACAGTCCAAACAGGGCAGAGAGGAGGTGTAGCAAACAGTCCCCGTGAACCATCAACTGGGAGAAAGAGCAGAAAGCCGTCCCCTCAACTAAGAAGAGGTCAGCCCAGCCCAAAGCCCTGAACTGACTCCCTGCCTGACCACCAGGCTTCCCTGCTGTGCGAGGCTGCGGGGGGGGGGGGGCGGGATTCGCGCCACTGTCCCCCTTACCCTTCCTCCTTCCCTAGCTGGCCCAGGGGCAGGCAGCTCCTCCCCTCTCATCTCTCCACTTCCCCAGAAGAGGAAGTTAAGGCCAGAGGAATCTGCGGCCACACCTGGCTACAGGTGTCTCCTCCTCACCTGCGACCAAGGCCGAGACGGGGTGGGCGCGGGGGAGGAGGGAGAGAGAGAGAGACGACAAGGGAAGCCCGAAGTGTCTGCGGCCCTGAACATTCCCTTAAAGCCCATCACCGGCCTCGTTCTCCCCCCTCCCCGCCCCCCCCCCCGCGATCGGTGAAACGAGATCGGGTCTCTTCCCAGCTTCGCGCAGCAGCGCACCCCCCCGCCCCTGGCTCTCCACCCCGAGTCCCATCAACCATCCACCGCGAAGCCGGCGCACGGGCGAGGAAAGGCCCCGAGAGCGCGCTGCCGCCGTGCCCCGGGGGTGGGGTGGGCATATTGTGACGCGGGCCGGTCGGCGGCGGGCCCGGGACGGCGGGGCGGAGCAGGAAGAGTGCGGGGAGCGGAGAAAGTTTCGGGAAGCGGAAGCGCGCGCGATCCCTGCCTGCTTCCCACGGGATCCCCCCCCCCCCGCGCGCGCCCCAGCACCCAGCTCCCCCCCTCCACACCCCCAGCGCACTTGCCTCATGTTGTCCACCGTCCGGCCGCCGTGGCGCAGCAGACAGACGACCGAGGCCACGGCGGACATGAACATGCAGAGCAAACAGTACAGGCCGACCTTGGCGTAGAACCTGGCGGCGCGGCTCAGCTGCACCAGCAGCAGCAGCAGCAGCAGCGCCGCCGTCAGCCACGGCCACAGCTGCTCCATTGGTGGCCGCGCCCCAGCCCCGACGGCGTCCAGCCGCCCCGCCAGCCCCGCCGCCCCTTATGGCGAGAGAGAGACACAGAGAGAGAGGAGCGCGGGAGGGCGGGACAGGTTAGGTGCGGCCACCGCCCCGCCTCATCACCGCCCCGCCCGGTCCGGCTCGCTCGCGGGGCATCGCGCCCCGCCCCACCCCACACCGCTGTGTCACCCATCCCGGCCCCGCCCCGTGCCCCAAGTCCCTGAGGCTCTGGGTGGCGCTCGCCACCCCCCCCACCACCACCACCGTGGCTCTCTTCTGCGCAACAGGGTGAGCTGAGCTCGGGAGTGGCCTCCCACACTTACAGACTCCCGCCTCGCAGCTACAGGTCTTCTCCCCCTACCCCCCGACACACCCACCACACACACACACACACACACACACACACACACCCAGCCCAGAACCACAGCTCCTCCAAGGGCGTGAGGATCATCGTGGCGGTCTAGTCACCACATAAAGAAGCCCTTGAACTACTAATGAATGGCCCATGGTCACCTGGATGGTCACCAGGGCCCTTTGAATCCCCTAGGGTGGGGGACACTGAGCCAACTCTGGAGCTCCACCCCCCCACCCCCCACCCCCCGTGATGCAGCAGCCTGGGGGAGGGGAGGTAGGGAAAGGGGCCCGACAGGGACCAGGGCCAGTTTTCTGGAGGTGTGTGCCTGTGACATGTGTCTCCCAAGACCTTCTGGTGCAGGGCCAGCCAGTGGCTATCGGGCAGTTGTGTTCCCATTGGCTCAGCTCAGCAGACCTGTCAGCCTGGCAAGGGCCCCTGTGCAGCTGGTGCTCCCTGGGACACTTGTCACCCTAGGAGGAGGAGGAGGAGAAGGTCCTGTGCGGGCTGTTCCAAGCCACCCACATCCACACCCACACCTACCCACCCCCAACCAGGGATCATGTGCTCACAGTAGATCAAGTTGACGAAATGCAGCTAGCTTCCTTTTCAGACAAGTCCCCTGCACCCAGGGGTGGGAACGTGCTGCACTTGCTCACAGCTGCCCCGCGCCCCCCGGATTGTTCTGAGGGCACCGCTTCCCTCTCCTCTCCTCAGCAGGGCAAAATCGCCCGCGGGCTGTTGTAACATCCACTGTCACAGGGCACTGAGTTCTCAGCTGCCCCAGCCAGTAGCAGCAGCTCTTTCTAGAGGCTGGCAGGATGGCTGGATTCCCCTCATAGTTGAGTTGTCAGTGTGGTGCCATTTTCATCACACCTGTGGGCATTTTAGGATCAAACCTATCAGAACTGCCTGGCATTGTTTTGTTTAGTTGGAACAGAGATAGCTTGTCACCTTCCCACTCTTGAGGAAAGAGGCCTACTCCAGCCCCAGGTCCCAGAGCCCAAGGCCCTGTGTAAGGAAAGGCTATGTTGCAAGGCTGAGAGGCGGCCATGGCAGGCTGTGAGATTTTTGTTGTTGTTGTTTATTTTTATTTATTTATTTGAGAGCGAAAGAGAGAGAAAGAGGCAGATAGAGAGAGAGAGAGAATGGATGCATCAGGGCCTCCAGCCGCTGCAGACGAACTCCAGACGCGTGCGCCCCCTTGTGCATCTGGCTAACGTGGGTCCTGGGGAATCGAGCCTCGAACTGGGGTGCTTAGGCTTCATAGGCAACTGCTTAACTACTAAGCCATCTCTCCAGCCCAGAGATTTTTTTTTTTTAGCTTCTTGGAAAAGACTACCCAGAGACCCTTGGAGAGAAATCTGGTGAAGACTGATGTGTGGCTTGCAGCAGGGGTCCCCAGATTCTTTTCAGTCCCAGTGCAACCCAGTCCTTGAAGCTTCACAGCCCCCTACCTCAGGGCTACACAGAATACTTCCTCCTTAATTCCCAGTCCGCCTTCTTTCTCTCTATTTATTTTGTATTATTTTGAAATGAGACTTCTCGATGTTGCCCAGCTGGTCTTGAGCTCCTGGACTGTGGTGATCCTCCCACCTCAGCCGCCTTGGTACCTCATAGCGTGGTCCCTCACATTCTTCCTAACACTTTCTCACCTCGTCTGCCTCCCCTGTGCTTCCAAACTGAAACATTCCCCTTTGAGACTTTGCTCAGTTCCAGCCCTTCCAACAATGTCTGATACCAAAAATGTGCTTGGTAAAGGCTTCCCAATGAGAGCTAAGGGGTTGCCCCCATTTTACAGTTGGGAAACTGAGGCCCAGCCCAGGAGTGAAGAGTGGGGAGGAGGCTGGCCTGGCACTAGGTCTCATGCCCCTGTCCCTCATACTGCCTAGGGCTCTGTGACTGCACTGCTCCCAGGGGTGGTAGCAGGGTCAGCTTGAGGCCAGAGATCTGGCTGGCCTTGTGGCTCTCCCGGAGACAAGGCACAAGGCGGTTGGTTTTCTTCTTATCACCTGACCTCCCCCCCCCTCCTCTTAGGGCCTTAAAACGGTGAAAGACATTGGCAACTTCGCCTCCTACAGAAAGGAGAAAGTGGGCATGTGTCCCGCATGGGGAAGGCTGTTCTAAGGAAACTGTGTTTTGATTAGTGTCACATTTGGAGGCTGACAAGAAAAGAAAAACATGAAAACCTTTTACTTCTAGAAATGATGCCTCAGAGGACCTTAAGGCTATCGGAGATACTGAGAGAGATTTCCTCTAAAATAGTGTTTCTTTTTTTTTTTTAAAGGAAAACATCTCTTTTTTAAAAAATACTTTTTGTTCATTTTTTATTTATTTGAGAGCGACAGACACAGGGAGAAAGACAGATAGAGGGAGAGAGAGAGAATGGGCGCGCCAGGGCTTCCAGCCTCTGCAAACAAACTCCAGACGTGTGCGCCCCCTTGTGCATCTGGCTAACGTGGGACCTGGGGAACCGAGCCTCGAACCGGGGTCCTTAGGCGTCACAGGCAAGCGCTTAACTGCTAAGCCATTTCTCCAGTCCTAAAATAGTGTTTCTTGGCCACACCACCTTCGGTTCTGGCAGCCTTATCCAAGAGTAGGATCAGGAAGGAGGCGCTGGTTGGGTTGGGTAGGAACAGTTGCCCCCACCACCCTGGGTTGTGTATGTGTGTGGGGGGGGGATGCGTTTCCTGTGGAGGCTGAGTCAGGCTGGCTCTCCCATTGCAGGCTGAGGATGGCCAAGAGCTCTCCTGGGCATTGGCTGGGACCCAGCCAACACATGACACCAGGTGTGGCATAGTCAGGGCTGAGCTGCCTTCCTCACAGGGGACCCACTGGGGAAGATGCTGGTGGTGACAGGATGCCCGGTGTGGGGACACGCTGCCACAGGCGGGGGTGGGGGGGCTGAGACCCTCCCAGTCTCCTCTCCAGGAGGCCCAGTTAAGTAGTCATTTCGCTTAGGAGCTTGAGGGCCGGAGAGGGCCGCGAAGCTCCTCATTTCAGGGAGGCAGAGATAAATTGCTGGGTGGCAGGGCAGGGCAGGCCACCTGGCTTTGAAGTCCGGTTGACCTAGCTTCAGTCACACTCCCGAGCATCAGAGCCGCAGCATCCTAGTCGGTAATAAGGAAGAGGCACGTCGCCTCTATGGCTTCGCTGAGAGGAAGTGAGCCGCCCCATGGTGCCTGAGGCCCTGGGTGGGGGTGAGTGACACTGACCAGAACAGCAATCAGCTGGGCAGGAGGTAAAAGCCTGGGGCTGTTGTGGGGGGGGGGAGGGGACGGTGCCTTTATGAGCTCTGCTCCTTAGGATAGGCAGCTCCAGAGCACTGAGCTCCTGAGGAGTTCAGGGCAGACCAGAGGAGGGGAGAAGGAGGAGAGAGAGGGAGGTGAGGAGAGAGAGGGAGGGCCCAGAGCCCAGCTGAGGAGTTGGCACTGACCTATCCCCTATAGCTCTCCCTGGGTTTTTAGGGCCCCTTGGTGGGTGTGACACAGGGGACACCGATGCCCAGGTCCCTGCCACCTGTAAATAAAGAAGCCCTTGAATATTTCATGGGCTTGCGCTTAAAAATAGATGAACTATCAGGCCAGATTTCTGTCCCTCCAGGGACGGGGGTCCATACATTTCCCAAGGGAACAGGGAGGGTGCGGGTGGGGTCGGGGAGGGGGCAGAACTCAGTTGGGCTCTGGGGTCAAGTTACGCATCTGGGTCTTCAGGCTGGGGGAGGGAGGCAGAGAGACGCTGTGCATGATGTTCTAGAAGGGACCGAGACCCTCCTCAGACAGAGAGAAGACTCCATAGATCCAGAGCCAGGGACCTGGGAGGTCAAGTCATTGGCTAGCTCACCCATTCCCCATTAGGATAGGAAAAGGAGTCCTGGGAGGGTTTAGAGGGAGTGTCCAAGCTCCCAAGCCTCTCAGAGTGGCTTGGTGGCGAGGCACAACTGCCCAGGCTCAGAGCCAGGCAGCCCAGCTGCACCACGTGGCCCTGGGTGACCTCGGGCTAGTCCTGTGTCTTTGGGTCTCAGTGTACTATCTGTGTAAAGGGGACAGGGATATGGTGACATTGGGGTCCGGTGATGATGAAATGGCTTGTGAGGCCTCTGGCATGTGAAGTGGGTGGTGGAGACAGATGTGCTGGGCTCCTGACAGAGCGTGGTTAAAGGGCTCAGACCATCTGACCCCTGGCCCAGCTGGCATCTCAACACAGTCAGCTGGGCTGGCTGCTCCTCAAGCCAGCTGGAGAGGGAGGGACAAGGACAGAGCCCTTGAGCAGCACGGCCTCACCCCACACTCCCCACCAGGGAGGAGCTGCCTCTGCCTGGCAGGGGTGGTGCCAGTTCCCCTTGATGTTGCCCCATAGGGCAGGAGAGCCATCTCGATCGCCCACCCAGCACTTTGCCCTATGGACATCACTCTCTGCTTCCACAGTCAGGTGTGTGTGTGGTGTGTTGGGGGCGGTGGTCATCTGCAGTCTGGAAGCCACAGATCCAAGGTTGGTTGGTTCCCACATTGTTACTGAGTAGGTAAGGGGATGGGTGGAAGGACCCTTGCGGTCACACGGGCTGCTGCTCTCCTCCAGCTTTCTCTGCCACCTGATGAAACCGGCTGGGGACAGACAGCCAAGCTGTTTTCACTTCCAGCCCTGGCCAGTGCCTTGTCCAGCTCTGTTCAGGAGCCCTGACCGCAGACTTTCAACAGGGCAAGTCCCATGAGAACCACCCTCTCAGAAAGATGAAGACTGGGGTCTGGCTTCTAGATTTGCAGCCCAAGACCGTACCTGTCAGGTCTACCGCTTCTGGTCAAAAAACCTGGCAATCTCTTTCCCCTCTGTGATCCATTGTGCTCTCCCGCCACGGGGAAGGCCAGTGCTGCCCTGGACTAGGAGAGAAGAGCTGACACAATGGTGTTTGTGTGAGCTGAGCTGTCACCGTGCCTCTATGAGTCCCACTCTTAGCATGACCATGACGGCCCAAACAGGCCTTCCAAGGAGACCAGAAGAGAACACAGTGAGCCTAGTGTCCCGGGTCCTCAGGAAGCTGAGCCAAGCCTTGGCTGTGGGACCCATGCGCCTATGTGGGTCAGGGGAGAAGAGGAATCCTCAGGGTCCTGCCAGGCCCTGGTCACAAGGGCAGGGGGCTTTCCTGCCCACCACTGCCCCCAACCCCTGCCGTCGCTCTTCCTACCATTTCTACTTCTGGGTCTGACTTTGACAGCCCTCTTTGCAAGCCTCACCCCACCCCCACCCCCGCCACTGTCAGGTGTCCCCCATGGCTTTAAAGAAGTAATGAGGGACCCTCTCTTACATTTAGAGAGGCTGGGTGGCTGGGTGGTGCTGGGAGTGTGGGGACAGGTGGAGGCCTGGAATTGCTGGCTGAGCCCAGGGTCCACAGAAAGGGACAGCGGAGGGACTGGGGGGCCACGTGGAAGGAGCTGCAGCAGAGCTGGTGAGCCTCTGGGGACACAGAGCAGCCCTCCAGATGTGCGAATGCCATATTCCCAAAGGGATGGGACACAGCTTCACAGAGTCTCTGTGCCTTGGGGGCTGTCTATCCCCACCCCCACCTCTCTGTTCTCCTTGGCTCTCTAGAGCCCCTAAATTCTCGCCTGTACCCCATGTCAGAGGGTGGGTCGTTCCACAGAGCCCAGGCAAGTGGCAACTCCCAAAGACTGGAGGTGACTCAGTTCCTGCCTCCTCGCATCATAAACCCAGGTGAATTCCACGTGGGTTCATGACTTGAAAGGAACCCAGGAGGCCCCAGAAGGAGCAGGCAGGTTGTGGCGGGATGATCGTGAAGAGGGCCACAAAAACTGGGCAGGACCGCCAGGCTCAATTGGGCAAAGTTGTGCAGTTCGGGGGATGCCAACGACACTAAACACAAACGGAGCCATCCTAGAGCCAGCAGACCCACATTTTCCGGCCTTTGACCCTCACCACACCCTCCACTGTCTCAACCCAGGAGTGCTCAGTAGAAGCTAATGGGCTAGGCCCTCCCACCTGGGGGTAACTGTGAGCTGGAGCGACAAGGTCCAGGAGCTGTACTTGAGTCAAGGCTGGGGCAGGTGTGGCCTCCTGGTGACCCATCCAGAGGCCCGCCCCTGCAAAGGGAAGCCAGACCCAGGATGAATTTGATTTTCAGATGAACACCATCTAATTGTGTAGCTGGGGTAAAATAAAAAAACAAAACACAAAACAAAAACCCACAAACCACGATAGATCGGAAGAGTATTGCTGTTTACCTGAAATTCAAATCCAATAAGGGATCCTTGTACTTGAAACGTCTCTTTCCCACCTGTGGTGGAGCCCATCCCTGAATCTATGGCCAGGGCCAGGCCGAGGGCTTCGATATACTGCCCCTTAGTGGACAGGTTCAGAAGCGCAGGAACAAAGGTCTCGCCCCAGGAGTATTTCCAAGTCTCCCACTCCCGCCCCCTTCTCTCCTTCTTTCTGTTTTTTTTTTTTTTTTTTTCTCTGTTTTTTTCCAGGCAGGGCCTCACTCTAGTCCAGGCTGACCTGGAATTCACTATGCAGTCTCAGGGTGGCCTCGAACTCATTGCCTCCTACCTCTACCTCCCAACAAGCCTCCTACTTCCTATTAGAGTCGTGCCCTCCCCCATTCTAATGCTCACAGCTGGAGCTGGACTGTCTCCACCCCATAGTCCGAGGCCGGGGCAGTACTCGGAACCCCTTGCAGCAAGGCCGGTCTCGGTGTGTTGGTGTCTAGCCCAGCACATGGTGGCTCTGCTTGTGCTAGGCACTGAATTGGGGGTGGAGCTCTACAGGGAGTCTCTCCTCTGCCCTCATCGGTGCCTCAACCCCTCCTCAGGATGCCTTGGGACTTAGAGCGGCCCGTGAGTAGCTTCCCTTGTGTGTGGACAGAGGCCCATCCCTGTGGGCAAAGATGAAGGCAAGACTGTGCCTTTGGCCTGGAGCTGGCTGCCACTAAGGGAGCTTGGCTATGACCGCTGCTCTAGTTTTTCCAGCTTATAGGAGTCCCCTTCCCCTCCTCTTCCTTTTCCTTCCTTCTTCCTGTCTTTCCTCCTTCCTTGGGCTGAGTTCACATGTCTTCCTTGTCTACCTAGCATGATCAGTGCACCTCATCCCTCCCACCTCTCAGTTTATTTTATTTTATTATTTTTTTGTTTTTTTTCCAGGTAGGGTCTCACTCTAGCCCAGGCTGACCTGGATCTCACTCTGTAATCGCAGGCTGGTTTGGAACTCACACCAATCTTCCTGCCTCTGCTTCCTGAATGCTGAAATTAAAGGCATGTACAAGCATATGAGGCTACCCCCCACCCCCAGGTCTTTGACTGCTGTATGGCCAGGACCTGAGGCCACGACTGTGTGGAGCTCTGTGCCAGCTTGTGCCACAGTCCTTTCTTCATAAGTACCCAGAATGCCATCTTGACTGTGCTGTGGTCACTTCTTAGTGTTTTATTTTTCCAAGGTAGGGTCTCTAGCCCAGGCTGACCTGGAACTCTAGCTCCAGGTTGGCCTCGAACCCACAGTGATCCTTCTATTTCTGCCTTCCAAGTGCTGGAATTAAAGGCCTTTTTTTTTTTTTTCTGCGGTAGGGTCTCACTGTAGCCAGGGCTGACCTGGAATTCACTATGTAGTCCTAGGGTGGCCTCAAACTCTTGTCAGTCCTCCTACCTCTGCCTCCTGAGTGCTGGGATTAAAGGCGTGTGCCACCATGCTGGGTGGTTATTGTTTTATTATTTATTTTATTTGAGAGAGAGAGAATAGGAGCACCAGGGCCTCCAGCCACTGCACATAAATTCCAGACACATGTGCTACCTTGTGCATCTGGCTTACATAGGTCCTGGGGAAATCAAACCTGGATCCTTTGGTTTTGCAGGTAAGCACCTTAACCACTAAGCAATCTCTCCAGTCCCTTCTTAGTGTTTTTAAAGACCTTAAAAATTTATTTATTTATTTGTGTGCACATGTATGCATGGGTGTGTATGTGCATGCTCTCTCTCTCTCTTTGCTTTTTTTTTTTTTTTTTTTGAGGTAAGGTCTCACTCTAGCTCAGGCTGAACTGGAATTCACTATGTTATCTCAGGGTGACCTTGAACTCATGTTGATCTTCCTACCTCTCCCTCCCAAGTGCTGGGATTAAAAATGTGCGCCAGTCACAAAAACAGACATGTAGATCAGTGGAACAGAACAGAGGACCCAGATGTAAGCCCAAGTAGCTATAGCCACCTGATATTCGATAAAAATGCCAAAAATACTCATTGGAGAAAAGACAGCCTCTTCAGCAAATGGTGTTGGGAAAACTGGATATATATCTGCAGAAGGATGAAAATAGATTCTTCTCTCTCGCCATGCACAAGAATTAAGTCCAAATGGATTAAAGACCTTAACATCAGACCTGAAACTCTGAAACTGCTAGAGGAAAAAGTAGGGGAAACCCTTCAACATATTGGTCTTGGGTGGAAAACAGTGTGGAGGTTCCTAAAACAGCTAGAGATTGATCTACCATATGACGCAGCTATAGCACTCCTAGGCATATATCCAAAGGAATCATCTCATTTCCTTAGAAGTACATGCTCAACTATGTTTATTGCTGCTCAATTTATAATAGCTGGGAAATGGAACCAGCCTAGATGTCCCTCAACAGATGAGTGGATAATGAAGATGTGGCACATTTATACAATGGAGTTCTACTCAGCGGTAAAGAAAAATGAAGTTATGAAATTTGCAGAAAAATGGATGGACCTGGAAAGGATTATACTAAGTGAGGTAACCCAGGCCCAGAAAGCCAAGCGCCACATGTTCTCTCTCATATGTGGATACTAGCTACAGATGACTGGGCTTCTGCGTGAGAAGGAAAATACTTAGTAGCAGAGGCCAGTAAGTTAAAAAGGAGATATAAAGGGTAGAGAAAGGAAGGGACGAGAGTACTTAATAGGTTGATATTGTATATATGTAAGTACAATGATTGTGATGGGGAAGTAATATGATGGAGAATGGAATTTCAAAGGGGAAAGTGTGGAGGGTGGGGAGGGAGGGAATTACCATGGGATTTTTTTAATAATCATGGAAAATGCTAATAAAAACTTTTAAAAAATTATTAAAAAAAAGTGTGCGCCAGCATGCCCAGCCTTTTTTTGAAACATCAAAAACCTTTTTATTTATTTATTTATTTATTTTTTAATGTATCCATTTTGAGAGAGCAAGTGAGAGACAGAGGCAGATAAAGAGAGAGAGAGAGAATGGGCGCTGCAAATGAACACCAGACGCATGTGCCCCCTTGTGCATGTGGCTTACATGGGTCTTGGAGAATCAAACTGGAATCCTTTGGCCTTGCAGGCAAATGCCTTAACCACCACTGAGCCATCTCTCCAGCCCTCAAAAATAGGATGTTCTTCATGACACCTCCTGTGCTAAAAACAGAGCGTAGTATAAAGAACTTCATCCTGACACGACAGACTACTGTGACTGAGTAAGGCAAATTTCTTGACACCCCCCATGCCCGATCAGATTTCCTAAAACTGTATGGGACAAAAAACAAAAACGAAAAAAAAAAAAAACCCACTGTGTGGGAGGCAGCATATTTACCCTGTTTCAGATGGAGGACGTGACTCCTGGGAGGCTGATTTACAACACTGCCTCCTGGAAATACAGCTTGCTGTCAGCCACTTTAGCAAGTGCAGCTACTGCCGCATGCTTGGGACGTGGTCAGGTATTCAACCTGATGTCTTAAGAACGTGTCAGTCCATTGCTGCTTTACCGAGGGTGAGTAGTGTCCAGAGGGTCCACTAGTCAGGGTTCTGCATTTTTTTAAAATTTTATTTATTTATTTGAGAGCGACAGACACAGAGAGAAAGACAGATACAGGGAGAGAGAGAGAATGGGCGCGCCAGGGCTTCCAGCCTCTGCAAACGAACTCCAGACGCGTGCGCCCCCCTGTGCATCTGGCTAACGTGGGACCTGGGGAACCGAGCCTCGAACCGGGGTCCGTAGGCTTCACAGGCAAGCGCTTAACCGCTAAGCCATCTCTCCAGCCCAGGGTTCTGCACTTTGATCACAGCAACTGGTCTCAGTTTCCTGGCCTTCGGGCTGATTCTAGCATCGTGGTGGGTATTTACCACATCTGTCACATTCTTATAGGATTTGGGGGTTTCTTCCATAACTAGCTTGGGTGAGACAACACAGATTGCAATTCCCATATCTACCAATTTGCCCAAGACATCCTGGAAATCCAAACTACGCCATAATTTTGCTTGGGACAACGCATGGTCCGCTCCATGACAGGTTGTTCCAAAGGTCTCAGTCATGTGCTGTCCAGTGCCAGTCAGAACTTAACTACAGGTTCCCGTGGTGCCGTCAATGAGCACGAGTGAGCTGGTGATCAACAGCAATGAGGGGGTGCTGTGGAGGGAGAGCTCGGGACTCTCTTCCTGTGCACCAGCAGCGTCCGCTCCTTCCTGTCCACCACGTGTTATTCCACCTTGGCAATATTGTGGGAAACATCATAGATCACCTGCAGGGCCAGGTCATCAGGGGTTGTGTTGAGGACCTTGGCAAGTGCCTGACAGGTTAAGGAGGTCATGGATGAGCCGTCAACCCAGGCATAGTTCCCGGATGCTGCCATCCCCTTTAAGTAGCCCTGCCCCTCTGGGGAAGGGATCCAACTGCCGGTCACTGACTATAATCTTGTCTTTCTTCATGGCCTTTTCCATAGCTACCAGTGCATCTGTGACTACTTTGTGGCCCAAGCCTCTGCTTCCACTGTGAATCATCACACACACATACACACACACACACACATCACACACACCTGTCGTCCCTTATGGTCGATGCCCGTCACCTAAGCAGCATATTCATTGAAAATCTCATCCACAACTTGTATTTCTGCATAGTGCTTGCCCGCCACCAGGGTCCCCAACTGAGGAAGGCCTCTTTTTCATTGCCCTGGATGAAACCTTATTGGGGTCAGCTTGCAGCGTCCTTGTCTTCTGCCCAGGCATAGCCTTCTCTCAGGGACCAATCTACACCCTTCTCCAAAGCCTCTTCCAAGTCTTTGGCATTCATTGGGAGGACACCTTTGGATGCCACTCCAACAGGGATGTGGTCAAACATAGCTTGGGCAAGCTGCTCCTTCACAGGCTGGACATCACCTTTATCTAAACTGGTTCTTAGCAAGTGGACACCACAGTGAATGTCAGATCCAGCACCAACTGGGGATGCCACTGCTTCAGGGTCATTCATATCAAAGGCAGCCATATTCTCAGTGGCAAAGTCATAGCCCGAATGGACATCAGGAAGTCTGATATATGAACAATCCCAGGCAAGGCTGCCACGTTTCCAATTTGCTTTATGGCTGGCAGGGAGCCACAAACACCATCACTGGGGCAGACATGCCTTAATTCCTCGAACAGTACTTTTTCCAGAGCATCATTCACATAAAAAAACTCCTTCAACCTGCACGTTGGGTACGAAGCCCTTCTTGATCCTCCACCAGGTTTTTTTTTTTTTTTTTTGAGGTAAGGTCTCACTCTGGTCCAGGCTGACCTGGAATTAACTCTGTACTCTCAGGGTGGCCTTGAACTCACAGCGATCCCCCTACCTCTGCCTCCCGAGTGCTGGGATTAAAGGTGTGCACTGCCACGCCCGGCTCCCGGGTTTTTTTGTTTAATTTGTATGTGTGCAAAAGTGTGCTTGTGGAGGTCAGAGGACAGCCTCGGGGTGTTGGCTTTCCTTCTACACTCATCTCAAGAAAAAGTCTCTTGTTCTGTCACTGCAAGTGCCAGTCTAGCTAGCCTGTGAGCTCCTGGATTCTGCTGGCTCCATCACAGATACCTTGGGATCACAGACATGTGTACCACGTTTCATCCAGCACTTGTTTGTTTTGTTTTGGTTTGGTTTTTGTGAGGTAGGGTTTCACTCTAGCCCAGGCTGACCTGGAATCACTATGTAGTCTCAGGGTGGCCTCAAACTCACGGTGATCCTCCTACCTCTTCCTCCCGAGTGCTGGGATTAAAGGCATGTGCCACCACTCCCAGCTCATCCAGAGCTTTTTAAAAGAATTGTTTTAAGGGCTGGAGAGATGGCTTAGCGGTTAAGCGCTTGCCTGTGAAGCCTAAGGACCCTGGTTCGAGGCTCCATTCTCCAGGACCCACATTAGCCAGATGCACAAGGAGGCGCACACGTCTGGAGTTTGTTTGCAGTGGCTGGAGGCCTCGGTGTGCCCATTCTCTCTCTCTCTCTCTGCCTCTTTCTCTGTCTGTCACTTTCAAATAAATAAATAAAAATGAACAAAAAAATTGTTTTAAATTATTTATTTATGAGGTGGGGGAGAGAGAATGGGCATGCCAGGGCCTCTATCTACTACAAACAAACTTTAGAGGCATACATTACCATGTGAATCTGGCTTATGTGTGTTCTAGGAGTTGAACCTGGCTCCCTAGGCTTTGCAGGCAATTGCCTTAATCACTAAGCCCTCTCTCCATCCCTCATCCAGCTCATTGTTGTTGTGGTGGTGGTGGTTTTGTTTTGTTTTTTTTTTTGAGGCAGGATCTCACTCCAGCCCAGGCTGACCTGGAACTCACTCTGTAGCTCCAGGCTGGCCTTAAACTCATGGCAATCCTCCAAACATAGCTTGCCAAGTGCTGGGATTAAATGAGTGCACCATCACCCTTCCTAGTCCCTCTCCTTAGTTTTTTGAGATAGTGTCTCATTATGTAGATTGGACTGGCCTGGAACTTGGTATGTAGACCAGGTTGACCTGGAACTCAAGAAGATTCCCCTTTCTTCTTTTTATTTCTTTCTTTCTTTCTTTTTTTTAAGAAAAACTTTATTTTATTTTATTTGTTATATTTAAGAGTGTTGCAGTCAGGTTCACATTGCTGGCAGAAATCACCCGACCAAGAGCAGCTTTTGAAAAAAAAGGGTTTATTTTAGCTTACAGACTCAAGGGGAAGCTCCATGATTGCAGGAGAAAACAATGGCATGAACAGAGGGTGGACAACACCCCCTGGCCAACATAAGGTGAACAATAGCAACCGGAGGGTGTGCCAAACACTGGCAAGGGGAAACTGGCTATAATACCCATTAAACTGCCCCCAACAATACACTGCCTCCAAGAGGTGTTAATTCCCAAATCTCCATCAGCTGGGAACCTAGCATTCAGAAAACCTAAGTTTATGGGGGACACCTGAATCAAACCACCACATTCTACCCTAGCCCCCGTAAACTGATAACCATACATGATGTAAATTACAATGCATTCATCCAACTTTAGAAGTCCCCATAGTTTGTTATCAATCCCAATGATGTTCAAACATTTTCATAGTCTGAGATTTTTTAATTGAGCCATGATACCACCACCCCCCCAAAAAAAACCCATTATGGCACAGAATAAACATTCACACTGCAAAGATGACATTGGGCACAGCAAAGAAATATTCAACAAATACAAGATTTAAACAGGGCAAACATCAAACTCTGTAACTCCAAGTCCAATGACTAGTCAGTGACAAGTCTCCAAGTTTGATAATTCTAACTAGCAACATGTCCCTGCAGTGCCAATTGTGCCCCTCCAGCTAGGCTACTCACAGTCCTGGAAAACTTCATCAGGGCCATCAGCTCTCCTTAGCAGCCATCTTGTGGTCCCAGCATCTCCTCTGGGTCTCCATTGCAACCCCACGGTTCATCCTCATGGTTCCATTGGGTCTTCATGCAAGCATCCAGCAAACCTGCTTCACACTGCCCATGGCTGTTTCCAGAACACAAGACCATGTTGCAAATTCAATGACCCTCTCTTTCCTGCCTTTCTTATACTTCACAATACCAGGTAGGGTCCCAAATTATTAATGGGGGGGGGGAGGTTTGAAGAGCAGAGTTTGAAGAACAGGACACTCCTTGAGCACTCAGACCCCTTCAAAAGAGTCTACATTCTTCCTGTTGCCCCAGTGCAGGTCAGCTGGCCCAATCTCAAAGGTTGCAATCTCTCAGTTGCAGCTGAATGGGCAGCAGTATTGGCCCAAAGATTTCATTTCTGTGCCTTATCCCTCTGCTCACACCAGTCCACTTCTTTCTTTTTTGTTTGAAAGGTTTATTTCCAGTTTCTTTCTTTTCCTTTTTTTTTTTATTAACAACTTTCATAATTGTAAACAATATCCCATGGTAATTCCCTCCCTCCCCCCACTTTCCCCTTTGAAACTCCACTCTCCATCATATCTCCTCCCCCTCTCAAGCCATCTCTTTTCTTTTGATGTCATGATCTTTTCTTCCTATTATGATGGTCTTGTTTGGGTAGTGTCAGACACTGTGAGGTCATGGATATCCAGGCCATTTTGTGTGTGGAGGAGCACGTTGTAAAGAGTCCTACCCTTCCTTTGGCTCTTACATTCTTTCCATAATGGACCCTGAGCCATGGAAGGTGTGATTGAGATATTTCAGTGCTGAGCACTCCTCTGTCACTTCTTCTCAGCACCATGGTGCCTTCTGAGTCATCCCAAGGTCACTGCCATCTGAAAAGAGAAGGTTCTTTAACCAAAAGTGAGAATAGCATTAATATATGGGTATGAACATTAAGAGAAGTGCTTACTGGGCAGTTTGGTGAGCATAGTATATACATTTAGCCAGCCAGCAGCAGCCATTACACTGCTAGGGCTCATGACTACCCCTGTTGCAGATTTTTAGTTTCAGAGATGTATTCCCTCCCATGGAGTGGGACTCCAGTCAAATTAGAGGGCGGTTGGTTTTCCCCATAACATTGCCACTATTGCACCCATTGGCTTATTTGGCCTGGCTGGCCAAATATAAGACTTTCAGTGTACATTGTTGGGTATCTTTACTGGTGATTTTTCTCTCTCCCATTGAACTACATGCAGCATGGCTTTTTCCAGCTTTCTGTCAGCTGGTCTACATGGAGGAGGTTTTCAGCTCAGTTCCAGCAGGATTTCTCAGTGGCCTTGCAGCCCAAGTATGTGGAGTCTTCAGCAATAGGGTCTTACCATCTATTCCTGGTGGGAAACTAAGGGCCTTGGCAATGGCCTGTAATAGTTTGGGGGCATCAAGGGCCTCCCTGGCCAACAACTCACTGAAGGGTATCCCATCCCTGGCACTGAAAATTTTCTAATAACAATCTATGGCTCCTGTGTGTTCCGTTGTCCAATAAAGTAGGTTTCCATGTGACCTATTTATATCCTCTTAGATTTTGATTAGCCCTCCCTCCACCTTTCCTTTACTCAATCTCTTCCCCTGACCTCACTTAGGCCTTTTCACCCCCATAAATCTGTTCTTCTAGTTACGTATATACAATACCATCCTATTAAGTCCCCTGTCCCCCCTCCCTCCCGTTCTATTCCTGTTAAATCTCCTTTCTAGCTTACTGGCCTCTGCTACTGAGTTTTCTTTCTAATCACACAGAAATACCAGTCCATTTCTACACAAAGCAACCCAGCACAAATTCTCAGGATAACAGCAAGCTTCTCGCACAAACTGCTTCTATCTTAGTCCAAGCAAAGCTCTTTCTCACCTTCACAAGCCAAACCTCACAGTCCATAGTTCTTACTGCATTTAAGTCTTTCAATTCTGACCAGAATAGTCCATCAAGCTGTACTTATAGCACTGCAAGGCATCTCTTAGGTCAA